>NC_072010.1:89309151-89626401 GCF_027791375.1 Indicator indicator
AGGGAGCTGCTTTTGTATTTTAATGTATCTTCTATCCATGACATTGACATCTAAGGTTCTCAGTCTCTTCAAGAGTTTTTCAATACTGGCTGAGACAGAATAGTAGTCCCACATTTTTCTCTATGGCTAAACTGTTGTTCCACATCATTTTGCTAGCTCCCCTTCTGCCCTCCACCTCAGGCAAAGCTGCCAGTACCTCATTATTAACTCTCTGGTTGTTTCTTCACTCCTGCCATTCTCTTTTGTGCTGCAGTGGGACACTGAGGAGGTATGACTGTATCTGCCTCCCTAGTGGGATGTTGCCCTACAATGAGCTTGTCCTCTATTTAAAGAAAGAAATAAGATCTCTGGATCTAAGGATGAAAAACACTCCCAAGTATTTGAGTATCTGCAAAAACTTGCCACTGCTTTATTTTTCTGCCCGAGTGTGTGGTTGGCAGTGTGCATTACCCCTCATTTCAGCTACTGTGTGACCACTACAGCATTTTTTTCATCTGGGCTTGTAAGTTTTTTCAGCTGTTTTCTGTATGTTTATCTTTATGAAGCACTCATTTCCCCCTTGATTTCTTAGCCTTAGAAATACCACCTGTACTTTGCCTGAATTTATTTTTTTCCTCTCTCTTCCACACTAACTAGAATGAGAACAGGGATTTCCTGAAACAGTATGAAGTAATTGCACGCTGAAGAAACAGGGATTAAACAAGCAACAATTATAAAAGTTAGAAACAGTCCACTGAAAATCATCACACCTCTCTCAACTCCTGCACTTCCATTTCTCTGGCTCTTGTGAAGCTCTCTAGCATTTCCCAGCATAAACAGGCTTTGAATTTCTAAGGCAAAAATGATAAACAAAGTTCAACAACTTGAAAGAACTAAAGTTTGGTTCACATACATCAAAAGGAGGCTAAAATAGGACCCTTGCTGTTGCAAGTCATTCTTAATAGTTGCCACATTTCCTTCTGGGATAGTTACAGGCAATCTTGCAGGATCTCTCTGGGTCTCTTACAGGTTCTGCCACCCATTTTATGACCATGGGTAAAACAGTTCCTCACTCTGTACCTTAGTATCCTACTGCAAAATGGTGCTAATAACATTCACCAGTTTCTAAATAACTTGTGATGTTAAAATATTCATTGCTAGCAACTCCTTTGAGATCCTTTGGGGTGAAGTTCTGAAGTCATACAAAATGCTTTTCTAGCAAAACCACCCCCCACCCCAAGCTAAAATCACGTATCTATACGTATATTATTATTGAATTTCATCTTCTATTTTGTTTCTGTGATGCATTTCAGCTCATCTGTGTAACAGGAACCAACGGAGAGGGCCAAATTTAGAATTCAACCACAAAGAATGGATTCTAAACTTAGCATTATATTAATATCAGCAAGAACAAATCTGGAGTATTTGAAAATTATGTTCCAGATTGCTGCCTGGGGATTTTATTTGAATCTCACTCATGACAGTCACAAGACCCAGCGTGAAAAGACTTTCAAAGTAGAAATCTGCTTTGCGTGCTGCAGTGCTACAGGAAATCAAATATATGTTCTTTTATGATAATATCTGTTCTTCAGAAAAATACGACCACAGAGAACACCCAAATTTTGCAAAAATTCAAAGTGCCTTGAAATAAATCCAGAGGTGGTAAACAAAGAATCCCAATTAATTTATCTTTTTGCACTATATCTGTTTAAAATGAACCAAACCAAAACATTGTTTTTTCTGATCACACACAGAAGAAACTAAACTGAGTCTCATACTAAGACTGCTTTGCACAGCTCATCTTTTCTCTGTTTAAAAGGGCATACAGGTCATGGCCTGAGTGGTTTAATTGAATCTGGGACTCTCAAGAGGAATACAGCCCTAAGTCACTTTTGTGTCTATGTGTCTGCTCATGCTGTCCATCCTGCTGCACTCTGTTTCTGGTGGCAATAACAGTGTGTGGTCCAAGTTGAGTCCAAGTTGGGCCTGGAATCAGGAATTGCATTTTGAATACACCACAGTTTCTATGTGTACATGGGTGGTAGGTAAGGGACTTTCTTTAGGGTCAGGCTTGAATCAGCTGCAAATTCACAACCAGCAGGTTAGCTCTGCTGTAGAGTTTGTCTAGTCCCTGCTTCTGTCTGTTTACACTTGCTATGACAAATTCAATGGCTGAAAGGTAGCAGAATGAGATCCAAGGAATTTTATTCCACATTTCATCTTCTGATTACCTTTTCCCACTCATTCCCTGTGGTATGCCCCTTTAAGTCATTCTGTCTTTTCCCACTTCTTTCCCTTCTATTTTCAAACTAATTTCTCTTTTTCTTGACTCTCTTGTTTTCCTCAGGCTCTGTGGCTCGTTCTTTCCATCTCTCTGAATTACTTGTCATTTCTCAACTGTCACAGACCCTCTGAGCCCTGGCCTTCTGTCTCTGTATTAAAGGGGCTGTCATTCTAAAAGGGTTTTTGTTTCCAGCTTTAAAACAAACATGTTTTTATTATTTTAACAAAATCTGACTTTATGGCAGGAAGTCAATCAAAGGGCTTGACTGTAAACCTTTAAATTTGGCTGTGTTTATGTTTCATGACAAGTATGAACATATAGGTGTCTGAAGCAGAGCACTGAAAGCTAGCTCGTGGCTGGCAGTTTGCAGGGTTGAAAACAGCATGTGGATGCTTTCCAGAGTTTGGGTCACTATGTGCTTCCTACATTGCCTGATCTTTGTGAGAGCACTCTGGACCTCCCTTCACCCTCTCCAATACTTACTGTAAAGGTATAGGCTGGCATTTGTGACTCCCAGCTTGTTGGCAGCCACACAGGTGTAGTTCCCATAGTGTTCCTCAGTGACATTGGCCACCATCAGCAGAGACTGGCTCCCTGTGCTCTTTATCTCCAGACCGTTAGCACTGTTTATCCTGTGAAGACAGAAGAGGTGCAATGACAGCTGTGAATTGGGAAGGAAGTCACTGCCTGGTAGGCAATAAACCAATGCAATTCAACCCATCTTGCAGGTGAGGATGGAGGGAGGAAAGCAGACTTCAGAAAAGAGACCAAAGAAAGCATTGACAGAAAGCAGGAGGAAGGAGTGAAAAGAAGGAGTGCAGTGGAGTGAAATGCTACTGATAAAGCAGTGGTGAAGCATGAACAGCCAAGGGAAAGGGAGGAAGCCTTTACACAGCACCAACCTACGCTTGGAAATGACCACAAGATGGCCATCTGAGGGCTAGACTCTACTTAACAAAAGGTTATTAGTGAAACACACCAATTCCTGTGTTCCAATATGCCAAAGCGGAGTCGCTTCTGAGCCAGTGCACACGGGTCAGGCAAAAAATGAGGATAATAACACAACCTTCTTAATGTCAGGTCACTGCTGACACAATGTGCCCTTGTAGCCAAGAGGGCCAATGCTATCCTGGGGTGCATTAAGAGGAGTGTGTCCAGCAGATCGAGGGAGGTTCTCCTCCCCCTCTACTCTGCCCTAGTGAGACCTCACCTGGAATATTGAATCCAGTTCTGGGCTCCCCAGTTCAAGAGGGACAGGGATCTACTCGAGAGAGTCCAACAGAGGGCTACAAGGATGATTAAGGGACTGAAGCACATCCCTTATGAGGAGAGGCTGAGAGCCCTGGGGTTTTTTAGTCTGGAGAGAAGACTGACTGGGGACTTAATAAATGTTCATAAATATCTGAGGGCTAGGTGTCAAGAGGGAGGGAACAGGCTCTGCACAGTTGCACCCTGTGATAGGGTAAGGGGCAATGGACATAAACTGCAGTACAGGAAGTTCCACCTCAGCATGAGGAGGAACTTCTTTACTCTGAGGGTCATGGAGCACTGGCACAAGCTCCCCAGAGAGGTTGTGGAGCCTCCTTCTCTGAAGACTTTCAAGACCAATCTGGATGCATGCAGGTGCAACCTGTGCTAGATTCTATGGTCTTGCCCTGGCAGAGGGGTTGGACTCAATCATCTCTGGAGGTCCCTTCCAACGCCTAACATCCTGTGATCCTGTGATCCCTTTTCTCTTCTCATTTATTCTCATGTGCAAATCTGGGTGGCTCAGGTCACACAGATTGGGGAATCTTACACCTCAGCAGCTCCTTCCTCTAGATGAAGGCATCAAAACTAGCATTACCTAATTGGAGACTAACACTGACCATTTTTTGTCTGTCATAGGCTATTTAATGCATGAACAATGTCAGGAAGAAAATGCTATTGATGTTTTAATTGTATATTGGCTCATAATTGACTTAAAGTCAAGAGCTCTGTCCCTTGCACTTCCTTCAGCATTCCCAGTGCAGAGAAGGTTTGCTTCCTCCAGCCCTGCTGCCAAGCAAGATGGAACCATGATTTGTGAAGAGTAATTTGCTTGAGGAGAAGAGTAGGGGAGGATGCTAGGATCCTCCATTGAGTGGACTGAAAAGGAGAGAAAGAAAGCATCGAGCTAAAGACCTCACCTGGTATCATCTCTGTACCACTCGAAATCAGGCGTGGGCACTGCTGATGCCTCGCACCGGAGTAAGGCTTGTCGTCCTGTGGCCGCTTCGTTGCTCTTGGACTCTGTGATGGTGGGAGGGTCTGCAGGAAGGAAATACATGGTCACTTGACACACTTCCAGGTGGAATGAAACAGTGAAATTATCTCAGCCTGGCTTCCTCATGCAACTTGTGCTGGCCAGTGGAGGTCCATGGATGCTGCTTGGTGTGGCATAGGCTTCCTCCTGCTCCTCTGGAGAATACCTGGTCTTTGAACTCTCCCTCATACACTGTATTAGCATCACTCTGCACACATGCTTCTCTTCAACGACACTGAATAAAGTTCTGTCATAAATGCACAGGCATACACAGGCAGTTAAGGTTAATGATGGACTTCAGTAATTTATGAATATTTACCTGTGGGTCTCTAGTTCACATGGGATCATCAGAGGGAAGAAGATGAGAGAAAGACTACATCAAGGGTAAATGAAGACAGCAAAAGGAGTAAAGTAGGAATTTAACACTAGCATGAAAATTATTCTTTGTACAAGCTTTGCAGCTAATGTCAAAACTATAATAAAAAGGAAAGGACTGGGGCAACTTGTATGAGACAAAAACACATTAATGGCTTAAAAGTTAAGAGCTTTAGCAGGAGCTGTGGGTGCAGCTTTAAGAACCAGATCACTTGCTGAGACACTTCCCTTACCTATCTAAGGTCATAAAACTTGCCAAACCTTCCTGGACATCATGCTTTGTCACAGGCTCCAAGAGGGCTTGCTCATGGTTGCTCTGTGTGAAGCTTGCCCTCAGCCCATTATGGTGCTCCCACTTCTGCTTACTCTGAAGCCTGAAAGTTACGTCACAGGCAAACAGAACTTGGGAGACATATTGATGTGCTCTGCTGGAACTAGGTCTCAGTGCTGGCTGAGTGGCAGGTAGGGTGGCAGCATCTTCAATCCCAGCCCCACATTCAAAATGTTTAGCGATGAGCTTTATATATTAAAAAGCAGAATTATTTCTACTTGACTGCTGAGATGCATCAGGGAGTAAGTACCTTGTCTCTCACCACTAATACTTGCATGCCCTGAGATTACAGGGCTGCAACTCAGACATCTGCTTTGCTGAGATTCAAGTTACCATAAAGCACACCCTGTGTGTAAGAGTACAACTCCACCATATGTATCCATCCCAGCAGTGAGAAGCCACAAAAAGAGAAAAAAAAAAAAAAAAGGATTGCGTCATTCAAAGACAAAAAATATAATTCCATCTGGAAAATGTATGGAAAGAAGTTTGTTTGTGAACACATTAGCCATCTCAGTATGATCCCTTTCCTGACCTTAATCAGGATTTTATGCAGGGCTTTAGGGATGTTGCAGTGCGCCCTCTCACATCATCAATATTAATAAGTGTACATAAATAGGATCCTACATTCAAAGGCTGTGGGTTCATGTAAATATTTTAATTTGGAAAGGAGGAGGGGTAAATAAAAGGATAGCGAAGGTGATTTTTCAAGCATCCTTCTTTGATTTTTTTTGTTTGTTTGAGCAGTATATCTTCTTGTCATTTGCAGCAAGACAAACCTTTTCCATTTCACTGACTCCAGCAGAAGAGGTGAGTCATGAAATGAACAGGCACCTTTCCATGGGCCTAGAAAATTACCTGGGAAGGTTGTGCTCCTTGGGCTGCTGTCAGGGACCCCAGCCCCTTGATCTGAGCAGTCTCTGCCTTAGTCACCCTCCTCAGCTTTTGAAAGGCCAGAGCTCAGACAGTTGGACTGGCTGTACCTCAGCCACCCCTGCTTTTGTTATGGCACTGCTTGCACTGAGGCTGCCTGCTCAGCAAAGGGGAGTCTGCTTGCTGCAGTGTTCTCCCAGGAGAAACCAGCTGACTGGACTCAGAAAACAGCCACTCTGTGTTTAGCTGTTTGCTGCTGGGGAAGCCAGGAGTGGTTTGCCTTCATCTGTTCTCCCCCACAACCTCTTACCAAGGCCTCAGTTTCCCTGTCTGTGCTGTGCAAGGGCCATTACTCCAGAAGCCTGAAGGTGGTAGTGTGAGACCAAAGCAAAGCAAGGATGCTCCCTCCTGCAGTCTGGGCTGACAAGCTATGTGCTTCACAGGCCAGTGGACTATAAGAGATGTCCAGGAAGCTCCTAAGGCTGGGCAGGCCCCATTTTTCAAACTCACTGTATTTTTTCCACTTTCTGCTGCTTGTGGTGTAGTTTAAGGAAGCAAGATAAGAAAAGATGTATGCAAATATCTAGCTTTCATTTCTCAAACAGGACTGATTTGTTTCCTGTGCATGGCCCCCATAGCATCATTGAATTGTTTAGATTGGAAAAGACCTTTAAACCAAGTCTGCTGGTAAATCACATGAAAATGAGACCTTGAATTCTCTGCAGTGTGTCTGCTTCAAACTAACAGAATGAAATTTAAAAAGGAAATATTTAGGTTCTGTATCAGGACATAAGAAACAAACAAACAAACAAACAAACATCTCCCACCACCTTCCTGGCACAGAAATAACTTCTATTAATAAGTTTTGAAAAAGAAGGACAGGCTTCTGATGATGCAACTCATGACCTCTTCAAATTTTTCCCCATTATTAAATGAAAGACCTGTCCTGAAGGAGTTTTTAGGTTGCTTACATTACAAGTTAGGCCACATAATAATATTACAATACTCTACCACACTATATTTTTATATATTCCTACAGCAAAAATGTTTAAGGTCTTACTGTAGCATAGTTATTATGAGTTGAAACTAAGTCAAAATCAAACATTCTGACTTTATATACAAACAATCTGTTTCAACCATGTTAAAAGCATCGTTAAAATTATGTTTCAAGTAAATATTTGAAAATATTAATTGGTTCTCATGAAATGTCTTGGGTTTATAAACTCAGCTGGTTTTGACAGGAATAAACCTCCAACAGTTTTAGTGCAGAAAATCTGCTACTACAGTTCCATATTAATACCAGATTTGGCCCATGAAGCAGCTGGTGTTAAACCACTGCCACCCAGTTTCTAAGGAAATTATAAAAATCTCTGTGGATTCTGAAAATGCTGCAGGGAGCCTATAACCTTGACTCCTAAGCAAGACAGACAAGCTGATTTGATGTGATGGCCCAAAAGGAAAGAAAGAGAAAAAGAGTAAGAACAGTATTAAAAGGTGCTAAAATCACCTGCAGTGGCAAATTAGACTGGGATGTGCTGAAACACTTCCTGTCATCAGCTCCCTGCCCTAACCTACTCCCTGAGACTGCTACCTATGAGTCAAGGCCATGCATATGCACCCTGAAACCTTTCTGTAACCATCTCCAGTTTCAGTTTAAATTAATATTCTGGTGTGTAAACTGAAGAAGATCAAGAGAGGATATACTTCCCATTCATCTATCCCTGCTGTGTGAAAGTATTAGCCACCAAGCATGGAAACAGAGCAAGTAGATAAGGATATTCGCTTTAAATCACTCCAGTGCCAAATATGAGGCACAAAAATATTGATGTGGACACACACAAGTAGGATTATAAGAGTAACAGCCGACTGTAATATCTTGTGTCACTGTGAGAGGAGCATGCCGGCAAAGTGAGGTGGATTACATATGGGCAATGGGATCCATGCCCCAGTCACACAAGTGTGGGTGTAAGACACACAGCTAACTGTGCCTCTCTGTGGTTTTAGGTGATTCCACCAAAAAACTCTGCCTCTCAGTGAGAGGGACACGTGACCATACGGTCAAGCTCCTTTCTGTATTGCATTGGGGTACAGAGGGTCTCTTAGAGAGGGCTTTATACTAATGACCTAAAAACAGCATAGAAGTCAAGTTTGGACACCCTGTCATTAACACATACCTCTACTGCACGTCCCTGCAGGCCCCTGAGCTGTGATGCCTATGTAGGCACTGCTGAGATGCCTATGGCTGCAGGCAGGCATGTGTTTGCTCTGAGCCAGATGAACCCTCCCTTATCTCTCCTTGCTGAAGCTTCTCTTCATGATACTGTAATCCCGAATATCAATGAGGGAAAACAAGGCATCATCAGCATTTCTGAGAGTGGAGACAGGGGCACCTCAAAGCTCCTCTCGTTTTACCCCTTTCTCTCCCTTTTTCTTTCTTTTCTTATCTATTACCTGGTTTAAATCACAAACTATACCCTGTGATAAGTGTCTGATTGCAGATAGTTTCCATAACACTCCCAACCCCTTTTACATAATATGATATAAACCCAGAAAGCCTTTTCTGCTTATTCAAAAGTCCCCACTGCCCCTGTTGACATGCTCCAGTTGTGGTGTACTCACAGTTCACAGTGACTCGGACTTGCTTGACATCTGCTGAAGCAACCTCGTTGGCAGCTTTGCATTCGTACTTGCCCGATTGCTCTCGTGTGATCCCTAGGATCTCCAGATACTCTTCCTCACCTTCGAATTCTCTGCCTGGCAGGACAGAAAAATACAGATGGTGGCTCTGTTAGTCTTTCAGATTTGGGAGCTATTCTGCTTAATTGCTATGAAGGAACAACCACAACAGGGATTTTGCAAATAACATGAGTCATGAGCGTTTTTAAAATTATTTCAGAAGCCATATCAGCAAGAGACTATCATTTTACTAAGTTACGTAAAACTTGGGTTCTGAAAATCTGGAAAGAAGCATACAAGTGGTACCAAAGTGTTGTATCTCACAGGCTGTCCAGGCCAAGAAGCAAAATCTCCACCATGTGAAATCAGTGTAAGTTCACTGCTGTGATGGCTGAGTACCAGGTGAGGTTAGTTTGGCTGAGGGCCAGCGGGGTCCTCAGATGTGGTGGTGTATTGTCAGCATCCTTTTCTCCACTGTGAAACTGTTATAAATGTCTTTCTGTCTCTCAGAGCAACCACCACCCTGAAGTGCCATTGATTGGATCGAGCTACTGTTAAACATGGCCAACCTGAGAGAAACAAAGTGTAATTTGATCCGCAGAGACCAATAATCATCATGAATCCCTGATCTACTGCACATACCAAATGACATATTTAAGCTGTGCTGCCTCGCTAACACAGTTTTGAAAGCAGTGACTCGAGTGTCAGGGTTAAAGCCAGGGGCAGGAATCAGGGGAGTTCTGTGGCCTTGCTTTTAATTCACTGGATGACCTTGGGTGAGTCACTTCCCTTGCTCTCCCTCTGTGAACTGCAGCTAATAACCCCCCTCTGTCATCATCTGGTGGTCAGAGAAGGGTGTTGAATTTAACCCATCTAAAACACATTAGAATTGTTGGATACAAGGTGCCAGGGAAGTGTGAAATATTAGGTTTGTTTTAACTACTTTATCCCTTCAGAAAGCAAAGTAAGGCTTCTTGTGGAAAGAATCTGAACCACGCTGGCAGCAGCGTAAAAAGGGAGATGTGTCCCTCCTCTGAGAGAGCTGCAGGTGCTGGTCTGCAGGTGTGCAAAGCCACAAGCCCCAGCTGCATGCCTGTGTATGTAGGGAAAGTATCCCCAAAACCCTCCAAGGGTAAAAGCCAGATTAAAAAAACCCAAAAAGGTTAGCCTCTAAGATCTCCCATTCAGGTTCATCAGAGAGCAGTCAGGTTTTCCAAAGCACCTCCCTGCCCTGCCCAGAAGACATTTGCTACTCAGTATGTGCGGAACACTCCATGTAAGTGCTTAGTTGTTTGATGGAGTGTCTGTGAGGATGGGGGCCTTGTTTCTGTGCCACTAGGTGAAAGCAATGAGTAAGAGCAAAGTTCCTATGGAGCCACCTGCAATCAAAACCATCACACATCCACAGGGTTGCTGCAGCATGTTGGCCAAGCCAGGCTGGCCACACACGCTGGTGATGGCAGCTGCATGCATTTCCCTTCTGCATCAGAGACAGGGACTCCAGCAATTTCAGAATCTGCTCAGGACTCCGTTCCTCACACAGTTATTTTTGCCTTTTTAATTTTTTTTTTTTCCCCAGGCAATTTTCAGAACCATTCTAGGGGAAAACTACCCCCCATCACAGAGACTCAGCATGAAAACAGTGGTGTACCTATTAAACTCATGCAAAGTCACAGTTTCCCCTCTCTTTCAATGGGGCTAACCAGTAGTTCCTTTTCCAGCTCCTACCAGATGTTCAGGTGAGTGGAAATCTCATTGTTCTAAAACTTACAACCACTTTGAAGCAGGGTTTTGCACCCTCTAACAGCCTACTGAAGGGCTTTACTACATGGCAGCAGTGTATTTTTCAAGTGGGGAGGAAAAGTTGGCTTCTGCTGCCCAGCCAGTGTTCTGGGACATGGCTCTCAGTCTTCTGCTGTGCACTGGGGCTGATGCTACAGAGAGTCAGTGGAGAAGGAAGCAGGGCAGGATTTTCATAACCACTTTTTATCGATGCAACTCATGAATATGTTAGGGAATCTTAGCCCCTGTAGGACCAGAATTAGGTGAGTCATAGTACTGGAGGGGACTTGTCACCATCTAGCCCGTTCCCTAACCTCAGCACAGGACATAAGAGTCATGTCAGGGAGACAGCCATCCTCTGCCCTCCAGTGGCAGAGACTGCAGCTGCTCCAGACATCTGTTCTCATGCTTTGCTGTCCTTACCACTGCAGCAATTTCTCTGAAGTTTGACCCGAGTCTCCCTTGCTGCAATTTAAAGCTATTACTTTTGTCTTAGCCACTACAGACAAAAAGAACAAATCATTCCCTCCTTCTCTGCAATGGTCTTTTATCAACTTTTAAATCACTTACGTTCCTCCTTTGGTTGTCTTTTTTTTTTTTTTTTTTTTTTTTTGGGTCTTTCAACCTTCCTCTGTAGGTGAGGCTGTTTTTTTGATCATTCTTTTCTTTGCTTCAAGACCTCTCCAAAAAGTTCACATTTTTCTGGAAGTTCAATACCCTAAACTGAACACAGTGTTTCAGATGGGGGTGTCACCATGGCTGAAGACAGATGCAGGACTGCATCCCAGCTTCTGCACAGTGCTGCTGTCTGTACAATACATTGTTAGCGGGTTAGCCATAGCTTGAGTAATTTTGGGTGGGAACTCTTTTAATTCCCAGATCTTCTTATCACATGCAGCTACCTGCTAACAACGGTCTCTGAAAATCCCACCCCCAATTTGAGCTGACAGCAAACGCTCCCTTCCTTTCATAGCAGCACTCCCAGATGGTAGGTCAACCAGTTGACTGGAAAGTTAATCAGACGTTAGGGAAAGACTCACAACGAAAAGGTTAAAAAGTAATTTGCCTCTCCTTTGCAAATCATTTGCTCTGCAATTCTGCCTTGTTTATACACAGGGTTCATTCCAAATGGGACTTGTTTCTCCTGCAATTTGCCCTTGTCACAAGACTGTCACCATAATGAAAAGAGGGTTGAGGGTGACTTAACCGGCTCTAATGGAGTGGCACCCTTGTTACGAGTGCTGTTAAGTCTGTCTGACAGAGAACCACATCAGTGGAGCTCCCAAGTATCCTAAAAGGGTACATACTTTCCTAAGGGAAGATGTTTTTCACCATCTCCCCTGAATATATAAATATCTAAACTATGTACCATGTCCTGAAGGAGAGTTTCACAGCTATGCATGATTCCCCCTTCCTTGGGAAGGATTCTTCCCAAGACATGATGAGCTGCTGATTTGCCCAGTGGAGCTCTCTGGGAATGAGTGAAAGGGAGGACTTCTGTTTTGAAGGTCACACCAAAGGCATCAATAGGCCTATTCAGCTTCTCATTCCCCTGCTCTAGGACACAGATATGAATGTAACACTTCAGGCAGTGTTTCTGTGACAGTTTCCTGCTGAAACAGTGGTAGCACTGTTCTTGTCCCTGCATTGGTGACCTGTGTTTTTGCCATGTCAACCCTGGGCATCAATATTTTGCTACCAGAACTTAAGTACTGTTGCTTGCAAGACAGACCCTGTGGCTTGCAGCCCTGTCCCCTCTAAGAGTATGTTAACCATTTCTAACAGAAAGCATTCATATAAAATCAAGGTGTCATATTACAGATGAGGGAGAAGAAAGATGTATGACGGTGTGTTAGAAAAATGTCAGGTTGTGATATCTTGCACAGAGCTGTAGAGATGTTTTCACTAATTCACCTTGGCAGCCAGATTAGGTGAGTCATATTAACTCTAACCTCTAAGGCAAAAGGGAAGGGGGTGTGGGGAAAGCATGAACAGAGCTTTATACATTGAGTGAATTTACAAATGTTCCCAAGTAGGAGCTAGCTTTGTCAGGGAGCTGATGGCTGTCAGTATGCAGCTCATCAAAGCAGTGAGGGAGAAGGCCAGGACAGTGCTCCTTGGTACTGATAACAATGGAAGTGTTACATTAGCTGAAAAGAGGGACTGCCAGCTCCTGGCAAGTGAGCTGCTCCATTAAGAGAAGACATTTGCCTTGAGCATGTTACCTAGGGATGAAATCCTGACCCTACTGCCAAAGCTTCCTCGCTGACAAGGTTTGGCCCCTGGCTGTTTTATCTGGTTCAGCACACCACTTTCCCAGCGAGGGGCAGTAGAGTTTTCTTTGAAGGGGGACAACTCCTTGTGTAGCACAGCTCTTCTCATCTCAAACCATCTCTTCTCATGACTCCAGGCAACCTTCTTTCCTACAGGTTTTTCACTTTTCAGCTGTTCATAGTTAGCTTGGTTTCTTGCTGAAGCCACATTAAACACTGTCTTGCCAAACTGTAGCTCCTTAACTCTGTCCCAGTAAATCAAAAAGAGGAGCTTTCTGCTCTGGAGGCTGGAGATAGAGAGGAGCCTGGAAGGCTTGACAATCAAACCAACAGGGAACGACCCTGAGCAGAGCAAACCAGGCATCTGCTGCTGCTTGGAGCTGGCAGAGCCCTCTTTGCAGAAGGATCTGTGACAGACGGCTTTGATGTGTGCAGGAGGAAGGCTTTGAAGGCCTGCTTGCATCAGGCACATTTCCTACCCCCTGGCTTCCTAATTGGACCCAGTAAAGTAAATAATGAGCTCAAACAGCAAACCTGCCTGGCAATGCTAGCCTGATGGCAAGAACCTCCCCCCTTTCCCCCTACCCTTTGGAGAGAGCCTTGAACAACCCCATGGGCTTGTTGACGTGCACACCTGCCTATGCTCTCACACATATATAAATGTGAGAGAGAGAGATATAAAACATATAAACTATATTTTGTATTACATATTTTACACATTTTTGTATAAAAATCCCACTGTGTGTGCAGAAATGCAGACTTACATCCTCCCCATGTACTTATGGGTCCTTGCCACCTCTGCCCTGATGGCCCCTGGCACTGCTACACACTGTCACTCTTTCCTCAAAGGATAAACTCTTCCTTTCTAGAAATTATGCACACCCAGAGAAAACCACACTTATACTGTGTGCAAACAGCTCTTTCAGGTAGCCAAGGGACCAGCAATGCCTTCAGCCAAGTGCTCTATCAGAATGGCCTTTCCCTTCATGTCCTTGTTCCTTACATCTCCAAAGGGGAACCTAGTCTGCAGAAGGGGCAGCTCCGTCCTCCCCCATTTGTGCATCCTACACTGGGCTCCTGCTTGTGCAGAAAATTTATTTAGTTCTCTTTTTTAATACTGCTGTGGTCTTAAACTAAACTGAAGTTCAGACCCACTGAAAGTATCTGTTTGCATTTGGCATGTGGAGAAAGAGACCTGATACCCTGCTTCTGTGCTTGTTTTCCTTCCAGAGTCTCTTTGTAGTTGTGAAGAAGAAGAGCAGGAGGGGTTATACATCTTTGTTGGGCCCTCCTCTGCCTAAAACAAGATGCAAGGGGATAAAAAAGATTGCAAATCAATAAATGCCATTTGAAGTTTTTCTTGTTGTTGATTTTTTTTTTGTTTGGTTGTTTTTTTGGTGTGTGTCACAACTTCCAATGCTGAACTGCAGTTTCTTCTCTTTGCACTCTCCATTTATTGTTTAAGGTTTTGCTCACCTAACTTTCCTCCCTCCCCCTGCGCCTCACATTCCCTAGGAACAGGCTTTTGAAAGACAAAAATAGCTAAGGGAGCCTTTGACATAATTTTTTTCTTCTACCTCCAGCTGGGATTAATTTCTTTCCTTCCTTTTTTATTTTTAATTCAAAACTTTGAAGTTGTCGTTTATCAGTCTCTGTCTGCTCAGCCATCACAGATTCCAATGAGCTTGGCTCTTTTTTTCTGTCCCTTAGTTGAAGAGGCTTGTTTTTAGCAAAGAGATCAGTGGAGAGCAGCAGATGGTATACGAGCAAAGGGACAGCTAGTGCTACAATGCTAGAGTGAGGAGGGAAGGCAGAAAAACTAGTGTGGCATGGGAAGTGGTGAAAATGGGGAAATCTTGAGAGCTGCAGAAAAATAGGTGGTGAAAAATAGTGGGAAAATGAAGAGAGGGACAGTGGCTGGGAGAGAGAAATGCAAACGAAGTGAGATTTCTCAGTGACTGAGAAAAGATAGTAGTCAGCTACTGACAAATGTTCTGAGACAAAGCAAGTGAGGAAGACAGGAGGTGAGACAGGCAAACAGAGAGGTATGGCACTTAGAGAGCCACAGACGTCCCCTGTGTAAAAGGAGCCACAAAATAACAACTGCCAGAGGGACAGGAACAGAGGGGTCACATGTAGTAAGACAGTAATTATTCTGTTTAAACAGCAAGGCACAGTAGGGTATTTATTGTTTAAGCTGGCCTCGTGCCTCCCATGCCCTTAGGTCTATAGCTAGTGCACGTAAACCAAAAATATAGTGCAGTGCCAGGGAGGGTTCTGGCCTGGCTCTGGCTTCAGGAATGAGAATGAATCAGATCAGGAGGAAACACCCTAGCGTGGTTTCCCCTGGCATTCACAGGACCTTGCTCATCAGCAATCATATTTTCTCTTTACATGCAAAGCTGTAAGGAGAAAATGCTGTGCCTGGTGAGCCACAGACTGTGCCCGAAAAGCTCCCAGGCTGGGGCAGCTCAACTGCCTGCTGGCACTGCCAGGGTTAAGAGAAAGCTTGCAACTTTCATGGGGACTTTCTCCCCAGTCCTTATGCATCTAGCATGCAAATAAAACCTGAGAGGTGGAGAGCAGCCTCCCCAGACTGGATGACATCCCTGTGCTTTCTCTCAAGCCTCAGTGCTGACCAAACCCAGCGGGAAAGACCACTTCAGACAGCTCACTAGTGCTGATGTCTCTGCCCTGGAGCTGGAAGCCAGGAGCTGACAGCTCATACACAGCCTCCGTCCTGAACATGGGTGCATGTTGGTGGGGGCTGTCTGCTTGAAGCAAACACAGAAAGTGTCACTGAATTTCCACTCTCTCTGCACTCATATTCATAAAAGGCCACTAAAGGTCATCGCACTCTCATACACAACCCTGAGCATGGGCATGGAGCAGGTGTGCAACACACCACTGCACCTCAGCAACTGATTAGATTTTCCATTCAAAATCCATATGTGAACACAAGAAAGAAAGAGAAACACTCCTTCACAAAAAAAAAAAAAAAAAAAAAAAAGTAAAAATCCAACCCTGCCTCAGGCCAAAGCCTTCTGTTTCACCAGTGGTTTCCTTCTGCTCTTTGCTGAACCATAAGAAGGAGTTAATGGTTATGCCTCAACTTGAGATATAATTTAAAAAGCAGAAAATATTTCATGTCAAAGAAAATTACATTTGTTTTGTACTTTTAATTTTTTTTTCAAAAATTCTCAATGTTTTAATCCAGATTTGCTAACATTTTTGTTTAATGAACACAAACAGCATTTTTTTGATAGATGAATTGCTGTTGAAGAAAACTTGGCTGTGATGCCAATGTGTAAAGTAAATTATGAACCATGAGGTAAATTAAGTCATCTAATGTCACAGCTACAATATTATACTCCCTGAATGTTGCATGCTGCAGTGTGAGCTGTCATAACTATTCTACCAAACAGCAAGCCTTAATTTTACTGCCAGGAAAATGACATATAAACATGAACAAACCAATAGTTGCACCGCTTTTGCATACCCAAATTTATGTCTGTTGCCTTTTAGGGGACTTTTTAGGTTAAATGAGGTTTTTGTTGTAAAGCAACCTGTGAAGGTTACTTTACAACCACGTCATATAATTATAGAATAGAATCGCAGAATCATTAGGGTTGGAAAATACCTCTAAGATCATTGAGTGCAACCATCAACCCAATACCACCACGCCTGCTAAACCATGTCCCAAAGTCCCATATCTACACATTTTTTTTAAGATCTCCAGGGACAGTGACTCCACCACCTCCCTGGGCAGACTGTTCCAATGCCTGACCACTCTTGCAGTAAAGAAATTTTTCCTAATATCCAACCTAAACCTCCTCTGGTGCAACGTGGGGCCATTTCCTCTCATCCTATGGCTAATTTCTTGGGAGAAGAGACTGACACCACCTCACTACAACCTCCTTTCAGGAAGTTGTAGAGATCATGTCAAGTTGAAGATGTCACCAGCTAGATGCACCATTGACATGACACCAGATCTTAGAGTGTCATAAGAAGGCAGGAGTTGGTAAGTCCTCAGGGCTGAGAGGGCCGTGCTGGAGCAGCTAGTAAAATAGAGGTGGGAAATGGGAGGTCTAACAAAGAATCAGAGCCCAGGCACAGGGGTCGTTTAACGTGCACACACCGACGGCAGTACACCAATCTCTTGCTCCCAGCAGTGTGGTCAGCTCTTCAGGGAACTGTACACTCTTCCTTCACCACCTACAAAAAGAAGGTGGGCCAGTGGCTGCCCCTGGCAAGAGGATCAGCGTGTATATCAGGGAGTCAGCTGATGTTTGCTTCCCACAGGAAGGCAATGCAAGCTGATAGCTGATGCAGGGGACTGAGTTTTCTTGCATGTCATAGAAACCAGTGGAGGGTAATTAAAATACAATGGCAAGCAGTCACCTGTCAAAGCCTCCAGTGACTCTGTCAGCTCGCTTCCTCCCATTTGGCCTCATGTACTCCTTTCCCTGCAAGTTCTCCGATTTTGGACAAAACATTCATGCTATCATCATTATACAGTTTGAAGATAAGTTCTTCCTCATAGACCCAAGACCAAAGAAGAGATCAACAGCAGGAAGTCCCATCTGAGGTGTGTTGCAGAAGAAACCTGGCTGAACCACACCATTGCTGACCAGCCAGTGAAGAGCAAGGATGGACTGCAACATAGTTCTGAGTTGAATTCCACAGACCCTTATGTCAGTCCCAGACCCTAGGGAAACCTCAGCTAACGATGATCAGTGGTACCAACTGTGCCAGTCTGTCAGTCTAGGAACTACAATGTTGGCCTGTGCTTGGTGGCATCTTTAAAAGTCCTTATTATGTTCCTTACAAGAGTCTTGTGTCTCCCATAGAGCAAGATGTGCTTAATATACTATTGTGTAAGAATCAAGGGGCTCACTTCTGTGGGCATCTGTGAAAATGTTTCCTTGTTTTTAAATATGATGGATTTGTCCCCTTCTGTCTCATGTCTGCTCATACTTCTTGAGATCAGGGAGAAAGAATTAACTCAGAACTCCAATATAACTTATGTATCAGTGTGAGAGCTGAAATCCGCCCCCCACCCCCAACAATAACCAAGCTAGCTCAGTCTGGAAAGCAAATGAGAGCTGTATTTACAAGCAAATCTACAATCTCTGATGAAATGCAATGAATATGTACAAATATACAAAATTCACAACATTTACAAATATATACAATCAACAGAAAAGCACAACCAAGCTCCCTTTGCTTCCCCCCAAAGGGGACCTTTCCCAAGGGGCCTCTCTCCCAGGGGCCTCCTCCCCACAGACCCCCCTGGCAGAAAGCAGAGAGTTAAGAAGCAGAGAGGCTGTTAACTTAGCTCACCAAGGTCAGCATCTTATCTTTATCCAGAGGAGAAGAAGAAGAAGCCAGACAGCCCAGCAAGGAAGCAAACTCAGACCCTGACTGCCCCAACTTTGTTTTGAGTAGTGGTCCTTAAACATTCGTATCTACCCAATGGAAGTGTTTAGAACAATCATTATTTTGCTTTCTTACACCCAATAGTGACTTATTTACATTCTTTCGCTTTCTCTGCTTGAACTTTGAGAAGAAAAATTAAAAAGACAGTTTTAAACCATCACAACTAAAAATTAAAAAAAAAAATTGCAGAGATTCAACCCAGCTCATAGAATTCCATCCTTTTATGTTTGAAACTTGGAAGAAAGCTTGAGAGATTACAAACTGCCCCAAATTTACTTGAAATAGGAGAGAGACTTTTCTTAGAAACTTACACATTGCAAGCTGGAGCCAAACATTTCATGGAAAGATCACACAGCCCCTGAATGTCCTTTTCTTTTGTGATATGGCATTTCCTGTAGCTCATCCCTGTTTTCTGCCAGGTTATCTACTCTGAACACCGAGTTCACAACTAAAACCTAAAGACCAGGATTTCCAGATCGCCCTGGATCTTGCCACTGATCTTTTACACAGCTATAGTTTTCAGCTGAGGAAATGAGGTCAAAGAGTTAAGCCACCCCTCAGCAAGATTTACCGTTTCAAATACATGCCAGTGTGTTGTGGTGCCTGGCGCCAATATTTGTATAGGTGGATTAGCTCCTTGCAAAATCGGTTTGTTTGCTTTCTGTTGACCACTCTCCTTGCTGCAATGTTTCTCAATGAGATCCAGCACAGTGACTGCCTGAGACCATCCCCCATATCTGCTCCTTGTGGAAGCACAACAAGGGATTAAGAGAGGATCCTGATGGCTGGATTTAGGATTGAGCAGACATAAAGCATTGCCAGGTATCGAGGCAAGGATCACAGAGGTTTTGAGGCAAGGTGCTGGGAAGACACTGTCTGGGCTCACACTCTGCAGGGACTTTTGATCAATTGGGCTGGCTCCAGTGATATTATCGTCTGAGGTATCTGCTGTTGATTCATAGTGATAGTGGTCCAGATAAATGATTGCTTCAGTCTAGGATATTTAATTACTATGCTGTAGTCACTCCCTTGCGTTCCAAAGGATAAGGAGTCTCTCTCTCAAACCTGGAAGGCGACTGACTGCGAAGGAGGAGGACAGCGTTTGCTCAGTGACTAATATTGCAGCTTATACAGTCCTACAGGGGAGGCAAGCAGAGAGGAAATGCAGACCCTGATTTTGAGCTCTCTTAGCTCTCTTAGCTCCCTGGTACAATTCCTACCATTAAGGTAGGAGAATAGCACTGTTGCACATCGTGGCTGTGAGGCAAGGACTCTCCATCACGAATATTGGAAAAAGATGGGGGTCACCAGAGAGGGAGAAGGCAGAAAAGCATGACTAGAAGAAACACTTTCAAAACAACTCCTCTCTGGTTTCTTCCAGCTCACCCCAAGAGTTTAGGAAGGTCTGAGGAGTAAACAAGAAGATATTTCACTGCCTTTGTCCCAACCCTCTTGTGTTGGGATACTTACAGAAAATGTCCAACAACTGTAACACTGCTGACATGAGAAGACCATGAGCAACCACATCAATCCAAAGTATCTTCCTGGGTTTTAACCTCTCCTTATCTACCTGTTATGTAATGGAAGGGAATCCACTTCCTTCTCTTGCCACAGCCTCCCTAACACGTTTGTCTCCTCTGAAGAGTGAAACATCTTTCTCTGACAGGAGCCAGAGGGAGCCTAAAGACCTGAGAAAGTGTGAAAACCCATCCATTTTATGTTGAGGACTCACTGGGTCCTTTCCACAAAGCTCTTGAGGAGGCAGGGGTTTCACTAGAGAGCCTTTGCACATGGGTGGGAGTTTTACTGCAACTGAAACAGCAGCTATTCTAATTAAACCAACACGGAGCAGACCACCTTATTCACCAGCAGGATTTCATCTTTCTTGAGGAGAAAGGGGAAGAGGAACTAAAACTGATAAGAGAGAAGAAAGAAGGGGAAATGTGCGGAGTCCATTTGCTCCGAGTTCCTCAATTTAGAGCACTAAGGGATGTCTCTCATCTCTGTAAAGACTAATGTGAGCTTCCAATAGCATGTTTTATTAAATGGTTATATAATAATTAATGCTTGAAAAGCAAGGCTTCCAAAAGCCACTAACTGCTTTAATAGACAAGACCTAGTGGCTTTCAATGTCATTTGTGCTTGCAAGTCACTCAGGTGCACTGGAAAACCTTACCTCTACTCCTTTATTAAAATCAGTGCCTCGTTTACTCCATCAGCATGACCTTGCCAAGCTACATGGAAGAAACTATGGGCAGGGGTGAAAACCAGTAGCCCTGAGGGGAGAGGGTCCATGTTTTCTCAACCTTGAGTGAAGACAGGAGGAGCCAGAAACACGTGGCCAGGAGGAGCCAGAAAAACGTGGCCTGAGCAAGAAATCCATCAGCTGAGGATCAAGTACCCAGACACCAAGGACACCTGAGGAAATAACAGCATGATAATTCCTGTCCTGACTTTCCCAAAGCCTGCAACAGGGAGGCACATCTGTCCCTGAGATGAGGCACATTGGCAGATCAGGTAGAAATGCTGCTGGCAAGCTAAGAGGCCAGTGGGCCAGAGCTTAATAGGAAAACAGCAGTGATTTGTCTCCACCACTATTTATGTTTCAAGCACATGACAGGCTGTCAGTGGAAGTGAGTGCTGCTAAATTTACTGCTTCTCAGATCTCTGCCACAGTTGCATACTCGACAAGTCACTTCATTTGAAGGGCTAGGTGTTGGGCTGGACTCTCCTGCAGTGAAAGCCACGATACAGCTGGTTTTACACTGCAACCTCTCCCTCTTGGAGGCTGTATTATAAGGGTGTGAGTTTGGAGAAGGATGTTTTCAGCACATTCATTTTTAACCCTGATACAGGCCAGTCTTTTTCTGGGCTACTTGACTGCAGATATGTGTCTGACAGGGCGCATACATGACTGAATTGAACCAGTAACAGCCAGGTTACAGGGCTGGGCATTTGGGGACTAGAACTACCTAAAAGGAGGTTGTAGCAAGGTGAGGGTCAGTCTCTTCTATGTAAACAGCAATGGGATGAGAGGAAATGGCTTCACATTGTACCAGGGGAGGCTTAGATTAGAAATTTCTCTATAGAGGAGTGGTCAGGTGTTGGAACAGGCTGCTCTCTGCTTTATGCTGTTGTGCTGCTGGGCACAAATGCTCTCAAATGCTCTTGATCTCATGCACATGATCCTTTCAACTTGTTCTCCTGTGCACAGTCAGTAAATTACACATGTGCATGCACACAAACATGCACCCCTACCATGAAGTGCCATGAAGAAGTAGGGCACACCCTCTTTTTGCCTGTCACAAGGGTTCAGGGTACTGCAATTCTCCACAAACCCTTTAGGAATCTGCTCCACTTGCTTTTCCAGTGGTGCAGGCCAGAGGCCCTTGTTCTGCAACTGCGCTGCATAGTTCATATGATTAAATGTAGCATCTGCAGCTATATTAGCTGAGCTAATAGTGACAAGGGCTATCAATCCTCATACTGCAGTGAATAAACTGATCACCAGCTAGGGTCAGAACTCTCCCCTTGTCTCTTATCACTTTAAGTACACACTGCATGCTTGGTGTGGGATTAGTGCCACCATACACACGAACCAAGGTTGTGAGTGGACTACCTCTCTTTCTCCTGGCAGTTTGCAGTGCTGCAGCACTGGACTGTATTGAAAGCAGGCATATTGATTAGCAGCACAGTAGCATCCAGTCACCTCTTTCAGCGCAGCACCTTCTCCTCATCTTTATCACCTTTGCAACTGAAACCATCTGCAATAGCTTGTCAATACATTGTTCTTGCCCTGCTGATCTGTGGATGGCAGTCACAAGCTGACAATGATTGCCTCTTTAGAAACCCAAGAGAGGACAGATGGAAATGGAGAGGTGGAGTCTGTGAATTAGAGACTGACAAATAGTTTTGGGTGTCTTCTATTCTCTCTTTGGTTCGCTATTCTCCAAGCAACATAACAGATATTATTATGAGCAGCTCATCCAAGGCTGCTCTAAATTTTACTGGGGGTGGGGGAGAAACATGACAATCATGCCCTCCCATCTGGCCTCCAAGGACCAGGGATTCATCCACAGTAATCATCCATGCCCTCTGGATTGAGGTCCTCTGACACTTTTACTGGATAATAACCCCTGTTAATAATCCAGCCATCCAATCTAATTCCTTTTTATCACCTCTTCAATACCAATTTTCTGTCCAAGCACTCTGTATAGGTGAAGATTCAGTAGAAAAAAACCATAATCCTGCAACTTTTGACCATAAGATATTGAAATAATATTTTTAGAATGGTTTTCAAATCCCCTCTCTTGAAACACTTATTTCCTTATTCCTCAGCTGCTCTCAAAACTGCTGCTCTTGTATTTCTAAGTCCAGCATTCCAAATGGGATGCTGGGTTTGATTAAAAAAACTTCCTGGCTTATGGGTTATGTCAATATCCTGGTGGGATTTTATGCCACTAATCTCAGCAGTCTGCAACTGCAGAACAGTTGAAGGAGGAGAGGAATGTTAACTACATTAAAACAGCAAATTCACCTGCAGACTATTTTTTTCGTTGCTTTAGGAGCAGAAGGTTTTGAGATAATTTTCAGGCAGTATGATCTTGCATATACAGGGGGATGCAACAAGCAGGAATGAGAAGGAAGGAGAAAATGGAGAATAGAGGAAGAACTGGAAACAACAACAACAACAAAATTGAAAAATAGCATAAAGAAGAGTTTGTGAGGGACAAGTCTTCAGGAGAAGGGCAGATAAGGAAATAGATAAGGAAATGAGACACAGAGCGTAAGCTATAGATGAAAGGTTGATTTAAAAAGAGCGAGGGGATGCAGAGGGTTAGGGCAAACAAGCAGGGCCTTGGGGAAGATGAATCACCATGGGAAAACAATGGGGAATGGTGGGAATACAGCATACAAGGGGTAACTGAGGCTTTCAGAGGTATTGCAGTTATACTGAGCTGTGGCAAACAACGTCACCGCTCGGAGGCAATAGAAAGCTGCTGGCAGTATCACTGAGGATCTCAGACACTTACGTGATAGCTATACATGCATGTGGCATACAAGGAAGAAGACAGGTAGGTTTCCACAGCCTTTGATAGTGAGGGCTTGGGACAGAGTGACAATGTTTGGTGCCACACTCCTCCTCCTTACATTTTTGCCTGCTTCATCTCATTAAAGACAGATAAAATACAGTATTAACTATCATCCCATTTCTAGAGAACCAAGTGCTCTGATTGCTACCTTCTTAAGTACAGGGCAATCCTCTAGAAAGTCTCAGTTAAACAAGTACTCTATGTTATGAGGCAGTCTGTGATTCATAGATCAAAAAGACAAAGAAGCCATAGTCCTAACCCCCAAACAGTCCCAGGATCACAGGAAATCTAGAGGATAATACCCAACAATTCTGATGTGGAGAAGCCAAATGTATGTGGAGAGCTCCCATGCATTTCTTCTCTTCTTCCCCTAGGCCCTTCCTGTGAACAAGCCTTGATTTGCTTGGAGGCCAGTGTGGCTGCCCAGAGGCTATGGGAGGAAAGAAACACTGTGAACCTCTCTGGTCATTTGTGACTGGGGTAATTTCAAATTTCAGTGCTGTCACAGGTTGAGTTGAATCTGCTGCTGATATTCAATACCATACTGCCCTCATGACAGCTTCAAAATGAAAGTGCTGGCTGGAGCAAAGTATCACGGGGCTTGAAGTTCAGATTGTAACATGAGAGGCTTCCTGTTCTGGTTACTGCATCTGGTTTCCCACTTTGGGGTGGCTTAGTCTTTTCCTCTTGGCTGACTGCTGCATCCTTGGGGGGGTTGGGGTGGGGGGAAACCATTTATATTGCTAGTTTCTGCTTCTGCTTTCTTGTCCTGCTTTTTTCTTCAAATAGGCTAAGGTAGCTGTACAAACTCATTATCTCAAACCAGGGCATTTTTGTGTTACTTTCCCTCCTGTCTCTGTGGGAGCAGGGGGACTTGTGGGAGCAGGCTGTGTTAAACCAGGACAGGTGCCCTCACTTGTAAATCTGTTCTGTGCAAAGGCTCCTCACATCTACCAGCTGCATCAGCTGGGCCACCCGATGCATGCACGGGAGGGAGCCCATATGCTGTCATGCAGCAAGAGGCTGCTGCAAGAGAGGATGAGGATGAAATGCAACTTGCTGCAGGCCACACGTCTGCTTCTAACACAACCTGAGAAATGGCTTTGCTGCTCTGTGATCTCTTGCATGTGCAGCTTGCCCAAGAGGCTGTCTGCCATCGTATATATAATGGGAAGGCTGAGGTCTGTTATGAGGCCAATTTGACTACTTGGAGCAGAGAGTGAGTTGGAGGCAGGAAATTTTGACTCCCAGTCTGTGTTTTTGTACAGTCCATCATCCACAAAAGTGATTGATTTCTGCACTAGCCTAAAGGCAAGTTTAGCTCTTTAATTAAGAATAAATAAATGATACACATTTATGAGACCTCAGAGAGAGACAAAGATGGGTTGATGCTGGCAGATAGTATCTAGGACTGCTTAGATTCATAAAAGGGAGATGATCTTGCTTCCCTTTCCAGGCAGGAATACTGCTTCCCTCCTGTGTTGTGGTGCCCAGCACTGAGTGGGAGGGGATGCCTTAAGAGCTGGGGCAGGAACACAGGCTGTCAAAATGCTCACCTATATTCTCTTCCCTGCTTTCTGCATGGTAGCTATGGAGGTGCTAGCAGCCTTTAGAGGTCCAAGACGAGTCTAGGTGATAGATTAAAATCTCAGTTTAAGCAAGAATCTTTCTAGGGAATGAGGTTGCAGAAATTCCTACTGAGTTTCGTAAGGAGAAATGCAGTCTAAGTTAGCTTCAGACTAATAGCCTAGCACTCATTTCTCTCTAAAAGCACCAAATGCCCAAGGCACTTTTCTTGTGCTTGTGCAAAGACACTGATCACAGACCTGTATACAGCACCACATTCTGTGCCCCTTCTGCAGGGAAAAAATCATGAAACAAAATCATTCATACACCCAGCAAAAAAGGGAAAAGGCAAAAAAAAAAGACCAAAAAAAAAAAAAAGACTAAAATTGTCCACAGAGGGAACAGTCACAGCTGTTTCAATTTATGAGACAAGAAATTGTATTTCAGAGAGAATACAGGAATTTTCCCCTTTGAGAAAGTTATTAACCAGAATTCACAATAAACCCCACTCTGTTTATATGGTCCTAAACTGAATGGCCCTGATGGATGTTTTACTGCATTCTACAGGGCTTATAAGCCTCAGACCTTGCCATCCCAGAGGTCTTTATCACACATCCTGCTTTTTGATCCATGACCCCACTGCTTGCAGTTTCTCACTCTTATTCTCCCCCCTTCTTCGGTCAACATAGCTTTTTTTTGTCTTTTCATTTCTTCCCTTCCCCTCTCTCCCAGCTCCTATTAGCCTATTATTATCCTTTTTTATCTGTCAGCCTTTTTCTCTTTCCACTCATATATCTGTCTAAAAGACTGAAACCTGACAGTAGCTCACTTGAGCTATTATATGTTAAAAAAAATAAAACAACAAAACCATTCATGGAGGAATAGCATACTGGAGAAACATCTAGAAGAGTTCTTATGCTTGCAGATTTGTTTTGCTTATATAGTTGCATGTGACATGGCAAATGCATGTGGTGATTGCCCCAAGACAGACAATGCCATATCACACCACGTGGCTGGGAAAGACTTCATTCTACTTTGAAGTCGTAGGGAATTGCACCAGGAAGGAGGTAGGGTGAGGAAAAAACACATCCTACAACTCATGGAGTATGCTACTGCTAAAGAGAAATCACTGGGGGGCGTTGGCCGCAAAGAACTTCATTTATGGAAGCTGTGCTGCTGGATATTGCCTTGAAGATGACCCACTGAAGATGTGTTTGATTTGAACTAATAAGGGCTTACGTCTATTTGTACTTGAGGACCCTGGTGGAAAGCTCAAGGCTAATTAAAAAACTTTTGCAGATGCTAGCTTTGATGTTCACGACATTTATCAAGAAAGCAAGAAAAACACAGAAAATATCATGGAGGAGTGAAAAAAAAAAAAACAAACAGAAAGAGAAGGTCAGGCCAAAAATTCCATGCACACCTGATCTTAAAAAGGGAAAATATAGCATGAACATACATCCATGTTTCACTCTTACTTGTTAACAAGCAAGCAAGGAAGGCTGAGGGGAGACCTTACCGCTCTTTACAACTACGTGAAGGGAGGTTGTTGTGAGGTTAGTGTCAGTCTCTTGTCCCAAGAACCTAGTGACAAAACAAGAGGGGATGGCTTCAACCTGCACCAAGGGAGGTTTAGGCTGGACATTAGGAAAAGGTTTTTCACTGTAAGGGTTGTCAGGCATTGGAACAGGCTGCCCAGGGAGGTGGTTGAGTCACCTTTCCTGGACATTTTCAAAAGCTGTGTAGATGTGGTGCTTGGGGATATAGCATAGTGGTGGGCTTGGTAGAGCAGGGTCAATGGTTGAACTCAACGATCTTGAACATCTTTTCCAACCTAAATGATTCTATGGTTAAGGAGCTGATACATAACCCATGAAGAAGAAATAATAATTCAAGCAATCACATAAATAAAGGACACTATCTTCTTAAAACTCTCTCACTGCTGGTGGAAAGAAAGGTGGAGCACTGCCCTTTTTCTGGCAAGGCTGCTCTTTGACATATCCTCTGCATCCTGTTGCTTTCTGCTTCTATCTCATAGTGTCTCAGCACACAGTTTTTTATACTTATATTTGCTGGTGGTCATCTTTATATAACACCATTTGTATGCAGCAGCCTGGAAATGAGAGTGTAACAAGCATTGCAAAATTGATGCTCTCCTCATTACAAAGAGAAAAATCCTCTTTCACTAAGTATGACCTGGTATCTATATCTCCCTTTTGGACAATATATACTGTGCCATACATACAATGGAAGCAATAAGTAAGCTATTATGTAAAACAAGAAGAGGCTTCCTAATAGGACAGTGAGTGTTTGGCGTCCAGTCATTGATTTAAACATCAGCCAAACAGGTAATGATTAAAAGATGAGAAAATGCCTGGTCTCACTCAAGAGCCCAATCAACACATTACAAAAACCTCCTGCATTTTTTGCACAATAGCTCTCTGGATAGCTCCTGCTGAGAAGGGTCCAAAGCCCAGGGATGGAAAGCATTTGACTCTGCTGCCCAAATCCTCTCCATTTGGAAAGCAAAAGCCTTCAGCTTCCAGCATTTTTGGTTTCATGCTTTCCCAAGCACAGAAGTCATGGTGTGAATTAAGCAAGAGCTTGGTCTTCTACAGCAAGCAACAGTCAGTATACACAACAGTAGAGGGAGGGTCTGGTCTAGGATAAGAGCAGCAGCAAAAGCAGCTGCTGTTTAGCACTATAAAAGCAGCTTTTTCTTTCTGTTTCCATTGCATGTTCTTAACTCCACTGGTGAAGGAAGCCTCCTTCGTACCCTGAGATAAGCACACATGCTCACAAGCCTCTCTAGCCAACCCGCAACCCGGTGTCAAAGAGGCTTATGCTGAATCACTCAGGGTTTTGAGGCTGAACAAAAATAAATTGGTAAAAAATACAACATACTGGAGACAGTCTTTAAAGTGAGCATTGTATGAGCCTGACATGGAGGTAACAGACCGTCTTACTGACTTGTACAATGCTGCTTCTCTTGCAACTCACCTGCTTTTACCCAGCTGACTGAACTGTCTCAGGAGGCTTGCTGGTTTAAGGTTCACCTCCAAGCAGCTCTTCCTGCCCATCTCCTCCTAGTAACCAGCCTTTCTTTTCCAATTCCCTCAGTATGAATAAGAATATCTCTGCAGGGAAAAGTTGTCTTTCTCTGCAGCCCTCAGTTTAATACTCTGACATGGCATCAATATCCTGCTGCTATCTCTTCCTTCTAATTAAGTCCTACTTCTGCCTTTTATGCCCCTTCTCCTAAGTTGTTCAATTTTCCTCTTGTCTCTGCTTTGTTTCAGCCTTCCTGATGGGGTTTGGTTTTTCTTCCTTTCCCTTTCCTCCTCTCCTGGAAACTTGCCAGTGATACAGCAGAAGGGAGTGCACTGAGAAAGGTTAGGCAAACACAACATTATTACCAGAATCAGCAACATATTGCTCATTAAACATTTAAAATCAACAGTTGCTGGCTTGATCTGCCAATACTGTGAGAAATGCCAGCTTCAGCTCAAGGTGCCTCTTGTTTCCAAAATGGCTTTATTTATGATGTGGGAGCTGGTGGCTGTGAGAACAAAACCCTACCTCCAGTGGCCAACAACACCCAAGCTACAAACGGCTCCACGCAAAGTTCCCCAGCGAGCACCAATCGCTTCTGCTTCCCCATCGCCCCTGCTGCTTTCCAGAAACAAATGGATGTGTAAGAGCACAGAAATGTGTTTGCAGGAGATAAATTATTTATCTGAAATGTACTGTTGTGAAGTCAGCGTAATTCTCAAATCCACAGACGTATTTTATGCACTGATAGGACATTTCAAACAGGGGCATTTGGACTCCTTTCTTCCCTCCTCCTGCACGTATTAACACAATAATGCTTCACCTGAAAAAGAAAAGAGCTGGTGCTGGAGCTGGAAAGGCAGTAGGATAATATGCTTGTAGTTTCCTATTGTGTCCCAGTAAAGTTCTGTTTCTTGATAAACGAACCAGCATAACAATCCTCCACTTCCCTCCAATCTCTGTGATACTTGCCTTTATTTTTTCTCCCTCCTCTACAGTGCTCATGCAGTTAGTAGTTGGAAAAGACAAGCTTTATACCATATCAGGTACAAACATCACTACTGTAGGCAAATCCCAGAGCCTTTCAGCTTTGTCAGTGTGCTCCCTCCTCCTCTGCAGCAGTCCTTGCTCTCTCAAAGCAGGTAAGAGACAGCCATCTCCTATGCACTGCTGTATGGGCATTCTCTTTTCTTCTGCTGACTTTTGGGGCATTTCTGCACCAATCAACGCTCACCAAATGTGAGCCTTATGGCATATCCAAAACCACGCTGCTGACAATGAGGAGTAGGCATCCAAACTGAGATTTCCTATTCCCAGAGAATAAATTGGGTGAATTCTTGCCAATTATTCTGAAGAGAATAGCGCTGAGTCCTAGGTCTTGTTGTGAAGATCTATTCACTCCGAACTGTACTTGTTTGAAGCATAAAAAATAAGATTGCCCTCTGCTAGGGCACGAATAAAGAGGTCAGTTGTAAACCACACAGTTCACACAGCAGATAATCATCCCACTGAGCAATAACAAGTCCTGCAGATGCTTGCAGGCACCCTTCACTTTAAGTCAATCAGAATGGAATTGAAGATGGCCTGGCCATGTCTTTCCCTTTGTTATGCACAGGTGTATCTAAACCAGTACATGCTCAAAGAGAAGCCAATGGCTTGCTCAAGACTCTAGTAAATCCAAATGGCAGCAGTAAAGACTGTGGCTTTCCAAGCTATAAGCAAGCATTTTTTTTATAAATCAGACGGAATGCTCCAACAATCCAGAGTTCCTGCAGAGAAGTCCCAAAAGTTCCTCATTTTAACAATAATTCTGTAAGTGGATGCACTCCCCCACCTGCCACTTAAGAAGCCTAATCACACACCTAATCACACAGATCCTCCATTGGAGTTGGCCACTGCACAGCAAAGGAAAAGTTGGCAGTTGTTTCCACTGAAACATAGCCTAAGCATCTTGAAATGCTGCCACTAGAGTTTTCAGAGGGAAAAAGAAAAATAAGAGTCCTTTTGATTTAAAAACAGTTATTCTCCTCCTTGCATCTGCTGTCCCTTTTATTTGCTAATCCAAACAAAAACCTGACCTTTGGTCAAATGAAACATGCTGGATTTTCACTGATAGGAGCAAATCTTCACTGTGGCTGCAAACAGCCATTTTGTGGTTTGTGGTTTGTTTTTTTTTTTTTTTTTTTTTATATTCAACAGGAAATATGGAGCCTCTCTTCTCACCCTTCCTGAGCTCATTACCAGCCATTGATGGTGAACAGTGCTGCAGAGCCCTGCTCAGGTCTGCCCAAAAGACTCTTACGTATATTCAGTGACAGCAACTGATGGTGAAAAATTGCTGCAGCATTAAACCAGGCATCCACCAGGGATGTCAGACCACAGCCCCATTGTGATATAGCACTGTGGATCCGTTCAGACCTGGGTCACACCTGGCAAGGGATCCTCAAAGAGTGGGCAGGCCATCTACTCATCTTAAATACAAAAAAGGTGTCCTTAGGTAAGGAAGTGTCTGTAGGCACACTCCAGCTTTCCTAGCCAGGACTGAATCAGAAGAACCCTCTCACTCCATCAGAGGCTTTAAAACAGACCAAGAAGCATCACTTTTTTTTTTTAACCAGCTAATGACTTGACCAACAGATCAAAAGAAATGATAGCACACATGTTATCTCCTGGATCTGAAAAAAAACACCACTTACAGTAAACCACCTAAACCCAAAAGAAACTCCAACTCTTCTGCAAAGACAGCACAGGTGATCCAAGCTCTAGGTATGGTAGGCAATTTAAACATAAACAAGGCAAGTCCAGATTTCTATGCATGGTGCCATGACCTAAGAAGTGAAAAGAGAGCAGCCCTAGTAAACAGCAGTATGCCCTTGCGAGGAACCCAGCAGCGGTGGTTTGCTCAACTTTCGATACAGTTGTAGCTTGAGGCACTTCAATGATTTAACCATTTAATTGTCTGGAATCATTGGCCCAAAATGAGTGTTCAATAAGTCTGACCCTTGGTTAGGGCAGGAAGCTTCCCAAGTCTCTGCGGGTTACAGTGGTCAGCAGATCTCCATGCTCTGAAGTGATGCTGCACTGCAGAACTGTATCAGTGTCAGAAATGTCTCACATCCTCCTCCTGAGAGGGCTTGCTGAGGGCTAGATCCTTCAGGCCACAGGTCTCCATAGAAGCCTTCATTATCTGAACAAAGTGTGATAGTTGTGAAGGGGTAACTTTTTATTGATTTAGGGAAAAAATGATGCTACTCGTCCTCCGGTCAGCATTCCTATATCTTTTCAAGAGTGTTCTGTTTCTGTCAATAAAGGCAGACTCACAGTAAAGTGAAAAATCAAAATAAGGCAGCCATGTGCACCTCTGCAGCAGGATCACTTTTAAAATTACCCCTTTGGTTAGACAGGTGCAGCTTCCTCATGAAGCCAAACCCTGAGCTACCTTTTTAAGAACAGGTAGCACACCAAAAGCTATTTTCTTATGAGAGACCTCAGAAATAAGTTTCAGGCCTCAGAGAGAAGGATTAATTTGCTAGTAATGAAAGTGACACACAGGGAAAATGTAAAATCAATCTTGTGTTTAAAAGCAGAACAACACTGGCTCCACTTCCATTTTTTTTTCTCTCTCCCTCACTTTCCTCCCCTCTCCCCACAGTGGCTTGTTACCACCCAGCATACATTATGCACATTACCCACAAGCCTCTGCTCTGTTTAAATTAAAAAAAGAAACAGTGTTTTTAATCAATCTATTTGCACTCTTCTGCCACAACTCACAAAAGCAGTTTGATTTCTTTTCATTGCTCTCAAGAGATCTGAACACAGATGACTAAATAAAAACAAACCACTGCAAGCTAGTAATAATAATAGCAGTAGTAGTAGTAATAATAGTGATCGCTCAAACCCCTCCCCCCAAAAAAAACAAAACCAAAAAAAAAACAAACAAAAAAAAAAAACAACCCAAAACAAACAAGCACACACACACAAAAAAAAAAAGCAAAGAAAAAAGGGAAGGATAGGCACAGTAGCCAGCCCTTGAGCAAAACACAGACTACATTTTAAAAGTAACAGGTCAAACTTCACCACCAGTGATCTGGCTTGTTCTGACCTTGGACATCCCTCTCTCATACCACCAGCAGCTAAGACTAACTGCAAAACAACAGTGAGACTTTTCAGTCCTTTAAAATGGGATTGTCTTCTCTGCACCTCTTCTCCAATTCCTGGCAATTCTGCTACATGAACATTTGGAAATGAAACTGTTCCCAGGAATTCAGATCCTATATTGGGTTTCATATGCTCTGCGATTCAAATGCAAAATTAAAAATAGCAGAGAAATGTTTAGCTAGTTTTGCCCATAATGAATCACAGACATAATTAATTCTACCCTTCAGATCTAGGGATTGCTAACTCTTCCCTTCTTTCTCCAGTAAGGCAACAGGAGGAAAAGCAGACCATCACTTAATAAGACTGTATCAAGCTGAGAACTCCTGCTCAGTTTTCTATCCATGAATAATTTTACAGAAAGGAAATCTTTTTCTCTCTCTTTCTTCCACAGATGAAGGGAAAAGAAGATCAACCCAAGAAGGAACCTTGAAACAGGACCAGAATCTCCCCACTGATGGCTTCCTAACAGGAGGAGACACACAGAAAATGGTTCCTTGCTGTGGAAGGAAGATAGCAAAACTTCTACATCTGAAACAGTTCACACGATCTATATACCGATCTAGGGCAGCTACTGCTAGATGTATGTACATATTTTAGCTTCCAGACCTAAATATTGCCCAAGTCTCCTGTGTTTTAGACTCCTGGACCAGCAGTAAAGATCCTGCCAACATGGTGATACATCTTTCTGCTCCAGCCCAGATACATAACTTGTCCCTTTTGGCCATATCAAAGACACACACAGTACATTAATGCTAAATTATATTCACAGTTCAAACTGTGAAAAAGATTTACTATTCGAAGGAGTAAAGTCAGGGACTATATCCAAGATACAAATCTAGATGCTAGTTCAAAACTGAGACCTGCCAGTATTTTGGGTTGTCAACACCTTAGGGTTTGGTTTATACTTATCTTTAACCAAAATACTGCCATTTCTCCCTGCAGCTTTAGAAATGGAAGAGAGGACAGTAAGATATTGGTTATCTTCCTAATTGCTTCTTTGTAGCAACCATCTGCATAGGAAATAACACTGGGATTTGCCATGGGCTTTAAGAGAATTAGATGCTCTCTGTGCACAGAAAGTCACTGGATCTGGGTGGCTAACTCCATTAGGCTATCTGGAAAATCCCAGCTAAGAAGCAAACTCTCAGCAGTGCTGGGAAAATAAAATGAGAAAGAGTATGATGGAGTAATAGTATTGCTAAAAAGTAGTGACTGCCCTTGCTCCTTGAATTAGAGAAAGTACTATTTCAGAAGTAGAAAGGGAAGGGACAGGGTGGGTTTAACACAGGCAAGCATGTCACAGGGTATCTCCCAATTCTTGCCACCAATATATAGCATTTGGAGGCCACAAACACAGAATTTCTGATAGACACAGAAAAGAGAGCTTTGGAGCCTAGGATGTGTTTGGATGCGTGGATGGATGACCACTACCACATGACATCACAGGCTGTGATGTTTTCCATCCAGGGAGCAGAAGGTGCCATGCCTCAGAGCTCTCCTGCTGAAGAGCCCTAGACACAACTCCTTGCAGGTAATTGGGAAAAGCATCAGCCTCACCATATTTGGAGCACACTGTAAGAAGGGTCTCTTCACATCAGCTTTCTCACCCAATAGAGCTAAAACATGAGGTTCTGCCAGTACGCACTGGGGAAATAACAGCTGTTGACTGGTGTAAAGGAAATGGGGTTAGGGTGGGTCTAGGGTCAACATTAAGGACTTTTGTCTTGATCGATGTAAGCCCCAGGCAGTCAGTGGGTAGCAAGTCCAGACCACAGTGCAAATCACAGGTCCAAATGATACAAACTTTCCAGTGATGGTGGAAACTTGTGTAAGGTGCAGTGGGCAAATTCATGTTTTTTTTTGAAGTATCTAAAACTGCACTAAAAAGTGCTTTGTTTTCAGAGGCTCAGTCCTTGAGCCCCAAGAGTCCAGCCCAGCTGGGTCTATGCTACCAGCACTGCAGTACTAAAGGAACAGCTTTATAGAGGGAAATGGTGCTGGATGTCTGCTGTTTAGATTCACACAATCACAGAACAGTGGGGCTTGGAAGGGACATCAAGTCCAACTCTCCTTTCAAAACAGGTTCACCTAGGGCAGATCACATAGGAACATGTCCAGGCAGGTTTTGAAAGTCTCCAGAGGAGGAGATTCCACAACCTCTCTGGGCAGTCTGTTCCAGTGCTCTGACATCCTCACAGCACAATACTGCACTGTGACACAATACTCCAGATGCAGCCTCAGCAGGGTCAGGAGAACATCCCTTGACCTACTCTTCACACTCTTCCTAATGCACCCCAGGATACCACTGGCCCTCTTGGCCTCAAGGACACCAGGACTCAAAAGTCCTCCGTGGAGCTGCTTTCCAGTAGGTCAACCTCTAACCTGCACTGGTGCATGGGGTTATTCTTGCCCATGTGTAGGACTCCACATTAGCGTCTGTGGAATTTCATTGGGTTGCTCTCCACCCAACTCTGCAGTCTGTCCAGATCTCACTGAATGTCAGCACAGCCAATCCTCCCATTTTGTGTCATCAACGAACTTTCTGAGGGTACACTGTTCCCTCATCCGGGTTGCTGATGAAGATGTTGAACAAGGCTTCACTGTTAATGCAAACGTTGATCATATACACTGAACAGGTCTCCCCAGGATGAGATCTACTCAGGCCCTATGGGCTGACCATCATTAGCAGGTGGTGAGGTCTGCACATCTCCTGGTTTAGCTTTGAAGACAACTTACACCTAGAGACCTTCCTGTGGTAAGACCCAAAGCAAAGAGATGACTGGGAGATATTGGGATTCAAACTCAAATGCTAATGCAGATACACACCATGCCATATGTTGCTCTGCACTTAATAAGTGATTCATTTCTACATATAAAACATGATTAAAAATCAATTCCCTTTGTAATTATTTACAGCCAGGGTGGAGAGTTCACAAGAGCTGTCAATACTGCACTGTGCCAAGTACAAAAAGAAACCACCTCTACTCATGTGCAGTAAAATCAGATTGATTTCTAACACCCTGAATTTCTTCTGATTCTGGACACCCTCAGTATGACCTCCCTCACCGATTCACACTTCACATGCCCAGTACATTCCAGTGATTGCTGTTGAAGTCTATTTAACAAGAATAAATATTGAGCATTGCAACTCAATTACCCCACAATCTCCATGCCCAAAAATCTATTGGAGCAAAGATTCCCAACATCCTCTGCCTCAGGAACTTAATTTCCTTTCTTTTAAAAATCCTGATTATAGACAGAAGACTGGTTGTAAAAGTGAGATAATAGAAGAAAGTCTCCATGTGATTCACTCTTTTTTTTTTTCCAAGGCAAAGGATGTTTTTCACAAATGCCAGAAACAGAGGAGGTTTATTTGAGAAGACTCCATCTGCTTCATCCACCATTCCCAGCAGAAATAATCCTGCCATTGGAAACAGGGATATTTTTGCTGATGATGCACAAGGTGAAAGAAAAATCTGAATTCACCTTTTGTTCCACTGGGTATGTGAGGCTAGGAGAAATAGGCAGCTGTTTACGTCTGTCAGGTAAGGAGATGAGACTCAAATACAGACAGATACATGATGCTGTGTGAGTGTGCACTCGCAGAATAAAACATTTTTATACATGTAATGGACAAAAATCAGACCAACTGCTATTGGGATTTCCTATAAAATAGAAATCCTTTAGGATCTCCTAAGCAGAGACTCCCACCTCCTAGACAACCCAGGTTTTTCACTGACTCGCTGCAGTGTAGAACAACCACAGCCTAGCAGGTCACTGTCTGAGTAGTTGTAATCCACCCCAGCATGCACAACAAGGTCCAGAGCTAGCTGAGAGTTTGCCTGCTTGCCTAGAAGCAGAAAGTAGCCTGAATGCTCCTGGAAGCTTTGAAAGCAAGCCTTCAATAGTAAAGAGCTTCAGCTGTCTCCTCAAGATTTTTGAACAGCAGGTAGTTCAAACGGACTGCTCAAGTCTGAAGTATCTATGGTGTCAGGGTTGAACAAGAGGAGAAGAAATGCTCTTTAGTGCATGGATATGTGAAGACTTTTGAAATCTACACTGTATTTTCTCCCCTGCTGGGTTTCATTTCCTGGTGAAGAGTTATCATTACATATATAAATACCAGCTCACATTTTCACCTATCATTCACATTTCTAAGTTTCCATGCCTTCTGCACCAATGCTTTCTTGTGAGACATTTCCCTCATGAAGTTCTTCTACCTAATCACCATCAAAATCAGATCTAAGAGCGTGCTGCATAGAACGGGCAATCCCCTTCCCAGATGTTACTGTTAACCTCTGCCACACCCCCATCAATGTAGTGCAGCTGATGGAACTCACAGGCTCTGGAAGGGCAGCCAAGAACTAGGTTGAGAGACAGAAGCCAAAATCCAGCAAGTTTCAGCATAGACCTCTCTGATGCTCCTGAAGCTCTTCTGAGTATCACAAAAGAGCTCTGTGTGTCTGCATGCATGTATGCATACATGTGTGCTTCTGCATGTGATGGAGAACTTGGCTTTACATGGGAAGGTGAGGAATATGCCCTCTTTGTCTTCCTCTTCCACTCAGAACAATGTAAGTAATTGGTTCTATTTTTCTCTTGCATTTCTTTTAGTGTTTTTTAGTATTCTTTTTTATTTTTTTATTTTTGTTTTGTGAAGTTCACAAGGCAACATCCAGAGGTCTAGATCAAAGCAAAACTCACAGTACGGGGCAGAATTGCTTGGACAGCTGGTACACTGCACACAATACAGCTCAGTCTTGAGCTGTATCAGCCTTTATTAACTCAGTCCTCAGCTTTATACATCTTTGGCAGTTTTCCTCCCCCTTCTATTTACATCTTTGTTCCTAAAGCTGTATCAAGGTACCTGGGGTTTCACCCACAGTGCCCTTGCTCCCTGAGCTCCCCACTCCCAGCTCTGTCAATATCCCTAGCAAGCACTGGGGAGACAGAGAATGGAGAAACCCCTGATTTATTTTGGTTTTCTTTTCCTTTCCTTTCTTCTATTTTCTTTTTTTTTTTTTTCTCTTTCTTTTCTTTTCTTTTCAGGATCCTCTCCTGGGTGAGTGGCTAACTGCCTGGAGCAGCTCTAACTTCTCTACAACAGCACACTATGCCACAGAGAATTATCCAGAGGACAGAAACAGGATGAGCCAGATGTAGAGGGAAGTGGAGAAAAATGAGAAAGAATCAGCAAATGACTGCAAACCAATGTATGCCAACAGACAGTAGAGAAGACCAGGGAGGACTCTCACGGATGTGCTTATCCCTTAGTGCAGTTGCAGTTACCATGCAACTGGGAACACCAGAGTGATGAGAGTGGTGCCTCTTCCCCCAAGAGAGCTTCCAGCAGTGCTCAGCTGGGCAGCATCAGAGACAGCACAATGCCTCTGCCACCCACCTGAACTCCCAGGGCAGCCCAACCTACTCCTCCATCTGCCTGGGCACTGTGACATGCTGAGATGTCTCTGCCTTGGCTAGTACCTGGGCAGGGTGGGCATGCTTTTGCCAGAGCTCTGAAGAGCTGCAAGGGACTCAGGGCAGGGAAGAAGACCCCTTTTGAAGTTGTAAGTGTTGCTGGATTTGGCAATCCAAACAGAGAAAAAAACATCACCTGGGATGGAGGTGGGGGTGAGTGGTTTTGGTTTCTTCTTTAATAGGATGCTCCAAGACAATACCAGGTTGCAACCCTGTGGAGGGAGGATGCTCTCTCATTAATGGCTGTCTGCCCTGTGGCTGGACGATGACAAGTGCCTCTCAGCCATGCAGTGTGTGGCTGGTGGGCTGCAGGATTTCTGTTGTGGGATCTGGGCTGCATCATGATCGGTTCCCTCAGGCTGCTGGTCCTGCAGCCCAGGGTGCAGGGAAATCCTCACAGCACAGATGAGTCAGCTAAGGGAGGCCATTTGCAGAGATGAAGCTGAAGAAATGGATCACTCAGTAGCATGAGACAGATAGCTGCTGCCCTGATGCAGGCCATCACCACAGACCAAAACCACAGCAACAAATGCCTGGAGAAACTGATCCTGAAGTGTTGCTGTGAAAGTTCTTTCGCTATGTTAAGATGGGCTGACACCTTCTCCAGTTTACATGTGCCATGTGAAGTTGGATGGCTTTGTCCCACAATCCATCCATCCATCCATCCACACATCCATCCATCCTCTCAGGCTTACCTCATCATCTTTCTGACGCTAGGTGCTAGCCCCATCCCTGGAGACATTCAAGGTCAAACCCAATGGGGCCCTGAGCAATCTGATCTAGTTGAGGATGTCCCTGCTCACTGAAAGGGGGTTTGACAAGATGACCTTCAAGGATCCCTTGTAACCTGATGCATTCTGGGATTCTGTGCAGGACAAGCTTCTAGCCACCAATCTGCCTTCCCTGCCCCTGGGAGATGGGGCAGGAGATGGGGGATGCCAGGGTGAGGTGCTCACGCTCCCAGAGCTGTACTTCTCTCTAATGGTGCCCTGAGCCTGGGTTCATTGGTGCTGCAGGGCACGCAGGCTGTTACACGCTTCACCAGGTGCCCTGGTCTTCCCCTACCCCAGGGCTGGCAGACAGTCAGTGCTGAGTCCAAGAGGTGCTCCAACTGAAAAAATCTAGGACACAGCAGGGGACTGACAGGCATGTGGAAGAAGAAACAGATGTGGAGTTGATATGGTGTGAGGACTGTGTTTGACCTGTAATAGAGTTAACATCAAAATCAATCTACCCACTGTCGCTGGTCCTCCACCCCTTCGCTACCTCCCCACTCGGACACACGCAACACCACGTCGTTTCCTTCCTTCCACCTGTCCGTTTGCTGGATCTGTTTACCTGTCCTCTTTATTCCTCACTCATCTCCCTCTCTCCCATTCACCTTTTTTTTATCTGTACTTTCCTTTCCCAACTATGCATTATGTTTTCCATATTTTATTTCTTCTACGCCCTCTGCCCCCTCATCTTTCAGCTGCCTCTGCTGTCCCTCTCTTTCTTCACCATACTGGAAGCTTTCTCAGCTGGCTGAATGTCTACCCATTCTTCCATCCTTTCACTGTGGCCTGTATCTGTGTGGCATATCTTTGTATTAATTTCCTACACAGCAAATACTGGCAGTTTTGTTGGCTTGCTTCTCCCTCCCTCTTCTCATCATTACGAGAAAATAATGAGCTGGTTGGTCTATGTTACTGGTTGGGGAGAGGTAGGAAGAGAAAGGAAGGGCATGTGGGAGTAGCAAGACAGGTGCCCTGGATCATTTGCCTGAGAAGTTCTCTTTCTTCCTTGCCCACCATGGCCTCATTTATATAACATGTGGCTGCTTTTACTGTATATTATTAAAATGCCTAAGAAAGCAATCATTCTGCAGAAGAGGAGGCAAGAGAAACCATTAGGAACATAAGGGCTCTCTGCTAATCATTACCTGAGACTTGCCCAGGGCTGGCAGCTAAGGAAGCAGGTTTATGATTGTCTCCTATGGCCTGCAGTACCTTACACAGGGAGTTTTCAAATGCTTCCCTAGTTATGGACGTTCGGAGGAAAATTAAACATTAAGCTAAGGGTTGAAGTAGGATATTAAAAAAAAAAAAAAATCTGAGTTGGTGAGAAAGCTGCCACTACCTCTTCCAGCCTCCTAGAACCACTGCATCAGTCACCGGTTTATTACTGCTGTCATCTGCTCACCAGCCTTGTTTCAAGCTTCAGACCCTCTGCTGCAGGTCAGTACCACCACCACCTCCTGCCCACTCACAGACATTGTCCCTGATCTCACATCCTTTTCCTTCAGCCTGTTATGGCTTCACTGCCTTCCTGTCCACATTCCCAAAGTGATGTCTATCATGGCAGCCACTGAGAGCTCACTTAAAAGCTTATCCATGCCATCTGTGCTTTGAGTCTCCTTTAACCCTCTGCAAGTGCTGGTGAGCATCTGCCAAGGGGAAAAGTGAATAATGTACCTCAACACTCAGCAGTAGCTCAGCAGTTAACTGAAAGTTGACCAGGCAAAAACTTAAGATGTTAAGCAAAAATATTTTTTTATTCCCTCCCCTTAAAATTGGCCTGAAATATCATGACAAGCATTATTTATCTTATTAAGTACACTACATTAACCTTGCAAATATGCTAATGCACAAAAGCTGCTGCCTTAGCAGCTTTGTAGAATAGGAAATTAACCATGTTCATCAGAAAGCTTTTAATTATTATTATTTCTTAAATGCTGGTGTAATGCAACAGTATTCCAGGGACATCAGAGGAGAAGGATGAGGCACATAAGCCACCTTCCTTACAGCTGCCCCTGAAAAAAGCAGCGTGGGTATTCCTACTTGAGCCATGCATTAAGGAGCTGCTCTGTCCCCCAGCTACACTTCTGGTACAGGGGAGGAAAGAGCTGGAAGATCAGGCAGGCAGAGGAGGGAATACTAAGCTGAGTACCTTCTCTAAGGTATGGCACCAGCACTGAAGAGGGTGGAAGTGATGCAGGGAGGAGAGGGAAGGGGGTCACATCCTTTGGCCAGGGTGAACTTCCAGCAGCTCCCGATACACCTGGTGCAAGCCCTGTTGGAGGAGAGCACGGAGAGCCTGACAGCCATCTCACTTGGCACTGGCTTTCAAAAACAACATGCTTGACCTGAGCAAGGTGTCTTGTCTCCCAGGTCTCCCTGTGTACTCGGTAGAGGGGGAGATGTGCCCCAGGAGGCCACTCATCCCAGTCTCAGGCCAGTATGATGGCTCTCTTCCACCAGTGCCTCGGGCTGAGAGCCCAGTTGTGAAAGACAGACCTGGGGCAATACTTGCATGTCTGAAACAGCCCCTATGCTGATCAAGGCAACAGTAGGATGCACTCCTGCATTCTCTCAGCCCCTGGCAGAGGTTTGAGCTGATGCCATCACAATTTCTCATCCCTAAGACATGGCTACACAACACTACATATGTCTCTCTGCCTAATGGCACTGAGCTGTTGGCTGTCACTGTTGAAGAGCAGCATGGCAGAGCAATGGAGAGCATCACCACTGAAGACCCTCCTGTGTTTCAGCAAGTGTACTTGGCTGATTCACAGCCCTTTCCCAGACCTTGCCCTCAGCAAGGTCCTCCTGGTTCCCTCTCTCATAGACACGGTCATACTCCTCTCCTCTGCCTGCCTACTCTTCCTCCCTGCTGAGGAGTTACAAGAACAGTATCAGCAAGTAAGGATGGACAAAACCTACTCCTGTGAGAGGGAAGGCTGTGATTTTCCCAGATCATCCTGCTCAGGGTCTGATCCAGAGCCATCTCTGCTGGCTGTGCCTACTCTGCTTCAATAAGGGCTGCACTGCTTCTTCCTCCACCCAGACAGGCATTTTTCATGGCTTTCCAATGACACTTTGGTCCTGCATCCCTTATCATGTGCCGGGTGACACTGCTCCCTGTAGTTCCTCATACAGTAAGCTCAGTTTGGCTCATCTTGCTCAGACAGTGCAGTCACAAATATAATTTCTGACATTTCTGTGCTTTTTTTTTAATGGTGGTGGTACTGTTTCAGGCCAAGGGCAGCTGCTTCCACAGCTGCTGCAGCTTGCTAGCACATTGCAGCCAGTAACACCCAGGAGATAAGGCCAAGGAGCACAGTTCTGCACTGTTGTGCCTGCTATCTCTCTCAGCTTTTTAAAACCTTTTACATTGTGCCTTTTTTTTCCTTTTTTTTTCTTTTTCCCCAAGTAAAATCTTAAGAGGGAAGATTTAGCCCAGTATCCAATGTCTTTATGGAGTGTGCTCTGATAAAGAAAAAAAATCATCCCTCGAGCAGCATAGAGGTGAGGGAGATTATCCCATGCCACTGCGTGGGAAGTGTCACAGCAGGATAAGCTAAGAGAAATCAAAAGCTCAGAGATTTACCCAGACATAGAGAAAGGGATGATATTATCCAAGATGACATTACATGTTCTTTCAGTAACACAAATCAGCTTCCATCGGTCAAATGCTGCTCTCCTCTGACATGATAGCCTTCCTGAACAGACTGTGCAGGGCTGCAGGAGCTCTGAGCATCTCTTTCAGTTTGTTTGTTTTCCTGTTACAATGATTTTCTCTGTAGTCATCACTTCAAGGCTGTCTCTCCTCTTGGAGAGGCTGAGGCAGCACTAACTGGGCACAGACCCGCAGATGGCTCTCCGATAGCATCTTGGACTGGCATATGGCAAGTAAGGAGTTGCATGCCCTTTCCTCTGTCAGCAACAACGTGCTGCTCCCTGTGGTGCTTTCTGATGGGAGATGCTCGGACAGCGCAACTCTGCTGGCCCTCTCCAAGCTGGCATCTGAGGCTGTCTCCTTTTGGACTGGATCTGCATTAGAGTGAGTATGTGCTTGGCTTTGGCTGGCTCCAGCACCTCCTGGGATGGAAAGCTTTAGAGGTCGACCATTCAGTGTCAGCTCAGTCCTGGGCTTTCAAAGGTAAAAATCAAACCAGCAATCAGGAACAACTGTGACTGAGCTAGAAGAAGTCTGCATTCACCCCATGCTGATTTTTTACCTGCCATCATTTTCACACCTGGCCCTTCCCATGGCCCTTGGACCCTCAGTGACCTTGCAGCTCCACAGCCATGATTAGCAGGAGCTGAAGGAGAGGCAGCCTCCTGCTTCTGAGTGCTCCTGTGCTTCTGATGGGCAACCCCAAAGTGACATCCTGCACCCAGACACATGCCCATACTCTCTTGGAGCTATATGAATTACACCCTCAAGGCTGCTATTTCCTCAGACCCCAGTCACATTTATGTCCCAGCATACTGGATTATTTGGGCCCAGATTGCCCTTGGTTGCACTCAGTTGACCATGGCCTTGGAGAGGAGCAGTGGTACTACCACTGCTGAGAGGTGTAGGGAGGGAAGCAGAGATTTACACAGGCGAGTGTGCAGACAGAGACCAAAGACACACACAAGACAGAAGATTTCTTGTTCCCAAGGAAAGCACAAAAGGTGACAGCAAGGCCACCTTTGCCCATGACAGCATCTTGTCCTCTTGGAAACCTTTCCAGAATTGCCATCATGGGATGTGCTGGAGGCACAGCTGATGGCATGTCCCCTTTCTGGACAGAATGGCATAGGTCACTTCAGAGAACGAGTCTGATGTCTGGCCTTTAAGGTAATGAGCCACAAATCACAGCCATATGTTTCTCAGTATGCTCAGGTGATGCTACGTTACAAAGCATCAGGCAAACATGGAAGAATATTCAGGAAAGATGGAGAGTGTAGAAGGGGGAGGCATGAGAGGAGATGGAGGAAGGTGTTGTGGGTCTCAGAAAAGGTAATTTGATAGCAAGAATGTAGGAGCATTGCCTTTCATCTCTGACGTATCTCCTCCTTTCGAGTACAAACTTTGGGTGGCACAGAGCCTGCTTCCCTCCTTCCCTGTCTCAGTTGATGGTGCTGACTTAGGAGGCTAGAAGAGACCACTGTTATCAGCAGGGCCTTCATCTCAGCTCCCTTTTCCCCTAATGATCCCAGCAGCATCCCAAATTGCCAGTGGAGAGGGCACAATGCAAACTCTGCATCCATAACCCAGCTTCAGCTGGAGGTGTGAGGTAGAGAGCTCGCTCTCTCTTTGTATCTTGGGGCTCTGTAGCAGCAGTTCCTTTTCATCACTGTCTGGTGACAGTAAGCAGGGGTTGTTTATTTCACTCTTACTTACTGGCCTTAACTTTTGTATTTGGATTTTTTGTGCTGTTTGTTTTGTTGGTTGTTTTTTCCCCCCCTCCTTTTCTAAGATTCATGATTAGTACTGCAAGAACACATTCACCAGGCAGACCTGTGCAGTGCCATGCATGCTCACTTATGGTTATGTATCCTTCCCATCCTGCACAGAAAACTGCTCTAGATGTGAACACCAGCAGTGCTAAAGGAAATGAATCAGCCAACAGAATTGGCTTAGACCCCTGCTCCTTCATTTAATATGCTCCCTGCTTGCTCTGGAGAGGAACTGCTCTGGTCACAGGCCAAACAGCAGAAAGGATGCAGAGAGGTTGTCAGAAATCCTTCAGGCTTTGAGTTTTCTCCTACTCAGTTAAAACAGAGGTAGAACAGCAGGGTTGTGGAGTCTTCTCTGAAGACTTTCAAAACACACATAGATGTGTTCCTGTGGAACCTGCTCTAGGTGAACCTTTGTTAGCAGGGTGGGTGGACTAGATGATCCCCAGAGGTCCCGTTCAACTCCTACCATTCTGTGATTCTGTGAGGTCTGAAAACTTGGTACACCTGAGCACTTGGGGTGGAGGGACTGGCAAAGGACTATGACAGGAGCTGGACAGCAATATTGGAAAAGGGAGAAAATGAAAAAAAGGAAATAGAATTATTAATAAAATTCTTAATAAAATATTATAAATTTTTTATGCACTGACCTGCTCTTTGCTGATGGTATAATATGTCAGCTGTCATGGCTGCCCAGGGAGATGTCTACTGTGTGTGCAGGACCTATCACTTCATTGCAAGCAGAACCCATTTGGGTGAGCAAGGGTAGTACAAGAGCATGAAGAAAGGAAAAGGCAAAGTGAAGGACAAAAAGAAACAACCACCACCCCCAAACCTCAGTAATACTTCAGCCAGTACTACATCCAGAATGACTCCACCTTCAGTCTCAGCAAGAAGGTTCCCAGAAGAAGACAACTACATAGTAGCAACCAGGCATGAGATGGGTTAAGGCTGAGGTGAGAAAACAGACTGTGGGAGAAGGAGGGGCCCCAGGGGAATGATCTGCAGGCAGGCTGCCACAGCAAGAGAAGAAAGGAAGGAAAAAAAATGTTTAATGCTTGGGAAGCTGCTGCTGCCAGTCTGCTTGTCTCTCCACCTCCGAAGCACCTTTTTTGCAGCCCAGGGTAAATGATTTCTGCTCTGTTGTTGGTTGATTGGACACTTATCTAACTGTTTCTATCTGTTTTTTTTTATTTTGGCTTCCTCTCTCTTACACGTTTCTGTGCAACCTGTTTCTGGAGGATGAAGGCAAGTACTGATGGTCCTGCTCTTATACTCTCTCTTCACCTCATTGCCATGACCCTAGGCCAGAGCGGTGTGCTTAAGAGTGCAGCCAAGAACTACTCTTCTTAAGATACCAAGGACTAGCAAAGTCCTTCTCCCAGTGAGAGGTAGTAGCCAGCTGGAGCTCAAGCTGATTCCACCTTGCTGTGCAGTGCATTGCAGCAGCACTCTGAAGGCCACCAGACTCTGCTCTGGGGTGTAGTATGCTTCTTTTGGTTGACTCCTGGTGGACAGTGTTACCCACAAAACAGCAAAGTGCTCTTCTGGCCAATGGTATCCTGGGGTGCATTAAAAAGAGTGTAGTCAGCAGGTCAAGGGAAGTACTCCTTGCGCCCTACTCTGCCTTTGTGAGACCACATCTGGAGTACTGTGTCCAGTTCTGGGCTCTCCAGTTCAAGAGGGACAGAGATATACTAGAAAGAGTGCAGTGGAGAGATGCGAGGATGATTAAGGGACTGAAACATCTGTCTTACAAGGAAAAGTTGAGAGACCTGGAGCTGTTTAGTCTGGAGAAGACTGAGAGGAGATCTTATCAGCATTTATCAATGTCTGAAGGGTAGGTGTTAAGAAGAAGGTGCCAGTCTCTTTTCAGTGGTGTCCTGTAATTAAACAAGGGGCAATGGATATAAACTGGAAGACAGGAAGTTCCACCCCAGCTTGAGCTAAAAGTTTTTTCCCATGAGGGTGCCAGAGCACTGGAACAGGCTCCCCAGAAAGCTTGTGGAGTCTCCTTCTCTGGAGACTTTCAAAACCTCCCTGGATATGTTCCTATGTGATCTGCCCTAAGTGATCCTACTTTGGCAGGGGGCTTGAATTCAATGATCTCTGGAGGTCTCTTCCAAACTCTACCATTCTGTAATTCTATGTTTGTTCAATCTCACCAGTTGGTATGGAGGCAGGGAGGAGTTTCTGAAGAGCCCAGCTCATGCACGAGGACACCTTCTCAAGAGCAGCCCACTGCTGTGGTTGGGCAAGAAGGTCAAAAGGGAAGCATATCTTGGGCTAGAAAAATCATTCCTTCTTTTGGAGTCTGAAAGGAAAAGGAGATGCTCTGGAAATCCTAAGCATCAATACCTGATCTCCTTTTAGCAAATGCGTTGAGACTGTCTATCTTCTTCTGGATTTCAATCTAAGCCCCAAGAAAGAGTGAGTACAGCAACACTAATTAGCTGTACTGCTGAAGTCTTAAAAAAAAAATCCCCAAAAGCTAAATTTTCAACCAGTCTATTTAGTTTTAAATTGCATATCAGTGCCTGTGTCAAACATCAGCCATCAATACAGGACTTAGATGATAACAAATGTAATGTTAAATACATGGTTATTGTTGCTCATTTTTTTAATAAGCTCTTTATATGCAATCAAGTAATAAAGCAAATCTGAGGCTCTTTGCAAAGCATATTGTTTACAAGGAAGCACACAAAAAGCCAAAAAACCCTCCATAAATTGCTCCAGACACTGGTGTGAGGTTCCTAACATTGATGCTTAGGTTTTCAGGTCTTCTGCAGACACAGTAGCTAATCTAGTACCTTGTAAAAAGATACTGGCAAAGAGCAGAGCTATACATAAGGACATCCAGACTATGTCTATCCACAGTACCCCAGTCTCATGCTCACAACTAGTCTCAAACCACTAAGGAGAATCAAAGAATCTCTCTAGAGAAACAGCTCTTTGTTTCCCTACCAAAACTGCTTTGCCCATGGCAGAATTTCCAGTTCACTGCATGTTAAATAATCACACTGCAATATTTTATACTGTGGTAGGAACAGAAGCCTTCCCCATTAGGATAGCAAAAGAATTCCTGCTCCTCCTTTTGTATCAGGCTTGGAAGAGTTTAATATAAAATACATCAAAAAACTGGGATGATTTTATATGCAGGAGGATGACATTATTTTAGCAGATTCCCTCTGCCCTGTAAAGCTGGGTTTGAGATGAGTAAAAGACATAGAATTGTTGCTGGAGGCATGCAGACAATGCAACGGGTACAGTGATCTAAAATGTCCTAAAACACTTCGAAAATACTTCCTAATGCCAGACACAATCAGATCTGTAATAGTAACAGAACAGCATAAAGGGTTTACCAACACGAATTGCAATATGTTGCCTACTTTCTGCTTGACAGGGTTCCTATATGGAGCTTATTCCCAACAAGAAAGCTGATAAAGCCAGATGCCATCCCTGCCAGCACGCATTGCATATCTGGGGCAACTTAGGGATTTGCTGATTGAAGGAAATTCTCCTCCTACCAAACACAGACTGGCAGCAGAAATGCTTCACAGCATTTTTTTTTCCAGCCTTAATGACTGCAACAGCTTCTGTAATCTTTCTAAGGGAAGCAGATGAAAACGAGCAGGAGATTGATTGTCTCTCACCCTCTTGCCATATTCTGTGCAGTGAGGGGTGCATAGGAAGCCTCAGAAAAGGGAGATAAGGTAATGGAGGGGAGGAACACAAGCCTTAAGAGATGCATCCCATTCCCAGTCTGCCTATGGGACTCTGAAAGAAACTATCTGCACGCTGCTCTTAGTATGCCTGAGTGTAAGGAAAGTTGAGATTTCTGTCTGAGGTTTGCAACATGAGCCCACTCTTAGTCAGCAGGAGGTACTCAAAATGATGCCCCTTCTTCTGGATAGAAACTAGCTGCCAGCAGGAAGGACACAGCTCAACAGGGACAGCACAGTGATGTCTGCTCTGGGATGCAGACATCAGTTACCATTGGTGGTCAGGAGGAGTCAGGAAACCCTCTTGCCCTGGGCAGTTCAAACCTGCCCAGTATAAGGACCACATCCAACAGGTCTTTCTTACGCAGCACTTTTGGAGGAGCATCTTGGTGGAGTCCAACTGCAAGTTTAGTCTGTAGGGCTGCCTGTCAGGAGCAGAAATGCTGTATGGGGAAGGGCACACAACATCTGTCCTGAACTTTCTTTATATAGGGCTTGTTGTCCCCTCCTCCCATTTTTTAAAGCATCGGTTTGGAATTTACCTCAAAATCAAAGCATGTTCTGCAAAGACAGGCCCACAAAATGACTGAAGGAGTTTTGGAACTCAGAATATGATGAGAAGGGGAGAGGAAAAAAAATTAAAAGGAAGGTAAAAAAACAGCCAGCCCAGCAAACAGCATTTTAGTCTCTTCTTTTCTCATTCCCTTGTTCAGTCGTTTCTGTCTGGCTTTGAGTGTGCTGTTTTTATCTTCCTTGCTCTCGTATAAAAGCTCAGCTCCCCTAGTGAGTGCGCAGATGATGATTTGGCATTGTCCAAGACCATTATGCTGTCAGAGCTCAGAAAAAAAAGGCTTGTAAAAATCCTGTAGTCAGACAAAGGCAGAGCGTGCAGCTCAGGACAGTTCGTACCGCTGCCTGCTAATAACCTTTCTGAACAATGGCTTACATGGAAAGATCTTCCACAGAACATGAAATTCCTCTTTCAGCTTCACCTTCACTTACTCCTAATTACTGTACCACTCTCAGCTATGTGTGTGCTACATATGCAAATCCTCTTTCAGCCTCTTTTGTACAAAGAGAGGTGCATCTCTCTCTCCATGATCCTGTTCTAGTGCCATCCTACACTACCCTTGCACAATCCATCTCATGCTCACTGCTACTCCTAGTTCAGCTACATAAAAATACATTCACGTACATGGTCTCCACCACTCCCAGCAATCTGGCTTCTGTGCCAGATATATGCAGCACAGCCTAACACATGCTATTTTTCGTCACTTATTCAGTAATAATTGAGGGTAATGCAGCACTGAATGAAGCATGCTCTCCTGAGATATTGTGGAGTCTCTTTCTCTGGAGACTTTCAAAACCTGCAATCTGATTTAGGTGAACCTGCTTTAGCAGGAGGGATGGACTCCAAAAGTCCCTTCCAACCCCTACCATTCTGAAATTCTGTGAAGGAGAAGGGCTATTTAGAAGGGCTCATAGTGATAGGATGAGGGGCAATGGTTTCAAACTGGAGCACAGTAGATTTAGGTTGGGCATGAAGATGTTCGTTACCATGACAGTGTTAAAATACTTGAACAGGTTGCCTGTGGATGTAGTTGAGGCTCTGTCCCTGGAGATGTTTGAGATAGACTTGATGGGGCCCTGGACAGCCTGATCTAGTTGGGGATGTCCCTGCTCACTGCAGAGGGGTTGGACAAAGTGACCTTTGAGGGTCCCTTCCAACCCAGTGCAATCTGCAAATAGAAATTTGAAAGAAAATGAAGACGACACCCAAGAAAGCAGTTTCTGTTAAAGCCATAGGACAGGATCAACAACTTTTTTCCAGAGCACAGAAAATCAGATGATTTTCTTGAGGCAACCTAAAGAGGGAAGAACTGCCATATGCACTGTTGGTGTGAAGAGATAATTGACCCAGCTTCCTCTGAGTCCCAGTGGTGGTGGGTCCATTGCAGTCCAGACTACACAGGCTCGTTCTTCTGCTCTGCTTGTAAGAGACTCAGGCCCTGACAGAAGAATTGAGGTGACCTGTCCATCTCAGACAATTTACGACATTCTCTACAGTATCTGCTCTGGGGCAGATTACCAGCCCCATGACAGTGCCAACAGGAATATGTGCATTATGTGCCAGCACATCAGCTGTCCCTGTTTACAGAATTAGACCACTGCAGAGAGTGTGTTTGGGTTAAGACGCTGGACTGTGAGAGTAAACTGAAGTGTGGTCATGTCTGTCTGTCTGGCAGATCAGCTATAGGCTGATATAGCTATAGCTGTAGCCACCTACCAGCATCTCTGCTTTCACAGAATCACAGAATTGTTTCAGTTGGAAAAGACCTATAAGATTATCAAGTCCAATCATCAACCCAACACCACCATTGCCATTAAACCATGTCCTAAAGTGCCATGTACACATGTTTCTTGAACACCTTTAGGGATGGTGACTCCATCAGCTCCCTGGGCAATTTAAGCCAATGACTGACCACTCTTTCACGACAGAAGAGCCTAAAACAGCATGTATCTGGTTCTGACACCCTATTTTACAGGAAAGATTGAAATGACTACATCTGACTCTTTGAGATAATCCAGCAACAAGTGCAAAGATTTGGAAGCATGTAAAGCTGGTACATAACCAAAATGGCACAGCAGAATCTGGAAAGGAGACTGTAAATAGGCTTGGACGTGACCCTTGCTCTGTAGGCACCTAAGTCAAGGTGGTAACTCCAAACACAAAACCATGGGCAGGCTCTGATCTCTGCTACAACCACCTAATGCCAGACGTACACTTCTGCAGTTGATGGTGTTAACTCTAGACTTACACCCATCTCAAGAAGGCCAGGATGTGGCCCAAAAGGTTTACAGTGGAGTGAGTAAGAGCAAGCTCTGGGCTTGTGGGCTTTTGGCAGTGTATTTGCTGAACTGGGACCAGTTTTCTATTCACTGTCAGTCGATTTAATGAAAATCACGTACTTAAAGCTAGGGACAGGAAAGCTGTGTGGAATCCAAGGTTTTGCAAGTGTTCTGAACAATAACACACACAAGGGATGCACTAGGGATAAAATCCACCCTGAAAACTAAGGCTGTCAGGAGGAACAGCCTTCTTTAAGCACTGAGCTCTTTTCTGAGCAGGGCTGTATCCTGCTGTTACCAGGATGTCTGTTCCAAATAATGCCACATTTATTTTAGCTGACAAACATTTACCAGAGCTGGTGACATAAAGGCCCATGCCTACTGAGACAAGAGTCTAATTCAGGCAGCAAAATAAGCTGTATCTAAGATGCACATCAGCACAAATTGGCTGGAAGAAGGCCACACAAGGTGAAAACCTGAGTCTGTAAGATGAGTTTCTGTTTTCTGGGTGCACTGAATGAATATAACTTACACGTGGAGCACTGCTCCAAACCCTTTATTACTGCAAACAGTTTAACAAGCCCTCAGAAGCACTCGGAGTGCATGAAGCACTCATAGGGAGTGGATATGGAGTCAGACGGCTTAGTAACTTGCTCCCTGGAAGGTGGAGAAGGGCTAGAACTGGTCACAGGGGCTAACACCAGTCCCTTTGAGATGTTCTGATGCATGTTAGCAGCCAGAACAGGTGGCCAAAATCCCCAAGCAGCCTGGATAGCTTAGGATATGGCTTGAAGACAGGGCATGTCCCTGGGACAGGGAATCCAGCAGCTGTGAGGAACTGGACTACCTGGTATATTTTTCTTTTCCCTTCACCTTCTCTGACTTGTTCCTGCCAGCCTCAAAGTTAAAGTCCACTCATCCATCAAGTCCTGATTTAGTGAAAGAACATTCCATCACTTTCAGGGCACTGTGTCAAGATCACAGAATCACAGAATAGTAGGGGTTGGGAGGGACCTCTGAAGATCACCTAGTCCAACCCTCCTGCTAGAGCAGGATTATCTAGAATAAATCACACAAGAACATGTTGAGGCAGATTTGGAATGCCTCCAGAGGAGGAGGCTCCACAACCTCTCTGGGCAGCCTGTTCCTGTGCTCTGCCACCCTCAAATCAAAGTACAGAAGCTTTTCCTTGAGTTCAAGTGAAACCTCCTGTGTTCTAGTTTGTACCCGTTACCCCTTGTCCTATCACTGGACACCACTAGGCATCCTGTCCTCTTGATCTCCACTCTTTAGATATTTATAAGCATTGATAAGATTCCAAGGTCACCACTGTGTATGTAGCTTCTGGGTTATATTCTCTCTTTACTCAGGCTTTTCTTTTTCTTTCTTTTTCCACTTTCTTCTCGTGCTAAGGGATCATGAGCAGAATTAAATTCTGACATACTTTCTAGCCCAAGAAAGCTAGTGGTTTTACCCTCCCTAGATAAATCATCCCCCACTACTTTGGAAACCATGTATGCATTTCCCTGCGGTCCACAACATCTGAAGTACCCTGTCATTATTATTTAAGTGAAAGGGAGGCTTCAAAGGCAGTGGCATCGTCACCAGGTACTTTAGTACAGTGTTAGGAGCAGGGCCTAGATCAACACAATATTTTGCTCACTGTTAACATCAGACATTCAGGTCTTTCGAATTTCTAGCACAGCAGAGCCTACTTGAAGAAGTTCATGGTCTTACCCAGCAGTGCAAGAAATGGGCTCTTTATGGAGTATGAAATCCATTTTCCCCAAGCCTTCGTTTGGATTGTGCTTTATGACATGAGAAGATGCAGTAAGTGAATAAAGCACTACATTCATGCTGACTGACGGACAGATGATCCCAGCAGACTGTAGCTGTATCTTTCCCTTCCCATTGCTGTATATTTGCTGGGCTGTCAGTATTAAAACCTAGACTTTCCAAAGATTTTTCCCCTTCATCATTCCAGAGAAGGAACTGGAAGTTAGCATAGGAGTGAGGGCACAGAGGGGAAGAGATACCAGCTTTGGCACCTTGAAAGCTTAGATAAGAGGAAAAATGATGAGTGAGGAGCTTGGACTCAGCTGAACTGCCAATGCAGCACTGCAGTCAATGCATGTACTAACTTCACAGCAATGCCAGACAGCAAGGGTGGGAAAGTGCTTATTGAACTCATTCTCTTGACATCCAGGAAGACAGAGAAAGGGAAAGTGAGGCAAGCAGGGACTAAGGTCCCTTGCCAGAGCCAGAGTGAACAAACAAGACTGCACTGGAGCTGTTCCCTTAGTCATCTGCCCCTAAGCAGAACATCGAGGTTTTCTTCATGTTAGGGGGGAAACAACCATGTACAAGACAGAAAACCCCTAAGTTACTCAATTGCTGGAGCTATGGCAAGAACCTCTGGGAACAGCTGCATTTCCCCCTTCCACCCCCTTCACTCAAAATAGAAAACAACTAGGATAACGTGCTCCAAGAGAGAGATGTCATCTCTACAGAGCACCTCTGTTTCAGAGAAAGTCTAAGGAGGGCAATTTAGTCCCTTCTATTTGCAGATAACCTTCCTCTGGTGGTCATGTTCCCAGCTGACATCACTCTGTTTGCTTCGAAGGCAGCCAGAGCAATTCACACCAGTTAGGAATCTCACCTCCTGTATTAAAGGGTTTCCCTGGAGATGCTGCTTGGCATGTGGTCTTCTAGTCCAGCTGCTCTGCTCTGTTCTGCCCAGCATGGAATCCTGACAGCCCAGAAATTCCCTCTATGCTGGTGAATGAGCCTGAGCATCATGTCTAATTCTGCAGATCAATTTGGGTTCATATTCACTCACTGTACCCCTTAGTCACCAGCTGAAATGGGCTGCTTACATCTCCTAGCCTTTCAGGTGACTGTTCTATCTTTCCTTGTGATTCCCAGCCACTTCTGTATCAGCAGGAGCAGCACAGACAGACAGGCTCCCACCCTTTACCTCCAGCTCCAGCTTTCTCAGCTGCTTTCACTCCTTAGCTTTCCTGTACTGAACTGTGAGATCCTGCTGATGGGAAGAAATTGGTCTCCAGACCATCTCAATAGACAGGGATTGGATGCTTCTTCCCCCTCGCCTCAAGACACAAAAATGATTCCAGCAAATGACTCCATATTCTCCAAAGACATCATATATTGGTTCAAACAGTCCATAATTCCTCAATAAAAATGAAAGAAATGAGGATGAAATGCAAGAGGAAAGAAAAGAAATTAAGGCTGTACAAGGTTTTTAAAAGCAAAGCCCCCAGCCTAGCATCTCAGTGGCTCAATCTCAAAGGCCATTAAAATCAGACTACAGTGAAGTAGTAGCGGGATAAATGGTATAAAAAAACCTTTCTTTCTGGAAATAACTGACAATATTTGGCTGAAGTTCATGGAGGAAAGGTTGGGGAGGAGGTGGAAAGGAAGGGGGAGAACAGGAAGCATGCATGTGAACAAATTCTAGGCAGTTTGTTGGACCTCAGGTCTTTTTTGCCAGTTTAACCTTCAGCCTGCAGACATGCTGATTGGGATGTAGATAGTTTAACACGAGCATGGCATAGAGCACAGGCAGGAGGGCCAGATCAGTCCCTTGTGTAACTCTGCCAGCGTGAGCAAGAGTTGATGAGATACCCTGACTTAAATGCAGCTGTGTCATGGTGAACTTAGGAGCTAAGTGCACATGCAAAGGTTGCAACTAGATCTATTCTCCCATGGGACAGAGCACATGGGAGTGAGATTTTCTTTTTTTTTTTTTTTAACCCTCTTCTTGCTTTGCCAAAAACATCCTTGAAATAGATGGAGGATTTTTTATACTTTTTTTTTTTTTCAACAAAAAGAGGATAACTGAGCTTGCCATAAATCTGTGTAATGTATTTTCAACAATCCCTTCACCCTGGGTGGCTCAGCTTGGAGGGGGACACATTCTAAGAAGTAATAATAATGTGTACTACTGGTGAAAGAGTATTTGGAGAACCACACAACCACACAGCAAAGCTAAAAGTAGGGTGTCACACAAAATAATTGTTCTAGTTTCAAACAATCACCATTGTGGCCTAATGGCTCAGCTATCCAATAGCAGCTAGGAATGCTGAAGATAGTGGAGGCAGATGGGAAGTGCACTGGCAGTTGCACAAATCCATCTGTGGTCTGGCCAAAAGGCAGACAGCTGGTTTCATACCTGTTTTTCTCCTACAGATGAGAACAACCGTCTGTCAGGCCAGTTCCAGGATCAAGTCCAGGATGGGAAATCAGCATCCAATCAGCTGACATCTGTTGATTTGATGGGATCATGAATGCCTTTCCTGTATTTGCATTACCTACAATCAGACTGTGAGTTGCAATCAATAGATCCCTCATGTATTTATCTGACAAACTGGAAATCCACTCTAAAGGCTGGACCAGCATGAGAGTGGAATGGGGACAAACTGGAGAGTCCGAAAAAGAGCAGTAGAACGACCACATATCTGGACATGGGAGCTGCAAGGAAACACAAAACCAGTGGAACCTGCTTTGCTTAAAAAAAGACTGAAGGAGGACACCAAAAAAAGTTATGAAGTCATGGGCAAGGCTCCCACAGAATAAAGACACTAACGGGTGATTGCATGTGATTCCTGACAGACAGAACAAGAAGGTATGGTCTCAAACTGCACAAGGGAAGATTCAGTTGGACCAGGAAGAGCAGCAAGGACAACGAAGCACAAGTATAATTTATACTGGAGGTACGAAGTTTTTCAAAACAAGATAGAGAAACAGTTATCAGGAATGACTTTGAAGAGCTGACCTTGCTATTATGCAGGGATATAGACTATCTAGCTTTTGAGATCCTTTCCAGACCTTTGCTCCATTCATCCACCGTAGGTTGAGCATTGTGAACCCACAATGTATTGACAACAGCAAAGACTATCTAGTAGCAGTAAGTAGCCAGTGTTCCACTGAAGATGGGGCACAACAGGGAGGAGGAAAGGAAGGGAGCATCATGCAGAACATCTTACAATTAAAACTGCAGTGATACATCAATGCACTCGATCAATCTAACTCACACATGAAGGATTTCCTCATTACCATATTGGCTGCAGCTTAGCATGCATTCACGTCAAGCTGCTATGAACCTGTACCAATGTTTTCTTCACCCATGGCTCCTCAACCCTGGCCTAGCTAGGTGGGGGGTTCTGGTGCTGTGATGGAATGATATGTGACTGTCTCCAGCAACAGCACCCCAGCCTCTGTAGTTCAACGACTCTGCAAATATCTTGAAACCTTCCTTTGCAGAGGGCATCACAGAGGCAGGTAAAAGGAGGAGGAATAACACCATTAGAGTTTGCTGTAACTGGGGTTGTGTATGACATCTCCAGCTAAAAGGGGGAACAGGATCTTATCAAGGAAAAGGATGGGCCTTTCTTGCTTTATCCAGTAGCTTACTGTCAGATTGAGAGTTGCCACAGGTCAAAGTGCTCTCTTGAATCCCAGCCAGACATACCCATATTCATAGAATCATAGAATGCACTGGGTTGGAAGGGACCTCTAAAGGTCATCTAGTCCAACCTCTCTCCGGTAAGGAGAGACATCTCTAACTAGATCAGGTTCACCTGTGTTATGATCTGAACTGGATGATCAAGCTATCTCTGCTGAAAATACGGATGACTTAGAGAAAAAAAAAAAAACAAAACAACCAAACCCTCTGCCCTTGAAGAACGGGGTACTGTTTATGAAAGCAACATCTTTTTCAGATATAGATGAAAGTTTCTCTTCAACATGACATTAAAAAGTGAAGCTGCTGTCTCCATGGCGAAAAACTGCTTTCTGATCACCTGCAAATAAAAATCACTGCAGTCCAAGTACTTTCCTGTAAAAGCGAAGAGGTTTTAACTGCAATGTGATGTCCCAGTTCCCAGGTTAGGGTGTAGTTACTTTCTACCTCCCTTAAATTTACCTCAGTAGTTTGAGAGGGGCATGGCGCACATCACCAAAAACAAAGAGCTGCTGTATCAAGCCACGGAAATGGGCGAAGCAAACTGCGGACACAAACAGTTTCTTTAGTGCCCTGTCACAGAGACAGCCAGATGCTAGGGCCTAAATTTGAAATTATGAGTCAGATCCTCAAATGGAGCAAAATGACTGCGCTCCAAGTCACTGATTTATATTGCCCAAAATCTGGCCTGCTGATCTCCAACTGGATCAAATTATTGGAGTTTCTGGAGTCTCTAACACCCATCCTGATCTGTGTATATGCATGAGAAACGGCATGCTCACAAATATGCCAGCTCATGGACACACACAGATTGCAGAGACATCTGGCTGACAAACTTTTGGGGATGTAGAACTTCTGGCAATGGGAAGAAATCCATTATCTGATTAAAGGTTAGATACTGTAGCAGGAAAACTACTTGCAATGAGCCTGTTGAACAGAGGCCTCCTTGGGGAGAGTGCAAAAGCTCACTATTAGCCAGTTTCTGTTAATCAGTTTTGATATAATTCTGCCTGAGTGTGCCTAACTGTTGCCACAAGGACTTAAACCATACATAACAGGAGCAGGTGCCATGAAAGCTTCTCTAAGGCTTCTACTAATGATACTCTCTCCTACCTTGCAGCCCTTCTGGCTCCCTATAGCAGCTCTGCCCCTCAGACTTACCCATCACTAACTAACCACTCATCACATGGAGGTGTTAGATACTCTACTTTGCATCTACACCTAATCAAGAACCCATTTTTGAAGCCACAAGTGGCTTAAACTTTCCAAAGGAACTTTTTTTCACTTTGCACAGTTACCACCTTTCTGTTTGGCCTGGGTGCTTACTTAGTCCTCACTGCTCATATGCAGTCGGTGTGTGTAAACAAGCAGCTGCTGAAAGACAAGGAGTTAAGAATCATTTAAATCATTAGGTTTTCATCAGATCTCATTCTGCTGCTGGAGTGCCCTGGAAGCATCTGTTAATAAAGGGGGGAGGGGGATAAACCCCCTCTCCCTCATGTTGAGATATCTTTTTCTATCCAGCTGCACCCAGAATGAAAGAGCTATCAAAGAAAGCTCCTCCATTAGACATCAATTCAGAGCAACTTTAATCAGTCAGTTCTGCTGGAGCCTGCGGGAATATCTCCCCAGCATCCTCCTACATGCTGCACTTGAGTGCTCAGAAAGAGCCACATTAAACCTGCCTGCCATCAATCTGAGGGCCTCCTTCTCTAACTTAATGAGGTGAGCAGGTTGGCATCATTGACAGGGAACTGAGGAGTTAAAAGGAAAGTGAGAGTGCAAGCCACCCTGTATGGAAAGGAGTCCACACACAGATGAAGCAGCTAAGCCCCCATCCCTCTTTTCAGGACCACTCTGCAGGGTTGGGAGCTGTTTCTGAGACGCAGCAGATCCAGAGGAGATCGAGGGGGATAGGTTCAGCAGCTAACCAGGGTAATTATCTCAAAACCAGGTTGATAATCCCTCACGTCATGGCCTGTCCTCCCTACTCCTGTCTGGATAGCCCACGTAGTGACAGATGACGCTCTCCCTCTTTCCCATTGTATGACCTCCTCTTGGCATGTGCCTTTGGCTAGTTACATAGGAAGGTCCAGCCTGGCAGGGAAAGGCCACTCCCACTATCTGTTGCATTAACAAGGGGGCAGGTGGTTGTCTCTTCACTTATGCTTCTTCTCCAGTGAGCACAAATCCTCCCTGTTTGTCATGCGCCTGGAGGAGGGCTGAGCAATACAAAACCAAAAAGAAACTCTTCCCAGCCATTATTTTTGTGACCAGAAAAACAAATGGCTTGAGACACTGGCCTTCTCTGAGGCCTTGCTCCAATCAGATTAGGAAGGACAAAACTAGAGAAACTTTCAAATACATTAAATACCAAATTATCATTTGATCTAGACCAAATTCATGTATTGGATCTGTTGATCATCCATCCTAGTCATTCCTAAGGCATACTTCTTGATCAGGTGATCCTAGCAATAGTCAGCTGCTCAAGAGCAACTTCACTGCAGAGTTAGTTTTTTCTTCTCTTCCTTGCCACATACTAGAAAATTTTATTTCCTCTTCCATTTCTGGGAAGGGGTTGCTATTGCTCAAGGGAGCTGTTCCAAGAGAGTAGTACTGCTTCTTTTGAATGCTGCTTGAAAATTGCTCTTCCCATGTACCAGAATCTATATTACCAAGTGAGAAGTGAAGATAGTTACAAATTTAGTATTGACCAACAAGGCTGCCAGATCTGCTTTAGGGAGTAGGTCTATTGCTTCAAAACCCCAGAAAAATACCCCACAAATTATTGAGAAGTCACAAAGCAACATTGACCATATCCTATCTTCCTCGCTTGGATCATAAGGCTTTTACCTTCAAAATAAGTTGTTCAAGGCAAGAAGTATGGCCACCTCTACAAGTATAGCAGCATATTTTCTTTGGCATTTTTGTGATCTGCGTGCTAAAGAGGAGTTGGCAGTTCATCACGACCAGCAGGAGAGGGCCTACTTTGATGGTTTGTCGTTAGATGCCTCAAATGATGGTGAGATATGTTGTATAGTGAGTATGTCCCTCCTGTCACAAAGACTTCCATCATCTGTGCCTGGTTGGAAGTAGCAGCCCTTCTTCAATCAGCTGCTTTCCTCCAGGCAGGGAAACATCAGAGATTGCCTCAGTGGGGAAGGGTATGCAGAACTGAGCCATGCCGATGTGCTGTTGGCAAAGCAGCACACCGTGTCTCACATCTCTCAGTGTTCTGGGCTTGTGCAGGCACACAAAAGAGCTAAAAGGAGGATCCAAAACTGACCCCGCCATCTGCCCAACAAACATGAGTGGAGCCATCCTCTCTTGCCTGGTCCTTCATGCTGCTCAAAGAGTTCTTTGATCAATAACATCAAAGGATACCAACATATCAAGGAGCACCAGCACAGAGCCTTGACCTCCATTCCAACCTAAAGACAGTTAATCCATCAAGGTATTACCTTGTCCATGTCCATATCCCAGGTCTGATCATGCAGGGGAGTGTGAATTAGGTTAAACACTGATCTAGTTCCTTAGTTTATTCCTCACCTTTTCTCTAGGCACTCAATCTGGAAGGTGACAGTTGGTAATACGGTGATACTTAATAAAGACACAGGCTGACAGCTGGCAACATCCAATGCCTTCAGCTCATGCACTGACAGGGAACTCTGCTCCATCATCTCACATCTTCTGCAGCTGGGCAGGAACACATTTTAGATCTGCCCTCCCTAACCAAGAGAGAGGGAAAAGAGCAGGACTGCTTCATGCACTGGCTGGAGAACGCAGCTGAGTGTGCATCCTGTCGCCATCCACAAAAGAAAGCACAGTCCATAAACATGCACGCAAGACCCTTGCTAGAAAGTACTGTTGTGGCAGTTTGGCCCTGGCTGGGGGCCAAATGCCCACCAAAGCTGCTCTATCACTCCCCTTCTTACATGGACAAGGGAGAGGGGAAAATATAACAAAAGCCAGTAATAAGATAGAAGCAATTTAATAATAATGATAAGCAAAGCAATTGACTATGTGGAAACAAAAGCAGAGTGATGCTAATCTCTACTTCCCGTCAGCAGACAGTGGTCAGTCTCAGGAAGCAGAGCTCTCTACGCTTAGTGGTTCCTCTGGAGGACAGACACCACAGATGAATATTCCACTCTTCCTTCTTCCCCTTCATTCTTATATCTGAGCTGACATCATATGGCATAGAATACCCCTTTGGGTCCCCTGGCCCAGTTGTGTCCCCTCCCAAGATCTTGCCTACCCCTCAGTGTACTCTCAAGGCAGGGAAATGTTGGAAAAGCACAGCCTGGGTGCTGGTTCAGCAGCAGCCAAAACACTGGTGTGTTATCAGTTACAGTACTGCAAACCACAGCACTAGAAGGATGCTTTGAGAAGAATTAACTCCAGCTCAGACAAAGCCAATACAACTGTTTGAAGCAGTAGTCCCAAATGAGGCAATATGGTTGGTGCATAAGCACTTTGGTTGGACAGAGAGTGATTTACTGTGGATGCAGCAAAATGAGAGTGCTGGTGCAGAACCCACTCTGTCCTGGAAGTGATTCCTGCCTTAGCAAAGTGCCATGAAACTCTTGCTCAAGGAAACTCCTCCCCAATACCACACCCTGGGGAAAAGAGTGTAGCTGTGCCTCTATAAAAGTGCTGACCAGGAGTCTCAGGGTCTCTCCCTGCCTCATCTAGGCTTTCCTTTGACTCCATGTTCCACCTCCCCTCTAAGCTGTCTACTTGAGGACTGCAAGGATTCTGTTGATCACATTCACACTGATGCTCTTGCCCTGTTCCCACTGTATCTTCAAAGGAGTCAAAAAAAATAAATGAGGAACAATTAGGGGGACATCACAGTACACAAGTACAGCCATCGTTGTTTGCAAATGGTATGTTCTAGAGAAGACATTTCCACTCCTCCCTGCTGGCCATTTCACCTTGCTGTTTGCTAAAGGGGTATTATCACTCAAAACGCATCAGATGAATAAAAAGAAAAGGTTAAAAACTAATTTCACCACTGCCAAAGACCAAAAAGAAAAACATAAAATAACAGATTTAATTCCCTCCCCCAAACATCTTTCATTGTCCATGGGATCTTTAAGGTCTTGTAGTCATGAAAATGATTATACCACTGCTGCCATCAACAACGCCTTGCTGGTGTGTTTCACTCAGCATACCTGTCAAGGAAATATCTCAAAGCTCACACATTCATTTGCACTCAGCAGTCTGTTTTGCTTGCAGCTCAAGTGCCCATTTGTGCACAGGCCTTTCAGGGTGTGTAGCTTTCTGCTTAGGGTGTACAATACGACTCAAACAGACTGCTTATGCTAGAGTCAGGTTGGGTAAATACACACACTGGTTTCTGTATCATTTGTATCATTTAGCTTCCAATCAAATCATAGAATCATAGAATGTTAGGGGTTGGAAGGGCCTTCTAGAGACCATCTAGTCCAATCCCCCTGTCAAAGCAGGATCACCTTGGGCAGGCTGTGGATTTTGAAAGTCTCCAGAGAAGGAGACTGCACAAACTCTCTGGATAGCCTGTTCCAGTGCTCCAGCACACTCACATCAAAGAAGTTTTTCCTCATGTTGAGGCAGTGTGTTCCAGCTGATACCCATTGCTCCTTGTCCTATTACTGGGCAAAACCAAAAAGAGATTGTCACCTTCATCTTGACACCCACCCCTCAGATATTTATAGACATTAATAAGATGCCCCCTCAGCCTTCTTTTCTCAAGAGTAAACAGCCCCAGTTCTCTCAGTCGTTCTTCATAGGAGACATGTTCAATCTATTAGGGGTGTTGAACCTGGTCTACAACTAATTTGAGTATTCATATAGTAACAGTCTGATTATAATTAGGAGGCTGTGGTCAGACAGCTCTCACTCCAGGCCTGACATCCAAAGACACTATCCCTTCTTCATGCTTACTCCTAGCTAGAGAGTCTTGGTCTCATAGATCATTCCAGTACCTCTAACTTCACTTAAAGCAAAAAGCCAACATTAATCTCAACAAGCTCAGATGACTTCACCAAAGCAGTTGGATCATCGAATCGTTAATATTGGAAAACACCTCTGAGATTATCAAGTCCACTTTGGGACATAGTTTAAAGGTCATGGTTGTCTTACATTGATGGTTGGACTCAATGATCTTAGCAGTCTTTTCCAATTACTGTGCCCACTAAACCATGACCCAAAGTGCCATGTCTACACATTTTTCAAACACCTCCAGGGATAGTGACTCCACCACTTCCCTGGGCAGTCTGTTCCAGAAGGAAAATGAGAGAAGTTTGATACTACCCCATCCTCTGCCTATACCGAATTGCAACCTTCAGTAGGGAGATGGTTAAAAGAGAAATAGGAAAAATTGGCAGATGAAGTTAATGTCTAGAATATATATGTGTATATACTGGGATAGCCTATTCCTGTTTCTTTTTCAGCTACTAAAGCTCCTAGTGCTTCTTTAGTGTAGTGTGCATTAGGAGGTGATGTACTGCTTTAACTACACCTATGCAGTTAAAGTGGTGAAACTTTATGTGTTCATAAGGCCTCAGTTAAGGAGGGCACTAATGATAGCTGTAAAGGTTTGGTCCATATTGCTTTATCTCTCCATAGCAACTTTAATTCCATGATCTCAAAACACAAGACAAATGCACCAAATAAACCTTCCCAACATGCACCAATGTACGGGAGGCATTAGAGCTGGTTTAATTTTCATGGCAAAGTTCTTACATGAATAATGAATTCTTTTATTATGCTCATGAATTATCTGAGTGCAGGCTGTAAGCTTTATGAATATGTCTGCTGCTCAAAAATTTTTAATGACCAGTTAACGTTAACAAATGTCACTGTGCTGGATTACACTGAACCTCTTTGCCCCAGCAGTCTGAGGTTTGTGACTGGTGATCTGGGTCACAGGACCGCACTTAGCCTTCCTGGTGGAAGAAAAGGAACCTCATTAATGAGGACAATTACAAATGAACCACATTTGTTCACACTTGCACCCTGGCTTCCCATCTCATTTGAACAGGTGAACAAGGAGCCATCACACACCAACCCTAATGTGAGCAAAACCTTATATGCCATGGGTACTGAGAATGGGGAACAATAAAGGTCATGAAAAGAACCAAGTGCTTGAGATGTTCTTGATTGTCGTTGGACACCAGTTCAACTGCTATTCCTAATCTTCACTAAGTATCCTTACCTGTGTTTTACTGATGGAGTAAGTGGCACACAGACAACAGGAATAGCTTTCCAGGGTCACCTGTTCAGACAAATTATTTAACTCCCTATCTACCATGTATCATAGAATCATAGAAGTGTTTCAGTTAGAAAAGACCTCTAAGATCATTTTGTCCAACAGTCAATCTAACACCACCACGGCCATTAAACCATGCCCTGAAGTTCCATGTCAACACATTTCTTGAAGACCTCCAGGGATGGTGACTCTACAACATCCCTGGGCAACCTGTTCCGATGCCTGACCATTCTTGTGTCTCCACCAAAAGACTGAGGGGTCTCAGTCTGCAAAACAGAGCTAGAAATCTTAGTTGATCAAGCTTTCTAAGGGGATTTCTTGCTTGAGATGATGAAGAAATTGCTTGAGGTTGGTCTGTTTCCTTCCAGTCAGGTACTTCCTTTCCCTGTTGAATCTGAAACCAAGAAGCATCTAGGCATGTAAAAAAGGCTTATCATTGTAAGAGAAACTATCTCCCATGTTTTAAAATCTCCTAGAAAATTCTGTGCTTGCAATCACCAGCTGTGTCCAAGTTCTTAGTTCTTATGTCCACGTCTGCTCACTGTATCCAAGGTAAGGACTAAAAACATTAGCCTACTGAAACCCAGGAAGAGAAAAAACACCAATACAATTCTTAACTGACACGCAATGCTGAAATTGGGAATAACAAGACCAGCTCCCCTGAAAGCTGGATTTTACCTTGGACAAACAATAGAAGCATAGCCTCACTGAGTGCTCACTGAAAAGGAGGAAGGTGGCCAGCAGAGCAGAGCTAATCAGAACCATCTTGCTAGAATGGGCTAGAGCCATTTTCTATAAATCTAGGTCCCTATCTATCTCCAAGCTTTCTAGTGGTTCATCTATTGTTAAACCAATCCACCCTCCTCCTAACCTGAGCATTTCCTTTGAATTAGCACATTAACACTCTGCTGTCCCAACCAGTAAGAGTTTTGCCTCAGGGCACTGAAAAATATTCATTGGCAGGAAAGGCTCTCAGCCATAGGCTATTCCAGCTCCCATCACACAACTCTGCTTAGATTTCCCAGGGCAGTAGGCAAATCCAATGGAAACCAAAACTATCCCTTCCAGGGAAGCCTTGCTTTCCAGATCTTTGGGGGTAGGCTCTCCTTGCAAAGCCATCCTCACAGCTAATTTATAGCAGTGTGCTCACGTGGTGGTAGAGTGTGTCCAGAAAAAGGCAACAAAGCTGGTGAAGGGTCTGGAGAACACGTCTTGTGAAGAATGGCTGAAGGAACTGGGATTGTTTAGTCTGGAGGAGGGGAAGCTGAGGGTGACCTCATTGCTCTCTATGACTACCTAAAAGGAGGTTGGAGTGAGGTGGGGGTCAGTCTTTTCCTCCTAATATCATGTGACAGAATGAGAGGAAATAGCCTGATACTGTGCCAGGGGAAGTTTAGATTGAATATTAGGGGGAAAAAATTACTGAAAGAGTTGTCAGACATTGGAACAGGCTGCCCAGGGAGGTGGTAGAGTCACCATCCCTAGAGGTGTTCAAGAAATGTGTGGATATGTCACTTTGGGACTTGGTTTAGTGGCCATGGTTGTCTTAGGTTGATGATTGAAATCGATGATATTAGAGGTCTTTTCCAACTGAAACAATTCTGTGATTCTATAATGCTATGACTCTACATGCACACAGAAAATGAGAGACACTGTGTCACTTGCCTGTTTTCTTTGGTCCCTAGTGCCCAGGTTTTAATCTTTGCCCACACTGAGAATACAACTTGTCATGCTAAAGGATCATTCATATAAACAGTCTGCACTGTATGTTTCTTTAAATTCCAGTTTCTCTGGGGTCTCCACTCAGAACCATGGGGCAGTGCTGAACCTGGACACTCTTTCACCATAGTCAGCTCACATGGATGCAAAACTCCCAGGGCAAAATTTCCACCATAAGAGATCTTGCTTCTGGCATGCCCCTCTGTGACTTCAGACTGCACCATGTCTGGAATTTCTTTATTTTTAGCCCACAGTGGATCGAGTCATGCTGATTTTTATGAAAATGTTACCAAACCACCAAATCAAATGACAGTGAAAACAATTACTCTGAAAACTCCTTCCACACCCCAAGTCCAAGAATAGAACAGAAGCGAGTAGTAGAAATCTCACTGTGTGAATTACAACTTGTATTCACACACTACCATTCTGTCTATTTTTGAGGCTGGCCAAATGCTTCAGCTTGTAAATAATGTGACAGTGTGGACTACCAGGGGTGAGTGCTTTAATGTGGACCAGACTTAGATGAGGAAACCGAAAGATAGGTTTGTTTAATACTTAACAAAGGAGTATTTCCTTAATTTAAAGGAAGTGTCCTTTATCATAGTATTTCATCCAAATGCATACCCTCAGTCTTGCCACCTCATTTGTCCTTGAATGACCTTGAAATTGCTTTTTTTCCCAAACTGAACTCTGACTGAACTTCCAGGTCTCCAAGCTTTCATCCTCACTAAACGAGCACAATCTCAAATGGAACAAGAGCACGAGCAATTTCCCTTGAAGACCGAGACTAAGCACAAGAAAAATTAATCTCTTCTTTTCTTCAGTAAATTAATCACAGGATATTTTATTTTCCAGTCACACCGTTTACTCAGCAAGGAATAACTCAGACTCTTTGCATTCAGCTGATAGGCAAGGCTGTTAGGAACCCAGTTTCATTCAATAAATAGTTATGCCTGTGTCAGGATACTGTAACTCCAGTGTCAGGACTCCTGGTGAGTGAGGCCCCTGACTAATTCAAAAATGAAAAGATACCTGCTCCTCTGCTTCCTACGCCCTGCCGTCTCTAAGCAATTACTTATGTGCCAGCATCATTGTAAATCTGTGCTTTAGTATCCCATGAAAAGCAATTGAAGTTATGCAGCAACTTAAACATAGAAACACTTATTAATACCTCCACTTACAGTGAAGGGACTAGGGTCTGCTTTGTTGAAGGGATGAGATCATTTGTAGAGCTTTCTAGTCAACATGAACCTGACTGACAGGTCACTCAGGCTTTCAATTCATCCCAGCAGACTACTGATGTGGCTCAACTGTTCCTTGGAACGTTGCTGTCCTCTGCCAAGCATAAAGGCAGTAGCTAGCATTTTATTCTTGCCTTTGTAAAGCTGGTGTTTGGACATGGAGAAAAGACCTTCTCCCTAAAATTCCTGCCAGCTGAAGGAAGACTTTCACATGAGTTATTCTGGATTTTGGTGAAGATCACAGATTTACAGATTGCATTGGGTTGGAAGGGACTCTTAAAGGTCATCTTATCCAACCCCTCTGCAGTGAGCAGGGACAGCTCCAACTAGATCAGGCTGCCCAGGACCACATCCAGTCTGATTCATAGAATGGTTTGTGTTGGAAGAGACTTTAAAGATCATCTAGTTCAAACCCTCCCACCATGGGCAGGGACATCTTCCACTAGTCCAGACTGGTCAGGGCCTCATCCAATCTGACCTTGAACACCTCCAGGGAGCAGGCACAATCTCCCTCAGGCAACCTGTTTCAGTGTCTCACTACTCTCACTGTAAAGAATTTTTTCCTAATATCCAGTCTAAATCTACCCTCCTCAAGCTTCAGTTCTTTCCTTCTCATCCTACTACTACAAGCCCTTGTAAATAGTCCCTTCCCATCTTTCTTGCAGGCCTCCTTTATGTACTGGAAGAAGGCCACTACGAGGCCACTCCAGGCTGAACAGCCCCAATTCTTTTAGCCTGTCTTCATAGGAGAGGTGCTCCTGCCCTCAGATCATCTTTGTGGCCCTCCTCTCCACCCACTCCAGCTGGGGACCCCCAGAGCTGGATATAGTCCTACAGGTGAGTTCTCATCAAAGCAGAGTGGAAGAATCATATCTCTCAACCTTATGACCCATCTCATATTCCTGTGTGGTTCTTTTCCTGTTTGCAGGGACACACTAACTACACCAAACCTTGCTTAACAATGAAATAAGGAGGTGCTTTTATACCATTTTGCAGATGAGGAATGGAGGGAGAAAAAGATGAAAAACTATATTCTGACCAGCTACCAGGACAGCTGATGTGGACTTGAGAGTTTGCTGGACATCCAGGTTAAGGAAAGTAGTGAGCAAATCATGACTCCTGTCCTCCGAGGCCGTCAAGCCTCCACAGTAAATGGGAAATGCCACTGCCACAGCACATACAGTGCTGCACATGCAGTGATTTAACAACACACAGGCAGAGGGATAGAGCAAGGGAGCTAATTTTTTTAAAGTGACTCATAATTCCTAACAGGTAGAAGTCTCCTCATGACATGCAACACTGTTCAACCTTCCCAAGTTAGTACAATGCTTTCCAAAGTGCTCTATTTTATTATGATATTGACAGTGTTGTGCTTCAAAAAGCCTTATGTACTCTGGGCAAGAACGACTTAGAAGCTATAGAACATAGTTATCACCAGTGTATTTGGCTCTTTCCCATGACAGCAACCAGTCAGTTAACCCCTATCACAATAAGTGCAACTGGAGTTATCTGCTGATAGATATCCTGTGATCAGGACCCTTGGAGCAATGGGTTAAAGATTCTGAAGGGTCTCTCTGGAAATGTAAACTTGTAATGGCTTCAGTACAGTGCAGTGATGTAAAATCAATGCAGATGCAAGCTTTAACACAAAGGTAATGGGGAGGCTAAGACATAAATAAGGAAAACTACAAGTGAAGAAAGGGCTGGTAATAGAGGAAAGCACAAAGCAAACACAAGGTGTTGTCATTTAGGGTGAATAATGTTCAGCTCTTGCACCAGGCTTTTCAGACATGCAGCCCAAAGCACTCTAAAGATGAACTAATAAAATTTTATGGTTGAGGAAACTGAGGCACAAACAAGGCCTGATGTTTACACCGCATCACATACTCCACACCAGATGCAAAAGCAGGCTTCAGATTTCTCAGCTTCCTATTACAAGCCCCACCATGCTATGCCAAAATGATTTGTTCTGCCATTTCTGCAGTCTTCCTCCAAATGTACATTGCTGCTAAGGTATGGCTTTTCTTAGTCAGGAGGGCTATTCCATATTAATGTACTCCTTTTCCACACACTACTTGCTCTTTATTTTCAACATTTACAAAGGTATAATAAGTTTGTGGCCTAGTTCAGTACCAAGTACCTTTGCATAAGGCACATGTCACAGCTGAATGCACACTAGAAGGGCTTAGATATGCATTCTGAAGACGAAACATATAGAAGTAATCCACAACTTCTATTTCTGCCCTTCAACATTTTAGAAGACATTTCATTCCCAGGAAGGCCACACACAGAACTCCACTGCCCTTGCAGTCAGACATAATACTCCAGCTGAAGGGTACCCCTAAAAAATCTGCTTTTTACAACTGATGTACTATTCTAAATGATCTACTTCCACAAGAAAAAAATATTTCAGAAGAAATCTTTGTTACAAGCTCAAATGCATTGTTAAAAATGCTCATTAAAAAAAAAAAAAAGGAAACATCTCCATTTCGGATCTCTTTCTTGGCCTTTGTCCATTTCCCCATTCTATTTGATGCCGACCCTATTTTTTAAAATCTTTGTTTTTCCCTATAGCTCACTTTTTCTCTTTTAGCTTTTTAACCTTCTTAACTTGTATAATAAATGAACAGCTACTACCTCATCCAAAAATGGAGATGCTCCCAAAAATTAGAAAGTAGAAAATGTAAATACACACACACACACAAAGTACACATGGCATTATCGTTGCACCACATTCGGTGATGAGGACTAAAAAAGATGTACAGGAAAATAAATTCTTCAAAGCCCTTTTTAAGGTATTATGACTCAGAAAATCATCTCCATTTTTAATTTCACAAAACAGAAATAACTTCCAAGCAGAGAAATTAATCCTCTTTTAAAAATAAAAATAAATCACCTCTATTGAGTTTTTTAAACCTAAAATAAACATAAGCACCACTTATCTGTCATCATGCATTGTTTCTGTTTTCAGCTTGCTGGCAGTCTGCTACAAGTCCCTCCTGGGATTCTGCACCTTTCTCAGAGCTAGGTAAGTGTTACTCTCCTGCTTCTCTTGGTATCTAATCCATTATTTCTGGAATGAAGATTTTATGCTTTTCTCTCAACACCTGTCAAAGGCATTTCCTTCTCCAAAGCCACCATTCCCTCTTCCCCAATTAATCACTTTCATCCATTACCTAATCAATCAATGAATAAATGTTGATCACTTTCCTGGGGAGGCAGTGGTTGAAGTCCAACTGGTGAGCATAAAAGTAATCTATGTGAATATAAAATTCCCTATCAGCTATTAAGAACCCCATTTGCCCAGACTCTCTAGGGTTCAGAGGCCTGTCTAAATAAAAATTGGTTTTCTGGGGATGGTACTGGTATTTGTCAGAGTTTATTGCCCATTCATGCCTTTGGAAAGTTATTGTTAGTACTTGAGGGGAAGGTGACCATTTAAAAGAAATGCTCTCCTTCAAAGACCCAGAGGGTCTTTCTAATGCTGTCCTGTCTTTCTAACAGCTTGTGCTGCCATGGTTAGATTTTGATTGATTACTCACTTATCTAATTCTCACACAGTGACGCTGCTAACACTGAGAATACTTTTAAATCATCAATTTCTTCCATGGTTCTTGGGACAGATCCCTGTAGCACTCTCTCCAGTTTGGAGACTTGCACAAATGGACTCATAGGTCTGTTCTAAGTGCTCTTACTGGAGTTATCTGTAGCCATGTAGCAGGGAAAACGTCCTCAGGTGAGATGGACAATTAGGGGACTAGAACATCTCTCACATGAACAAAGGACAAGGACCTTGGGACTTTTTAGCCTGGAGAAGAGAAGACTGAGGGGAGATCTTATAAATGCTTATAAATACTTAAATGGTGAGAGTGAGGAGGACGGGGCCAGTCTTTTTAACAGTGGTGCCAGCAACAGAACAAGAAGTAATGGGCACAATCTAGAACATAAAAAGTTCCTAAACATAAGGAGGAACTTCTTTACGTTGAGGGTGGTGGAATCCTGGAAGAGGCTGCACAGAGAGGTTGTGGTGTCTCCACCTCTGGAGTAATTCAAAACCCACCTGGATGTCCTGTGCAACCTGCCCTAGGTGAACTACTCCTGGCAGAAGGGTTGGACTAGATAAGCTCCAGAGGTCCCTTCCAACCCCTGTGTGATTCTGTGAATACTGTCTCGTTTCTCCTATATAAGTTGTTGAATGTTTTCCATCGATATTCAGTTACAGCAAACTAATTGTAGGACACAGATTTTAAATCTCAGTTCCTCAGATATTACTTTAAATCAGGACATACCTCTCAGCTATTCTCTCCAATTTTATGTGAATGGTATAGTAAGATTATCTATGGCCCACAAATAATTAATCTTATTTCTTACCATTCAGACATCTCCCTCAAAGTCAGAAGAAGGTCTGGGAGACAGGGAATATACAGATTCAACAGCTGCTCTCTAGGTTGTTGGTATGGTAACATGCATCTCTCCTTGATCATCCTTTTCTATTCCTGACTTTCAAGATCATTTCTCTAACATGTTACAAATGTCCTATTATGGCCTATCCTAAATCGAAAATTTTGATAAGGTTGGAGTGTTTGAAATTCATTAATTCCCAAATTTGCCAATACCCCTTAAGGACTCCAAATTAGATAAAAGCTTTCTATTAAGTCTAGTCACTAAACTGCATTATCATACAGTGGAAAAAATGTATTACAAAATAAGACCAGAGATTTGAACCTGCTTAAGCCAACATAGCTTATGTATTAAATGTGTTCATATACAGAAGGGTCTACCCAGAATCATTTGCTCCAGTACCTTCTTTGTTTGTCCTGTCAGACTGTCCCAGGACTTAAACTGCTTGCATCAATTCTAGCTACTCTCCCTCCCATGAGGTCCACAGCACTTGCCCAGGACAGGGGACAACTGTAAGCACAACATCTTCTCGCACTGTTACAATGGCTATGGAGAGATCACTCACATGCTTCAAGCAAAGCAGCTTCTTTGGAGCATCTCAAGCTCAAAGGACAACCATGAGCTTCCACTAATTTCTTTTCAGTTTTTCATATTGCTTCCAAGGCAGCTGTATTTAGACACAGTGAATACACAGAACAGGTGGGGTTTCTAAAAGAGCTTCTCCTTACTCCATAGCAGCTGTAGTAGGAGCAGGTACTGTCTGAGGAACTTGGTGGGCAGTAGACAGATGCAAGAGTACAGTCCCTGTTTGCAGAGGTGCTCAAAGGGGAAAAGGCTTGTTGGACAGACACTCCAAATTTGTATGGAGTTGGAAATGGAATCAGAGATACTTGGATGATACATAAAATGGGCAGGTACAAAATATCAGCAGTAAACCCTGATGGCAAGAATTTCCATCCAGGGAGATGATAGAAATCCAGTTAAGTGATTTGCTCTGCCTTCTACTGGTGACCAACTCAAAGATCCAGCAGGAAATCTGTAGACATTTTCAGAAGTCAGTATACTTTAGAGTTTGAAAGAAGTGTTTCTTTCTGCAGGTTACTGTGAGAGAGGGAGATCCATCATTTCTGTATATGAGAGGATGCACCTTGTTCTCCACCATTCCACAAAAAAAACAAACAGTTGTGGCTCAGAGAGAGCAAACAGTTGGGCAGCTCTGGCAGATAAAGCCAAGAATGGCAAGTTAGATCCATATTTGACTTTCTAACACCAAATACCTTTCAGATGCCCTATCTCTTTAAGCAAGTCAGATCAGGTATTAATTGTGCTTAGTTGCACATAAAGGCAAGAAGCTCTCAGAAGATCTAACATATCATATTTCTCCTTTGCTTCTACAAAGTCTTCCTTCATCTGTCCTCTTATTGATGTTTTCTGCTTGTATGTTTGCCTGTGCACTGTCTGATCACTGACTCTTCAGAGCACAGCATGCATCCAACTGCATTTTCTTCTCCAGTTTCTAGTTTGTTGTTACTAGCAGACCGCATTGCTCCAAGGGTAGAACACATGAAGATACAGAGACAGACTCTCAAAAAACATACACGTTAATGCAGTGAAACAACCCAAAACACAACCAGATGTTGCAGGCCTTTGGAGTGCTCCCTTTCCAGCTCCATTTGGAGTTCACTTAAACTCTGTAACTTGCAAATACTAAGCAAAGTTTTCTGTTTGCTATATGGGATGCTCCTCAGGGCTAGGGTCTCCTCACCTGTTAGCAATGCTTTTTCCTCTCTCTCCAGATTTACATTGGAAATGGTAAAAAATGAGCAGCTTCCACATCAAGAGTGTTTGCAGTGGGACAGAAAGCTGTGCATTCCTAGGAACCACCTGCTCATTTCCCCACTGCCTTTGTTCACATTCTCAAATTCAAATCATTTTTCTGAGCAAGCAAAATGCACAAAGGTGCTTTGCTCCCCTCTGAGACCATGGAGAGGAAGCTGTCTGCACTCTGTGGCTGAATACAAATACATTCCTTGGGTGAAGTGGCTCCTCCCCAGTGCTTCAACTTGACAACGATGTCTTAGGTGCAGCAAAGTATTTCAGTGGGGGAAAGGTGAATCAGTCAGAAGCAGTGTGGAAGAATTACAAATGAGAGACTATCCCCTGAACCTGATCTGAGCAACTTATGACTTTGAAGGAGTGCTAGGGTTGTATTTTCCCTTAATATCTTCCACCCCCCTGCTTCTCCATATACCCCATGGGGTGTGTGAAACTGTCTGTGTAAAGGAAACCTGGTTTGGAAGGGGAGGAGGCCATGTTCCAGAGACACCAGGTTTATCAGAGCCTCTTGAGGTGGGTTGCAGTGCTTGGGTGCTCCAGTGGAGCATGCACAAGCCATGGGGAAGAACCACACTGGTGCTGCCTGCACCCCTGTGAAGTGTGGGCTATCATTGCAATGGATGTTACAGACTTGACACAGATATTGCCATGCCAGATTCTCTGGACTGTGCTATGAGTTAAATCAAACTAGATGATCACTTCTGGCCTCAAAATTTAGCTACAATAAAATATTATCATACTTCCCCTTTTCCCTTAACGTAAGGAATATTTCTTTGAAAAGCCAAGCTACCTTTTTTTCTTTTTTCTTTTTTCAGTCCAAGACAGACAGCTTTTTTTTTTTTTTTCTGAGAAAATTCAGAAGCCATTTATCTTCTCTGAGATTTACTACTTTTGTTACTCACTTTTTGAGCTATAATAAAAGAAAGTGTCTGTCTTAAAAGCTGCTCTCACTGACGAGAGCACAGCTATTCTGGGTGCCTTGTGAGAATGGCTCAATGCTTCTTTTGGGCAGCTGTATCCATTTACAAACTTGAAACCCTGTGTCTGTTGTCTCCCTCTTCTTGATCTTAGTGGTTTGACATGAGTGAGGTTTTTGAGTAGCTTAGACAATGGTACTGGTGAGATCACACACATGATCTTTGGACAGGGATGGGCATCACAGACTATTCCTCATATCAGAGATCAGCAGCAGCAGTGCAAATGCCTGGGAACCTATTTTATAGCACTGATGTTAATGATTTCTAGCATCAGTGCAGCTGTGGTCTCTCTGAAGCAAACAGTTGAGTTTGTTTTGCTAAAGCTTTAAACTTCACGATTTCAGCCAGTTGTAATAACACTTTCCAGTCTCATCCTCCCTGATGCAAGGCACTCAGGTCTCATCCAGTCAAAGGTCAAGTAAAGGCTGGCTCTTGAGAAAATCTGAGTTACTCTGTAAGGCAAAGGTGATTTGAGTCAAAACTTTGGCAAGCTGGTAAGGAAACAGCACGTAGGTGCCCAGCAGAAAACCTTCCCTAGGCATGCCAGTGACAGAAGCCAGGACTGATGGACAGGCAGTACCTTACCTCCACCCCTGGGAGGAAAAACACAGTGACTGCCAACAGAAGGGTGTATCTTGTGCTCTCACTAAGGGAGGTCATTATCTCAAAGGGCTAAGAAAAGCAGTGGGATTCAACCACACCATTCCTCTGCACCCCTAATGTAGAAGGTACCAGAACTTTGCCCTCGTTTCATATGTACAAGCACAACTCAGACCAAATATGAGAGAGGGTTTTCACACACTCAGTAGTTTTCCAGGGAGCCAGTTGGTTGGCTATGGAGAAATGGTAACCATATTACATAACATCTATTTGTTTTATGTATTTATTTATCCATTTTATATTGGGGACACACTAATCTTCAAAAACTCATCTTCTCAGAAGCTGCAAAATACATTTTCCAGTCTTGTTGACCCTTTGGCTTTGTGGAAGCACAGTCTGATATATTATCTGATAATCATATTACATACCTGAATGCTGCCTTTCAGCCATTCCCCAGTACTGGTTGGTTAAGAACCACACGGAATGAATACCGATTGGGTGGCATTTACACACCACACATCCTGACTGGTTCCATACACGAGAGCATGAAGGTCACCCACTGAATTGTTTTCTGCTTTAGTCAATATTGTCCCATGTGCTCCAGTAGCCCTGTTTTCAGAGAGCATTATCTAATTGGAAACTAAATCTCTGCATCAGAACACCAGTCAGGAGGCTCACCCAAGTTCCTCCTTTTCTCTGTGTCACAACCACTTGCATTTGATATTAATTGATACTCGACATCTTTACCAGGAGAGGAAAAAAAAAGAAGAAAGATCTTATATGACCATTCTACACAAGGCAGATGGAAGCTGAAATGGCAAAGACAGGAGGAGTAAACATGGTTTCTAAGGATTTGGAATAAAGCTAGGGAAAAGGGTAGCCACAAAAAATAGTTCCATGAATATTGATGTAGATCTTAGTAATTTTGTGTTTGTCCTTTTTTTTGTTGTTGCTTTTTAGACTTAAGCATTATCCTGAAGAAGCCCCAGTGATTCATTTTGACAAATGCTGGGGAATAGCGAAAGTAAGCAAGCTTCATTTTTATAAATGTATTTGCACCTGTAACCCAACCCTAAACCATTGTTGTGCTTACCATAAATGCATATCTGTTCCATCTCATCAAAAGACCACAAGTACCTTAGAAGCATATCAGATCTTAAATGCTTATGGTCAGTGTCACAGAGACAGTTCTTTCAGGAAAAAATGAGGTCACAAAAAGACCCTTGGCTTATGCAGTGCCACACAGGAGAGCAGGGACAGACATGAGCGCAGAACCCAGGACATGAGTGCTACTGACACAGTGAAGAACCTTCAAGGATTGCTTGCAGAATGGCCTTCCATTTCCGAGCATGTGAGCAGCTCAAAAGAGTGAGGAACCCTGCCGAGGATCTGCTTACACACTTCTGCCTGTGGAGAGCCACAGTTTAGCCCTGTGCTTTGGCTAATCTCCCTATGGCACACCCAAAATCTGCCACTCAGTTTCATTCCAGCTACAGCTGAGCAACAGAAATTATGGAGAGGAAATCTAATCATCTTCTCTGATTTCCTCTGTGTGGGGGTAAAAAATAGTGAGTCAGAAAATGCAGATGATTGCATAATTGGTTATTGATGAGCACCAAGGGCAGCAGCAACTGTTTGCACTGGGAGAAAAATCTCTGATGGTGCATGATGTCAGCATTGATCTGCTTTACCAACAGAAGGAAACATCCTGCCTGCACAGGGTCAGGTTCAAGAGACAATTACCCAGCAAACACCCAGTGGAGAAGCAGCTGTTCTGCCCAACTAAGAGATGCCTGTTGCTTTCCTTGCTGGTGCCATTATATTGCTATGGAGATAATACCTACAACAAACCCGTCTGCTACGTGCTATGGGTGGTGAGTCTGCAGCACAGGGCCAAAAGCTTTTCTATCAAATCAAAGTCTACTTATTCAAAACTGAAAAGCACTTTCCTGAAATTGAAATTTTGATGCCAAGCAGCTGATGGGGACTGGTGAAGCCCTAGAGAAGCAGATGCAATCAGGTGCTCCATGCTAACTCTGTTCTTTGTTCCTCTCTGAGGAACTTGAATAGCATAGACCTAAGACTCCTCAGCTTGCTCTTCTTTAACTCTTTATGTTCCACTGTTTTTTATTCTTTCCTACCTCCTTCTAACCCCAAATACCTTGTTTTCTCTCCTTTCTCTGCCATGATTGAGTTCACCTCTGATTTTCCTCCTCTGTCAATGTATAGGTCTCTTCCCCTCCATGCTTCTCCATCTCCTGTTCTATGTCCATTTTCTTTGGTTAGCTCCACATATATCATCCCCTCCACTTTTACCTTTCACATTTTCCACCCTCCATGCTCTCTTCCTTTGCCTTTGTCCTCTTTCTTCACCACCTGCCAACTCCAAGCCTGTCTTTGCCTTCCAGTTCTTTTCTTCTGTGATGCTACTTGGATTATTGGCCGATTCTCTGCCTGTTTTCTTCTCCCTTTCCCTTCTTCCCTCCCTCTGGGACTCAAGCTTGTCTCTCCCCATTTGTTTCAGGGGGGGCATTGCTGTGGGTTTTTAGACATTTTCAGGTTTGTTTGTTTTTATCATCATAACCCTCTTTTGTTGTATGGCTGCTTGTCACCTCACTTTCCTCTTCCTGCCTACCGCAGCCAGAGCATCATTATGTCCTTTCTCTGTCTCAGCCCAGCATTTCCCACAGAGGCCATTATTATTAACCATGCTGGGAGATGTATGAGCAGCGGTCAGCAGGGTCAGCAGGGCTCTGTTTCAAATTGATGGGAATCTGAAATGGAAGTGGCACAGCAAGCAAGGGGAAGCGCCAAGTGGAAAGGAAGCAATGGCACCTCACAGGCTGGCATGGCAGAGGCAAAGCTGGCAGCTGAGCTGGAGAGGTCTCCAGCACCCACCGCCCTGACAGCCGCACCTTAATTAACGTCCTCCATTGAAAAGCTGGCTGCAGCCACCAAGTGGGAAGGATTCTCAGTGATCCAGACACTGCCTGTTGCACTATAGATCAAGCTTCATTTTACACGTCTCCGTCAGCCTCCTGACATCTCCAGGCCAGACAGAAATTCCTTTCAATTAAAGACCTTGCAGGAGGATCCCATTAGCAGCAGGTATCTCAAGCACAGAAAGGGCATGGAACAGCAGCTGCCAGTACTGTGCAGGGGAAAGGAGGGAACGGCCTATTAGTTTCTGCCATTGATATGGGGAGTTAATTAGTTAAGAGCTGATTCCCAGTACATTGTGGTGGTGGGAAGAGAGGGTAGTATCACTGACAACTGCATTGTAGCATGTTGGGGATATGGCCTGTGACAACCTCCAAAACTGATGGAAATATTTCATACTTGCAGAGATAGGAGGGCCTTGCTCTTCCCTGTTTTGAAAAGTGGAGATGGGCAAAGTGAAGAAGACATTCAGTATCTGGAATGCTCAGAGTTGCACAATGGTGCTTATTTAATGAGCTAAAGTAGCAGAAGCATGATGAGACTCAGTCTTGGTGCTCTAAAAGATGCTGTTGGTGCAGCAGATGCATGCTGGATTCCCACTTGTGACAGGCATTGTGTAGGGCAGCCTTCTTCCCAGCATTGGTATCTGCTTCAAGATTTTTGCCAGCTACCTTGCTTTCACTCTCTTACCTCTGAACTTCCAGCTCCTAGCATGAAGAGGGGCTGCAGGCACACTCCTGTCCTGAGCACTACATTTATAGGGCAAACCCTTTGGAGACTGCCATACCCCTCTAGGGAACTGCATCTTGAGACAGCAAATGCCTTCTTGCACAACAACTCAATACAAGCTGCACTCTTTTCAGATACTTAGAGTAGGCTTCATGGTTTTGATGACCCTGCTCCTTCACACTTTTCCAAGTCCAGGAATTCAAAATAAGGTTACCTTTCAAAATGGCCTTCAGAACATGGGAAAATGCATATGGGAAAGGATTGCTTAAAATTGCTCAAGAAGTCCTGTCTCCTGTCTCTACTGCCTTTCCCCATAGGCATCATTCAGTTATTGCCTGCATATCAATTAGGTAGGCTCTGATGGAGGAGCTATTGACAAGAGTACCTCACTCCATTTTCTTTTTCTGACCTGGGGAATTCTGGAGAGGAAAGAGCCTACATTACAAATGGTCAGAAAAAGAACAGTCAAGTAACAGAGGAATTCTTTTGGTACATGGTTGTCTGCCACATCCTCACCTCTACTAGGCTGATGTTTACTAAACAACATCTAGAAGATGATCTGGTCTTTGGGTTTGCAGACTAGCCAACTAAATGAGTAGCCTTTTCTAAGGTTAGATTTTTCTGACAGGACTTTTATGTTAAAAGTCACTTTCGGAAAATGTGTTCTGGACAACTCTCCTGAACAAAGTTTCTCCTTGTGAACCCATTTCCAGCATCTTACACACAATGCACACAATTTACTGTAACAGTGCGAAGACAGATCTAAGTGGACTCTATTTGCAACCTCAAATTTTACTTTCCAAGTTAGGGTTTGAGAGGGGAAATATGGATTTTGCAACATTCTCTCCTAGAGAACATTCTGCTCCTAGAGAGCAGTAGATTAAAAAAGGAATTTGAAAAGGGTGAGACAACTTAAGAGCAAAATGGACCGATGCAGCAAAGATCAGCAAAACAAATAAAATCACAGTTACAAGGCAATGTTTGCCACTAGTATATTCATTTTGAGGCTGGAAACATGCAATCTCCCCATTTAGATACAATTTCCTGTACAATTTCCAGGTGCTGATACCCTGGCTGTTGAATTATAGCACTGTTTAGGTTGGAAAAGATTTCTAAGATCAGTGAGTCCAACCATCAACCTAACACCACCATGGCCATTAAACCATGTCCTAATTGCCACATCCATATGTTGTTTGAACACCTCCAGGGATGGTGACTCCACCTTCTCCCTGGGCAGCCTGTTTCAATGCCTGATCACTCAGTGAAGAAATTTTTCCTAATATTCATTCTAAATCTGGCCTGGCAAAATTTCTGTCCATTTCCTCTTGTTCTATCACCTGACACCTTTCCAAGTTATATGAAAACAACTTTGATTATTGAATCGAGTTTCCTCATACACACCCCCACCCCACCTTTTTGTCATCAAAGTCATCTTTCTCAAAAGCAAATGGATAAAATAGAGTTGGGTCTTACAGACCAAATTATAAGGTGAGAAATTGCGGGGAGATGTTCCACACATGAAACCCAGCTCAGATTTAGACTCATTTTCTCCTCCAAGCTCTGCAATAAATACTTTCCTGAAAGACCTGCTTCCTGAACACAAACTAAGGACTTTGAGCCATCTGGGCTATTATTTTTTCCTGCAGCAAAGCATTTTGAGTGATTAAGCTGAATTCTGGAGTGGTTTGGGTCCTGATACACACACTCATAGTGTCAAGTCCACAGATAATGCCAACCACAATGTTAATATTTTTTAGCATAAGCTAGGTTAATCATATGGGAAATCTTAGACAAATTGATTCATCCTTTTAATAGAATATTAAACACAGATTTTTTTTCAAGTGCCTACAAGTCAGTGCATAGGCAAGGAACTTCATAGTGATCACAGTGTTTTCTGGAAGAGAGCTGCAAAAATGAAATACATCTGCATCCCCATAACAGAACTTGTGAAAAACATTCACCCTTATAGAGAATAATCTTTAGATGATCTTTAATGTCCCTTCCAACCCAAACCATTCTATGACTCCATGGTCTTTTCCAGTACAGCTGGTGTTTTAAGCCAACACCGATCTTCAAATTACAAGAAGTCAAGAAAAAAATTAGAAAAACATTTAAGGAATCAAATAATCCATTTTCAGGAGCAGTCTGAAACTTTTCAGGACACTTCTAACTTGGTTGAAATTAACACAAGTAGTTTTTCAGATAGATCAAGTTTGGCTGAGTAGCCCAGATTTGGAGGTGGATTGAATATGAGCAGGGGCCAAGAGGTGTGTTACAATTTTGTGCAGACTGGAGCCTCTTTCAAAGACAGAGATACTTGGATTTTCTATTTAGGACATGACACATTTCATTTTGACTACACAGGAGTACTGTGGAAAAGATCATTTTAAGTGGCAAATCAGCTGACTAGATGGCTCACATGCTTATGTGCAGATAACATTGCTTGTATTCTAGGACAGGAATAAAGTCATAGATGGCACACATACACAGAGTATTTTCTTAAAAATGATGCCTCAAATGACATACTTCAGTAACAAGCAATGCCAAATAATTTTCTAAAGGCATTTGATTTACAAATAAATCAAGTTTCTGAAAGGTACTCAACATCAGCTGTCACACAAGGAAGGAGGGAAGGAAAACAGAGAGGTGAGGTAGACAAATGGTCAGCAGAGTTTTGAGGTACGGGGCTATAAATACCAGCATGTCCCTTGTGACCACTTAGTTTCAACAAGAGAAACAAGGACTTGGGCTCAGTGACTCAGCTAGCGCTCACCTAAAGTGAAGTGTGGCAATCCAATGAGAGCAGAGGGCCCCTGAAGACTGTACATAAGTCAGCATCACTATTGCTCTTTCTAAGGAGGTTATAAAACTCTTCTAGGGCTGGGGGGGTATCAAATAGGGACAGGGTAAAAATGCATAAATAAATAATCCATTTCTGCTGAAGTTCTGTGCCAACGCAGAACATTAGAGCTTTAGGAAGTCTGGGTTGACTGTGATGTGCCAGTGTCCATGTATTCTGCTCTGTGCCTAGTGCTTTAATGGAAGAACTACATTTGAGGGGTGCTCCAAACCTGCAGTGAGGGGTACTGGCTCACCTAGGAGGCAGTGCTGGGAGGGAGAGTAGGAAGGATGCATCGTCAGAGCTGCCCAACAGCAGGAAAGTGAGATGCTATGAAGGCAAAAGGCCTTCCCTGTTTTTGCCAGCAGGACTTCAAAAGCCTTTCCCCAACATCCTAAGCTCAAAGGTGCTGTGTAACTCTTTGTTAGAACCCCTCACCCACCTGTAGAGAGTTTTAAGGAATCTCAGTGTCCCCTGCCCTTACATGGACAGTGACCAAAAGCCACTGTCAGAAGCCCTGACACTTCATTTTTGTCATCTACATTCGTTGAATTGCCTCCTATAAAGCACCTCTCTATGGCATGGAAAACATCCTGCTGGAGTGAAAAAAGGTTCAATGAGAGGATACTTGTGCCCATGACTGCAACACCTGTTGAGTCTGACACTTGGAGGCCACAAATCCTTCCCACCTGGATAAGGCAACAGTGCCTGATGTGGCAGGAGAAGTGAAGAAAGTCATGTACTGGACCTCATCTTATCAAACAGGAGGGACAGCCTTGAAGACACTGGTAGTATCTCAAGGCCTTCCATTGTAGTTTTCTGATGAAAAGTTCTTAATTCTGATTCCCCAGACTGCTAAATATGCCAATGTTTTACTGCTCTAGCCCTCATGGATTTTCTGGAGCTACACCTGCTCAGGGTAACCTCCTTTGATCACCCACACTGCCCTTCAGCAGAGCTGGCTGTGCTCCAGTCTTGACAGGACCCAACTTTTTCACACCTCATCACTCCATGCAGCTCAATGGTTTATATGCATCCTGTGGCACATTACCAAGACAAGATGACTTCCCTCTGAATAGAAGACCAAGTGAAGGTTAGCAGGGAGTCAAACTCTTCTCAACGTGGGAGAAACTCAATCTTACACAGAGAGGAGGACTTGGGATGTTCAGTCTCCAGCTCATATATCAGCCCAGGGACTGGAGAAAAGCTTTCACTTCCAAACACACTTACGATTCTCAGAATGTCAGGAGAAAATCAGACAAGGGGCAACCCTTGGCAGCTTTTAAAACATTTCTACATTGATTCCTCCTTGAGATACAAAGCAGTGAGTGAGATGAAATCTCCTCTTACTCAAGCCTTATTTTTCATAATTATGCATCTTTACTGTTTCATAACGACCAATTTAATCACTTTTGCCGTTTAGAGGGCGATAACAGCCAATCACAGTAATGGGCTTGGTATTTGGTAGGAACCATTTAACGCCCAAGAGCCCTTGTTCTGAGCCACTTGATGCCACTTAAGTTTGACAGACAGACTCTCATTAGCACAAGTTGCAAAACCTCTCAGATGAAGCTCATTTCTTTTAAACAAACTCTGCTCAGTGATCCCCAAAGCCTCTGAGTGAGAACATTTTTAGCTGGCTTCAGATCCATGTAGGTCTGTAGAAATTAATCAGCATATTTCACCATACTGGGGGCTTTCTATAAAATTCTCTACCTTTCCTCCTCAGGGCTGTTCTCTCATACTTTGCATATAAGCTCTGTTCCCCCATGGCCAGACAGTGCCTGTCTCCTGCAGGGCCACCTGAGGTTATGTGACCTTTCATTTTCACACATAAGCCTCTTGATGAGCTTCTGCTCCATGCTGACTAGCCTGCACCTGCCTCTAAGGCACATCTCTCAATGCAATTGTTTCTTGCTGGGAACTACCAAATACACACTTGGAAACTTCTAAAAATATCTACAGATCTGTGCCTGACGCTAAAACTGCTGCCCTTGCCTTTGGCATTCCTGCTACCCCACCCATTCTTTGCATAGTGATCTGCAATGTGAGAAATAAAGCTCAGGGCATCCAAACTGCTTTAAATGCTCTCAGACACACATGCAGGTCTGCATCCCAACTCACATGATGCCCAACAGTTTTGATGATACCTGTAGTCCACAATGTTGAATGTTTGCTTCAAACGTACCCAATGTACCCAAAGCAAGCCTCCCTATGTAGCTCCAAGGACAAGCAGCGGAATAGCAGGGGATGCTGCAAGCTGTGTTCGCTAAACATGTGGATGGAGGCTTCTGACAAATCCAAGACTACTGCCGTAAGGGCACAGAGGGAAAGACAGAGGTTTTCATTCAAGGACTTACACAGCAGAAGGCATGGCTTCCCTTCAAAGGACTTTATGTTGAATGGACAGGCTAACAACTCAGCATTACTGTCAAGGAACGATGTCAGATCTATGATGCATGGTTTAAACCCACTGAATCTGTTCACTTCTGCAATGTTCCCCAATAACAGATTTGCCCTTTACATTTCCTTTCTTTCCCGTTATATCACCACCATTGTTCGTGCAATGAGACTGAAAGTTGTTAATTTAGGAGTACCAGAAGGAGGTTGATATTTGAACAGTGACTGATAAAAAGCATAATTTGTGGCACAGTCTGATGGGACACAGTAACATCTCACCCTGTCTGAAAATGCTTCAGTAAGGCAACTAGGCAAAAAACACAGTATGTTGAGCTAAAGGAGTCAAAATCAGTCCTTACAAAGGAAAACTCCATATTCAAAACTACTTGAGGCTAATGTCACCATCTTCCACACTTTGTGCTTTCTGAAACGTGAAATGGTGACCTGAGAGAATGGACAGCAGATTGTCCTGTATCTAGACAGTCTAAATGGTCCCTGGATCTCAACCACCGTGGTATTCTCACTGTTATAATTTAAATGGATTCTGTATTTCACCAGGCACACACAGACGAAACCGCAATATTACAAGACACTCTGGTGCACATGTCGAAAGCTGAAGAGAGCATTAACCAATGTTATGATACATTACTTGAGAAATAGCCTGATGGCCCTTAATTAGAGGCAGCCTGCTAAGGTACACTCAGCAGGAGAAGAGTTAAGGTTGCATTTGTAACCTTAAATTTCACCTTACCTGGCTCATGAGTGCTTAACTGTGCAACTGTAATGTGTTCTTATCAGAGCATTTTTATTGAGCCATTATTAACTAGAGTTAGATACAATCTAGTACTTCCCAATTTCCCTCCGCCCCAGCCCTTCCCTCAGTCACACATAACTCAAGATTCAAAAGAAGCATTTAACTCAATCTCTGCTGTCATTCTCCAGACACCCAGTGCCACCAATTCCCCAGCAGATTCCTTAAACAGGACTAGAGTTCTTTTTGCCATCTTGCATGCCCTCAGCCAGCCTGCACGCTGAAGGAAATCCTCTACTGATAATTAATAAGTTCCCCTGGTGCTGGCTGCTCATTAATCTATTATTTTACTCTTCTAATTACTTTTGTCTCTTTGAGTTAAGAGTCTCCTTCCCTCATCTCACACAGGAGATGCTGCATGGCAAATGTGACTTTTCTTTGTCTCCAATTGTCTTACAGCTCCTGCTCTGTGCACAGACTTGGAGACCCATCCTGCATCTCCCAAGGCACAAGCTGGCCTCTCTCAGGAGTCACTTGCCTACCCATGTGTCTGCATTTCACCCAAGTTAAGCCACATGCAGCTCCAAGCTTCTGAACTGGGGCTTGCCGAAGGAATGTCTTGGGAATGTGGGCTTTATATCTCTACCTCTGTCATTCCCTGGAAAGCTCCCAGATGCTACAAGGAATCCTCCTCCTTGCTGCAGTCAAGTGGCAGTAGATCTTCCACAGGAAAGGGGGGGACTTTACAATTTCACAGTGCAAGGCCCATCTATCTCTATATGCCCTGACTTTCTTTTAAGATAGCAACCTTTACACAAAGACTAATAGTCAGCACAAATAACTTTAGGTCCCTTGGGCAGAAGGGGAGGCAGAAGCAGAACCAATTATTTATTTGCTTGGAAACTGCCCAAGTACGGTAGAGAGATAAATGCAGTAGATACAAGTGAGGGTGTCAAAGAGAGGCTGGAGCTGCAAAGTTTGAAGCCTGATCTCAGCCTCTGCAGTTCAGGGAATTTCTGAAATTTTGTCTCTTATTATGGCTGACACTAAGCTTTGTCCCTTTTGTGTGGATGTAGTTTAGGCTGTACAGGCTTTGGACAGCTGTACAGGTCCATGTCCCACAGTCAAAGATTAGCAGGTACAATAAACAATCATAGAACTGTTGAGGTTGGAAAAGACTTCTGAGTTCATCGAAGTCCAACTGCTCACCTAGAGCTTGCAAACCCATCTCTACTGCTAAGCTACTACCCCTAAACCATGTCCCTAAACACCACATACACATGCCTTAAATATCTCTACCACCTCCCTGGGCAGCCTGTTTCAATGCTTGATAACCCTTCCTGTGAAGACATTTTTCCAAATATCCAGCCTGATCCTCCCTTACACAACTTGAATCTCTTTCCTCTTCACCTGTCACTAAGATTGCCTGTGATTCAGGATACAGCCTTTCTTCTCTCCTGCTTTTATTTTTCATGCTTACTATGTTTCACAATTACACCATTAAGGAAATGCAAGCATTTGAATTTGGTGCTTAAGGATGGTAAGCAACAAAAAGCTTACCTGTGCTGAAAAATTCATACACAGACAACAGTACAATGAGCATGCAAACAAACATATTAAAATACTCACAAGTAATGCATACAACAGCGTGCACCTGCATGCTCATGTGGCTTTTACAGATCTACAAGCTGCAGAGCAGGTAAGGATGGTGGTAGTGACATGTGTTGACACATATGAGCTATATGTTGTAAGACGACCTTGCCAGCAGTTCTCAGGTAGGCATGTGCAACAGGGCACAGACGTGAAGGCAGCCTTATGAGGAGCCTAGGGGCTTTCTGAGAGGCTGCACTGTGCTTCCCTGTACCTATTCCAGTCTATTGCTGGCTCATCTCTCACTGGTGCTTTTCCTAGGATACAAGCCAGGACAAGGTATGGACTCTGTGAACTGGACAGTAAAGTGTACCATGGATATAATCATGTGCTTGCTCCTCTTCATCTCTGCCATGGTCATTGGTCAATACAATAAAACCTGAAATCTCTCATGATCAACACCTTTCCCAGGCCGTCATTACCTGCATTACACTTCTGGGGCTGGTGGCCTGCACTGATCCTTTGGAAGGATCTGCTCATCCTTCGGCAGGATCTGCTCATCCTTCAAATGCCTCAAGTCACCCCAAAATGGGTGTGAACTTCAAAGGCTGCATCAGACATCATGTCATGCTTCCTTGGATGGCCCTGTGCTAAACATCTCTCAGCCTCCCTGCTGCTGCCTGCTGTGCTGCTGTGCTGCAGTAGCACTGCGGTGGGCACTTGTAGTGAGTTTACGAGAAGGATGATTTGTTCAGCCAGTGCATGAAAAAATAAAGAGTACACGAGGAGAGACATATTCAGGTGCTGTTCCAAGAAAAGGAAATTGTAGCTTTATAAGAAATAAGAACAAATGACATGCATCTCCCCCCCAAAAAAAACACCATCCCCGAAACATGTTTTCAGTCTCTCATATTTACCTTCAGAAAAGAAAGAGGGGGATGTTCTGAAGACACATTTCTGAAATGCTCAGAAAGGAGGCTGAGGAAGGTTCACTTCTCCAGGGCCTGCTGCAGCCTTGTGTTACTAAAATAACACATTGCTTTCAGCTGGGAAACTCCCACTTCCACTGTGACTGTATTCGGACCCAGGAGAAAAGCTCCACACCGCAGGAAGCTGACTGATACCCAGCCTTGCTGTCCCTATGGTAAGCAGGTTTAGGATGTCTTGCCCCCAACTCTGGCTTTTAAGTTTTTTCCCTGGGTCTATGCCTGCACAGGAAATTCTTGCAAATCATATTTTCCTTCCTTCTTTTCCCTGCACCAATCCATTCTCTGTATCACTCACTGTGTTCCATCTATTGGCAGAGCTGGGATATATGTCAAGTGGCTTCCTTGGTGAATTTGGTGTGGGGATGGAGGTAGAGGCAAGAGACAGCAAGTGATTGTGCAGGAGAAGCTAGAAGCAGTGAAGGCTTTTCAGCTGTATGGCAAACTCCCCTGAGACATGAGAGTCCTGGCAGGATCTGTGTGCTGCAGGAGATGCTGTCATCCACGCTCAGACGAGAGGAGACAGCAGCTCTGGCTCCAGCACGGAACTTGTCAAGCCCTGAAGTTAGGGAAGCCACTGACATCAGCTGAAGCCACATAAGGGCCTAATAACAAAAACGGCCAAGTCTCCCTCTTTAAATGAAAGAAATGCAGAGAACAGCTATAAGCTACTACCTTAACTTTCCCCTTTTATTGGTGCATCTCTCTCCTACTGTGAAGAGAGAATAAGAAATATGCTTGCCTAAAGTGAAAGTACTTACATATTACAGCTACAAGGGAAAAAAAACCTGCAGCATTTCCATTTTCTTCTTAAGGATAGCTTTCTTAAGAAGCTTGGAATTGAAAGTATTAAATTTAAAATGCTGTGAATTTTTTCTCTCTTTAATTTATATTCAACCTCTCTGGATTTTTACAAGCACATTTAAATTTTCAGATGTGAGCTACAGCTGTAAACATGGAGCTGCCAGCAGGGAATAATGACCTCCAGATGGCAGGAGAAATGAAACCTAGTTCTAAAATTTCAGACTTTTGCCCCTGTGAATGCAGAGACGCTCTGTCACCAAATAAGTAGCCCAAAGCAGACTCATTAGCTCAGATCACTAGAGGGAGACAAGATAACACACACACTGTTAGTGTCTTGCACTCAATAACATTCTCTCCAGATAACTTGCTTTGTTGTAGTTGACTACTTATTTGTAGGATACAAGATGGCAGGCTTGGAGGATAAGGTAGGCTGGCAAGGAAGGAGGGCGAGATGGACAGCCACGCTAGGCAGGGTAGGCAGCAGATCTTTCCTCTTTTTGTCCTTGTAATGACAGGAAATTCTCTTGATTTAAATGGGTTTGTGATGGTGGGAATTGATGGAGAATTTGGGAAAGTTGATCAACTTGCAACTAAAATCCTGCTTATGGTAGTGTATGGTGATTCATTTTCATGTCATCATTAATTATGCTAGACTTTGTTGGACATCTTCTTGGGTGCTCAGTTTTCACTCCCACCTCCCACCTTTTGGGATCCTTCAAGACTGGCTCATGGAAGGAGGGGAGAGAAAGAAGCAGCTAGTTTTTCCAGAATATTCCTACTAATCAGGAACATCTCCATTGGGAAGCACTAGGCTTGAGGACAGAGTCAGTGACTCAGCAACACACAGCAATATTACAGCACAGAATGAACTAGAAAAAATGCTGCTTTTACATAGGTAGATGAAAGCTTTCATAAGGATACAAATTAGCTTAGCCTTTAAAATGCTATGAAAAAGATTCTGACTCCCTGACTGTCTGTAAGTGGTACCGGTCTGAGAGAAGCAAAAACAGAGGCAACTCTACCAGACTCTAGCTTTCTGCAAAGAACCTCTGTGTGGCAGAAAAGCCACTAACTTGGTACACAATTGCCACATCTTCCCAGCAACAGTACAGAAAAATCTTGTAGAGATGGAGCAGCCAAACATTGACAAGAATACTCCAGATGTTCTCCTCCAAACACTGCTTAAGGCAGTGGGACAAATTCCCTCCTTACAGCAGACTTATTCACCTGTTTCCTAGAAGTGCCAAAATGGTGATGAGACCTTGCTCTCCCTCTCTCTGCCATGACACAGGAGAGAGGAATGAAAACTACTAAGAATATGGAGCATTGATGCATCAACAGTGTTTGTACTGGAACCACACTGCAGACCACAGGAACTGAAAGAGGCACTACTACAACAGGAGAGATGTCTATGCAGTGTCCATGTCTTTCTGAGCACAGAAGAAAGAAATCAATGTGTTGGGGAGAAAGTACCTTCAGGACTTAAGTTTATCATAGATAAGGAAGGGGGCAGAAGGGGTCCTGTTTGTGGGCCATGCACTAAGAAGAAGGGATTTCTGAAAAAGTAAAAAATGTGGAGCCAGTGGAAGTGGGAAGAAAGTAGAACTGGAAACAACTTTGGATGCCTTCTGGAAAAGCCTTGAAAAAGTTGAAATTTTGGCTTGTTTCCCAGGTTCTTTGTGAAAAAGCATAATTTTTATTTTTTTTTTCCCCTATAACATTGGATAAGATGAAGACTAGACCAAGAGAGAAAAAGACATGCCATAAAGAGACCTAAACCAAACAGGGAATGTATAAGAGGCAAAATGAAAGGTCTCTGTGGAAGACAAGACCATGTCTTTGCCAGAGAATAGTTTGAGGATGCAAGACAAACAAAACAAAACAAAACAAAACAAAACAAAACAAAACAAAACAAACAAAACAAAACAAACAAAAAAACCCACCCAACCAACCCACCAAAAACTCAAATAAAAAAATCAAACAAACAAATGACAACAAAACATTGGGGAAAAAAAAAAGAAGAAGAAAGAGACCTAGCTAAAAAATCATCAGTTGTCCTCCAACATCTTAAAATGCAGGGCTAAACAAGTACCACATAAATCTTCAATTTCCTGAGGCAAAAGCCCTTAAGGGGAGAAAAGTACGTGACATGAGAAGAGCTGACACAGTAACACCACAAAAATCCCCACCAAACCCAAACAAAAAACCTTGAGCAGCACCCCCAAAACAACACTCCTCTCCACATCTGCTTTACTGAGGTTCTAAGACTACAACAGAGAGGTGAACTAAATCCAATGGTTAGGCAACCAGAAAACCTCCTTCACACTCATCCTAGTGCCTACAGGGTTGACTTGTGGTGACTCTGGCTGAGGGGTTTTCGTTTGTTATCTTCTCTGGGCACAAACTAGCTTCTCCTGTACAACAAACAGTGCAGTAGCAAGGCTTTGGGTTTAGACAGCAATGAGAGGCAAATAAACACAGGACATAAAGATCAAAGCTGCCCATGTGAACTATATAGTTATCTTGAATCTCATGCTTTCAGAGAGTTCCCTGCTTCCCTGTTCAGTGTTCTGCCCTACAAGGAGACTGCCATACACTAAAGGAAGATATACAAGTGAAGAAGGGCATGACAGAATCTCTTTCTGAGTCTCATCCTGATCTCCAGTAATTGAGCCTCAAAGCATGAAGTTTAACTTCGTTTTCAATATTTTTGTTGTGAATAACAAGAATATCCAGATTTGTTCACATTATCCTCAGGAACACACAAACTGTTTGAGTCTTGCCAAGTCCTTGTCTTTAAATAACTTTCCATGGCAATGAGTTCTACAGCTGTTTATAAACATATTATATGTATACTGTCTCAATTACACAGAGCATACAGGCACTCTTCTGTGTTCTTAATCCCCTCTAAACTTTCCCAGGCTATGGCAAATTCTCTAAGACTCAATGAGAATTTCTGGCACCCTCTAGGGAGAATCAGACTGGCATATTTGACAAGCCTTCCCATCTCCTTTCATTTTATGCTGTGACATGAAACTTGGGTGTTGCAATCAATACTTATCTGCTTTGCTCTAGACTGGTTTTTATGCTGTGATTACCACTGTAATAACTAAGCTCATTTCTGAGCCAGAGTGGGTATCTTTAGGCTGTCAGGTGGAATTTGGGAGAATCCAGACTCTTCTCTATCCAACGGTCTTGCTGAGCTGAGGAAGCTGGATCAGGAATGAGATACCTGGCAGTGTTATACAAGTTTCATGTTTTGCAACTGCTCTAGGACAACTGTTTTTCTTCTCAGCTGCATATGCATAACCAGTAATAGCTTCAATTGTTCAACCTTCACCTGAGCCCCCTAGGCATCAATATAGCTTTGTGTCCCTGCCACAGCCTCTCAAGCTGCCATCACACACAGACACATGGCACTTGCCACAGTGTCCACAGTGTCCACGAGAAAGGCCCTTGGCAAGGTTTCAGCCACCTTGTGGGAAAGGAGCAGAAACATGAACGGGACTGTTTTTTGTTAACTCAAGTACAAGCTCCTCAGGACAGGAGCTGCCTTTTTCTTCTGTGCTTACCCACCTATCCAGGACAACAGGCTTGGCAGTGAGACCTCTGGTAACACCAAGACCTTGCGAGAAGTATGCATATTCATATTGCCATTAACCCAGTTCAAAAGAGGCAACTCTATAAGGTTTCCATTGAGAAGGAGTTTACTGATAAGAATATGAACATACATTAATCTTTATTTCACCCAGGGTGCTCTTTTTCAGTCATCCAGGAACTCAGCATGCCTCTGAATAAGGGTGGGGGGAGAAGAGGAATGATAAATGTTGGAGCCTCTGGACTGTGATCTTAGCAGCTTTTGGGTAGGGAGAAGCAGCATTAACTTGAATATATATAAGTCAAGAAAGATGTGAAGTAAAACTAAGATGAGCTCAAAAGCAGGCACTGTGTACCATCTGTAAACTATCTTACTTACTAGATGCTCTTCTTGGCTGTGTCAGTTGTTATCTTGGTGCACACCACAGGGGAACAGAGCAGCTCCTAACATAACTAGCTGTAGATGGGTAGGCACTCTGTGGTGGCCCATGCAGAATGTAAGTGATAAATGATACATAGCACCATTCTGGGACCTTGCCCAGACTGTGGTGCAACTACTAGAAGGTTGATTGCACTGCACTCAGTAAGGGAAAAATAATCTGTATTTTTGAGGGCCATGGATCATGTAGGTTATGAGTTAAAGAGAAGAAAACAATAGGATAACAGCCACTCCTTGTACAAAGCCACAGAGGGGAGAACCTGGGTTTTGCCCCTTTCAAGAGATGAGAGACTATAGCATATCCCCTAGCCAAATATTTCTGATGATGACAAGTGCTAACTCATCTAGAAAAGCATCAATACTCATCCCCACTCTAAGTGAACAAATCCAGTTCAGATGGATGCTATCATGTTTTCCATGGTTTACCATCACAGACCAGAGTGACAAAAGTCCTAGGGCATGTCAGGCTTAATAAACCCGCAGCCGTGTCTGGATTCAGAGGAAATGGATAGGACTGTGACCAGGGGGTGCTGGTCTGTTGCTGGAAGCTTCAGGTCAATGATCCCAGAAAAGAGATCTGCTGGCTGGAGGTGAAGAGCTAATGAAGCTGTTTGTGCTGCCAGGCAGTGTCTATTAAACAACATACTGCTCGTTAGAGCAGGTTGCCAGTGTCTTACAGCATAAGCGCCTGCCAGATAAGGAGGAGAAGGGTCTGTCTGTCTCTCTCCAACTGCTCTGCCTAAACTCAGGCCACCATCTGAAGGGCAGAACTAGACTGGATATTACAAAGAAATTCATTACAGTGGGGGTGATGAGACACTGGAACAGGTTGCCCAGGGAGGCTGTGGATGCCCCCTCCCTGGAGTTGTTCAAGGCCAGGTCAGACAGGGCCTTAAGGAGCCTGGTCTAATAGAAGGGGGATTAGAACTGGGTGATCTTTAAGGTCCCTTCCAACTCAAACCATTCTATAATTCTATGATTCTATGATCTGAAGAGGAGCGAATGGAAGTGGAGGGCAAGGACTTGAATCATTCCAAGGAACGCCTTTCCTGCTTTCATTAATGTAAAGCTGATCTGTATTGTCATTCACCTTTAGAATTACTACAGTATTTTTCCCCTTACCTACCTTCCTCCCAGGTGTCAGTGCTACAGTTGACAGCCCCATCCACACTTCAGCTATCTAACTGGGTAAGGAGAAGGCTTTTTGCTATGGCTTGTTTCAGGGCTTGAGGACTTCTAGCTGATGTGAGAAAAATGCCTAGTTTAACAGTTCATTGAAGGACTGGGAAAGAAGTCATACACCATTTTATAAAGCATTTTTTTCACTTCCCAGATAGGCAGATGAGTGGGCTATGATCACTCCTGAGGCCCAGCAGCATCTAAATAAACTATCATATTCATCCCTGTCTTCTTTGCATAAGTAGCAACACTGCTTTCTCTTTGCATTTGTATCTTCCACTTTCCAGCAAACAAGAAATAAAATATTTCTTTGGCCCTAACTCAAGTAATTAGCCAACAAGCACTATTGACGAAGTCAGTGAATGAAAGAAGCAGCAGACAAATTTGCTAATGAACTTCATGAGGAGACCGCAGAAAGAAAAATAGTTTGTCCCTCTCGCCCCCCAAGGCTGCTTTAATTTCACAACCTGTCCATTCAAAACCTCCTACATGAGCTCAATAATGCTCATTCTTCTGATTCTGCAGTTTAACCATAAAAAACTCCAGGGAGAGAGATATATTTTAGAAACCTTTACAATGATGTAAAATATCTCTTTGATGCATGGCAGTTGTCTTCAAAACTAGCATAAATGGTGCCAGTATGCCCTACAGTTCTGGAAAAAGGGGATTCCAAGATGAGATGTGTTTCCAGCTGCAGCAGGTCTGGAATGGATTTGGAATTCATATTAATTATCAACCTCAAGGAAAATATTTCAAAGAAGCCCTTCTGTCCCTCATTTTAGGACAAGTGCCATATTGGGCTACATGTTGCTCAAAGATGTTTGCCAGAAAGAAGTTCCTCTGTACCCATTAAAGACAGCAGACAGGTTGAGATGGGGAAAAAGAAGAGAGAACGAGCAGTGAGACATGGATGCTACAGATCTCCAGACATGGAGATCTACAGACTGCCTGCCCCTCTTCCCTGGCTCTACTTGTTTAAAAAGGGATGCTTGGCAGGCATCCCTGTAGAGGGGAGGACAGAGGATGGATTGTAATGGGCCCAAGGAGATGGCGGTGAGGGATGCTAATAAAGCAACACCTCTGAGACACACAACACAGGAGATAAAGTGTAAAGGGACATGTTGGGAAACTGAACCCAGGAAAACTGACCCTAGAATCAAAGTGAGGTTGGGACTCTCCAGACAGAAAAGAAGTCTGTGTCTGATACTATAGAGTAGGTGGTACGACTGGAAAAAAAAACAAACCAACAACCACAAAGCACAAACATACAACCAAAGTGACAAGGCAAGTATCTTCTTACTACTGCTCTGATCAATGCATCTCATGATTTTATGAGAAAAAAGAAATAATCTCATAGTTTTCATGAAGATTTAAGCTAGTATCCTTGTAATGCTCTTAACTTCAACAATGTTATGCTGTGCTTATAGACTATCTAATCAGTATCTCCTACTTGAACACAACAAGTTAGATGGAGCACTGAAAGACTAATGCAGTAGTAAAATGGAATATTGGATATGAAATAATCTTAGGAGCAGAAATGGCAGAGCTAGAAGATTCTATATACATAATTAAAGGTAAAAAAAATGAAGGTGCTGTTTCCCTATATATGCAAATGGTGCATAATATTGAAAAGAGCAGAAGATGAAAGACAGGTAGTGACAATGATACCACAGAGGAGTGGTGTTCCCCTCATCAGCTTTTCTCCTCTCATCCTTTCCTGGCAGTCTTTCCCCATCTTCCTCCTTTTGGTATTGCAAGAAATGGGCCAGAAATACAAACAGCACATCTGGCTTTCAGACACATGAACACTCAGAAGGACTGTGGTTTGGCTGAAGGGATGGGACAGGAAATCTGAGGAACCCCAATCTGAACCACAGGCTCCAAATCCATGAGCTTCTGGATGCAGCCCTTGAATTGAGCTCCGTTCTAATGTGTCATTTTACTTGCTCTCTCCAACCTTCTTTCTGCAATGCTCTCCCTTTTTCTGGATGCTGAATTACAGTAGATATATTGACTGTCTGCAGCACAGCTGGTACCCTGTCTACGTAAAAAAACTCTTTAACCCTTTACATACATGTGAGTATCACAGAAGGCTATTAACAAAGAGCTAATCAAATGCTCTGAATATCTGAACATATGATGGCAAAAGAAATCAGATAAAGAGTTGTTCTTTCTTCAAAGAACATGATACAGAGGAAGAGAAACCTATCTTTGTTCCCATCCTACTAATAAATCTTCAGGGGATGAAGGTTTCCTTGCAACCCAAGGTGCTAACCCCATGGAGTCTGACTACTGAAAGGATACTCTTCTTCCAGGCTTGCCACATCCTTGAGAGTGAAAGGCACAGTTAGACAGCAGAACAAAGCTGGTGAATTGTACTTTATTCTGTCTCCACCCTACTCTTCACTCATCTTGCAGATCAAATGTCTTTATTCACCTCACAAGACACAGCAAGACTGTCTGCCAAAGTCAACAGCAATATGAAATCAACTATTTGCCTCTCCCTTTTAAGATAAATCAGTGAGAAGCACATTCCATAGGTTTTGGAAAGAACTTCTTCTATGTAGTATCTAATCAGAAATGCTTTCCCCTCTCTCTGGCACCAGCAATGTTTTGCCTTCACTACCATGCTGTGCATTACTAGCAGTAAAGACTGGGGCAACTAGATGAAGACCAAAATTAAACAGAATTACAGGTCCAGTTCTGTAAAGCATCTACTGAAGTAATTTCATTCATTTCCTCAGATGGCCTGGTTATCCTGCCTGGAAAATCACACTGCACAAGTTTGCAGTGCATTTGAGACTCTTGCCACATTTTAAACAGCTGCCTGTATTGCTACCAAAATGTTCTGTTGTTGTTGGAAGAGAAAGGAAACTACTGTACAGTTCATCAGTAGTGTTGAGTCCAGTTTGGTGTCTTACCTGTTGGAGTGAGATGTCTCCAGGTGATGACAGGTTCAGGACGCCCATTTGCCATGCAAACCAGGGTCACGTTGCTGCCTTCATTCACGGTGATGTCCGAGGAGATATTGGAGATCTTTGGTGGAACTGTGAAGACAAAAGAAAATTTGATCTTGTTACCCAGACTTCTGGAGGGCAGCCTGTCTGATCCATTAACCTGTCCACATATTAATTAGAGGCAGCCACAGACTGCTTCAAGGACCTGTAGGTGAAAATGGCCTTTGCTGCACCTGTGATGCTTTGTGTCCCTACCCATAGTGGTGGCAGGTTGGAAGTAGATGATCTTTAAGGTCCCTTCCAACCCAAACCATTTTATGAATCTATGAACTCGTCTGATTGCCCCAAGTCTGCATGGAAGGAGTTGGCAGGCTCCAAGTGCTGTCCTAGCTAATTTTTACACTCCATGCAGTTCCAGACATGATTTTATGTCCTCCTGCTGGCACTGTGTGGCAGTTTAGGCAGGGTGCCTCCTGTTATTGCCACATAAGTTACACCTCTGGTGTCCCGAATGTCCAACTGAGTAAGGTGGACACAGGAAGCAGAGTATTTCTACCCAGAAATCCTGCCCCCTGTCAATCCATCTGCAAAGTCATTCTCTTCCACTTTCTTCCCTCTCTGCTTCCATGGGAGATGCTCCCTGTCGGGTAATGGTGGGGGAGTATCTCAAGGCCTCTTAGGCCTGTCTAGGACTAACGCCAGGAGGAGAAAGGGGCGGCCGGGGCAGGGGGCAGGGGCAGTCTCAGACCTGGCCAGCCTGACACCAGCCTAGCAGTGGGGGGGGGAAGAAAGAGCCCTGGGGGTTTTGGGTATACCTTCAGGTGGGGAGAAGGGAAGGATTGGGAGGCCTTTGGGCATGCTGTAAGGGACTGTAGCTTTGGGATATCTTTGCTACTATGCTTTGTAGCTTCTGTAACACACTATTTTTTTTTTCCATTTAAACTTTCCATCACTTTCCAGTCCATTTGTGTGAGTGTCATTCTTTTGTCCCTCTCGGGGCAATAGAGGATCCGTCCGCCCTTAACCCAGGACACACTGACTCAGAAGGTGTATTAGTTACTGCTACCTTCCACGGGCAGATAGAACTCAAGATGTAACCAAGAGCTCACTGTCAATTGGATCAGAATGCTGTTAAGCTCATTTCTGTGGCAACCACTGTGACAAAGTAGGGACATGTGCCATGGCTAATAGGAATTTGCTGAAGGAAGGCACAACAACCACAACTGGAAGGTCTCTGCAACATCTTTCAGCCAAGAGGGATCTCCCTTGGGCTGCCTGCAGTAGGTACTTTCTGGCTTGACTTCACTTCACATGGTACAGCACTAAAACTATGGCAGCAACTAAAGATTCACAAGACCAGACGTGTCTCAGGCATTCAGGATCCATAAAGAACTTCCATGCTAATGGAGTTTTTGTCACAGGACCAACGTGACCATGCTGGGGCCTGGACAGGTAGCTTCCAGTATCATAGAATCATAGAATCAAGAAGTTTGGAAGAGACCTCAAAGAACATCGAGTCCAACCTGTCACCCTACACCTCATGACTATCTAAACCATGGCACCAAGTGCCACGTCCAATCCCCTCTTGAACACCTCCAGGGATGGTGACTCCACCACCTCCCTGGGCAGCACATTCCAATGGCCAACCACTCTCTCTGTGAAGAACTTTCTCCTCACCTCCAGCCTAAACCTCCCCTGGCGCAGCTTGAGACTGTGTCCTCTTGTTCTGCTGCTGGTTACCTGGGAGAAGAGACCAAACCTCTCCTGGCTACAACCTCCCTTCAGGTAGTTGTAGACAGCAATGAGGTCTCCCCTGAGCCTCCTCTTCTCCAGGCTAAACAGTCCCAGCTCCCTCAGCCTCTCCTCATAGGGCTTGTGCTCAAGGCCTCTCACCAGCCTCGTTGCCCTTCTCTGGACATGCTCCAGCAATTCAACATCTTTCCTAAACTGAGGGGCCCAGAACTGGACACAGTACTCAAGGTGTGGCCTAACCAGTGCTGTGTACAGGGGTACAATGACCTCCCTGCTCCTGCTGGCCGCACTATGCCTGATGCAGGCCAGGATGCCATTGGCTCTCTTGGCCACCTGGGCACACTGCTGGCTCATGTTCAGGCGGCTGTCAACCAGTACCCCCAGGTCCCTTTCCACCTGGCTGCTCTCCAGCCACTCTGACCCCAGCCTGTAGCTCTGCATGGGGTTGTTGTGGCCAAAGTGGAGCACCCGGCACTTGGATTTGTTGAATGCCATCCTGTTGGACTCTGCCCATCTGTCTAGATGGTCAAGGTCCCTCTGCAGAGCCCTTCTACCTTCTAACAGATCAACACTTGCTCCCAACTTGGTGTCATCTGCAGATTTACTGATGATGGACTCAATCCCCTCATCCAGATCATCAATAAAGATATTGAACAGGATGGGGCCCAGCACTGATCCCTGGAGGACACATAGAGCATGACAGTATATTGGCCTCCAATCAGACCAGGCTGTTGTAGTTTCTCCTCTCTCACATCTATTTCTTGCTTCCACGTTTCACACACTGGAGGTGGTGTGGGAATTTGACTAAAAAGGAATCTTCAAAAAATATTTTTTTTTACAGCTTTAGCTTCCAAATTTGTGTGTAGTGAGGAATGAAACAACACAATTTTCTGGTTTGCTTACCACAGAGTAAACAGACAGCAACCTCCCCTTTCCCCCTCCTTGGCAGGAGTAGCTGATGGTCCTTCTGAGGAAAAGCTGCCTATGAGCTAGGTGGGAAAAAGGAAATAAAGCCTGAGGAGAATAACTCACCACTTCCAGCTGTGTTACTGGATTCAGTGGAATACTGTTTACAGCCCACAGTTAATTAGTACCTCTCTGTACTCCCCAGACTCCTGGTCAATGCTTCAGCATCTATGGCCATGGGATCCCCTTAGAGGAAGAGGGGCTTCTGAGCAGGAACAGGCCTTGTCCAACACAACAAGGCAGACATGGCTGTTCTAACAGGCTCACTCACCTAGCCAAAGAGGGACTTAAGACAGGCACATTTGGGAAAGGATTGCCATAATCTGGGAAGAAGTGACAGCATGGATAGCAGTGAGGAAGCAACTGGAAACAAAAAGAACAGGGAAGGTTTTCACTCTTGTCTTGCGAAAGCAGGACAACTGGGGGCCATCTCAAATTCCTGTGCACCAAAGCAAGTATCATGGTAAAAAACCAGAAGGAATTAGATGTTCACACAAATATGCAGGGCTATAAACCAAGTGGGATGGATTCAGGCTTTTCAGGAAATAGACTGGAAAGTTGTGCCAGGGGAGGTATAGGCTGGATATTAGGAGGAAGTTCTTCACAGAGAGGTTGATTGCCCATTGGAATGGGCTGCCCAGGGAGGTGGTGGAGTCACCATCACTGGAGATGTTCAAGAGAAGACTGGATGAGGCACTTAGTGCCATGGTCTAGTTGATTGCTTAGGGCTGGGGGATCGGTTGGACTGGATGATCTTGGAGGTCTCTTCCAACCTGGTTGATTCTATGATTCTATGATTCTGTGATTCTAAGAGTGCTCTCTGCAAAGGATTGGCTTCAGTGCACCCAGCTCTGAGCAGTGAACTAGCTGCAAGCTTAGGTGTAAGGATCAGAGAATATCACAGTCTCACACCTGCTGGCTGGTGTCTGCTACCAATCATTTGATTAAGTGGATAAAGACTGCCTCAAAGACAAAGGAAACTGCACAACCATGAGGGACTTCAACCACACTGGTATTTGCTGGAAGGGTGAAAATAGTCCAGGAGATGTGGGAGTCCAACATTTAAGGTTCAGCATGAGTTAGCAGTATGCCCTTGCAACAAAGGTCTGCATTTTGGGGTTGTATTAGCGTCAGTTTAACCCCATAAGTGGAGGGAAGTGATAACATCACTTTATATGGTGCATGTTAGATAGCTTCTGAATCACTGCATTGGTTTTGGGCTCCCTGGTGCAAGAAGTACTAGAGCAAATCTACTGGATGGCTCCCAGGATGATTGAAAGGCTATGTAATATACAAGAAGAACCTAAATACTAGGTCTGCTCAGTTGGGAGAAGGCTGAGGGGAGATCTTATTGTTGTCTACAGCTAGTGGAAAGGTGCAGAGAAGACAGATGAAAGCTTTCCTCAGAGGTAGACAGTGAACAGTGAAAAGCAGCAGACATAACCTGCAACAAGGGGGAAATACTGACTCAAAATGAGGAAAAAACCTTTTACTTAAAGGAGGTCAAAGACAGGAAAAAGTTTCCCAGAGAGGAGGTAAAAACTCCATGCCTGGAGATACACAGAACTCACCTGGATGAGGCCCTCAGCAACTTGCTCTAACTGGTATCAGGATGGAAGAAGGGACCTTGGAAGCTGGTTTACTGCACATTAGTGGCTGATCAGCCCATGGTGAAACAACCAAAGCAAGGTCCCCTTCCTTGGAAAGAAGGAATTTAAGAGTAGGGACACCTCTCTAGCAGTACAACAGCAGGTAAAACATAGCAGATCACAACCCCTTCCTCTCAAAGCAAAATCCCTTGGCAAATGCAAGCCCTGCTACATTTACATCAGTGATTCACTGCAAGCCATCAGCAGCCTGGGTATGTAGCAAGAGGCAGAAGGCAACAAAACAAAAGAAATATTACTGGAGAGCACTGATGTTGTCACAGAATTTGATCCCACCATATCAGGGGGTACTATAGATCCATTTTATGCCTTCTCCTGCTTTATCACACAGCCATTCTGCACAGTAACTGCCTGGCCATACAAAACAACAATCACACAGTGATCTTGGGATGTAAGCAAACACCTTTTGCCAATCCACACCCCATGAATGCAGAAAGGCCATCAGAAAGGAAATTTTCCCAGCTGGGAAACTAAATGACCTGACTCAAAGAGATGCTTGCAGCTTTGTGTTTCATGGCACACAAAGCAGAAAGGTGGCTTGCAGCATCACACAGATCTGGCTCAGCACTGAGCTCAGAGGTCTCAGAAGTACTTTCTCCTCTTTGTCCCACTGGATAAGGGAAGTCCCCTGACTCACAGTTCTAGCTCATTGCTCCAGTCAGCAGAGTTGCTGGCTAAGAGGTGCAGAAATCCAAACTGTTACTCTTACTACAGGAAACAAAGCAATTTTGAATACCACCACAGTCCCATAGCAGTACTGCTGCTTGTAGCACATACTGCACTTCTGATCTGAGCCCAGCACGCACTGGAAAGAATAGAAGACCTTAGTCTGGGAAAGAAAAATAGAAGCTGCAAGAGATGTATTGCAGCTGCTCTGTCAGGAGACAGACAGTGACTTTGGAGCATCCTCAGTGCAGCTTCTCTATGGTGTGCTGGTAAACATGGGTTAGCAGAGCCCAGAAGTAAGGCCAGACCACATTTAGGGGATTTTATCTTAACCTTGTCATTAACATCAGGAAAAAAATCCATGCAATAAACCAAAAAAGGACTAAGGTCAAGAATGACTAAGCTCATGCAGGATTAGCAGATTGAGCTGCAGGACAGTCCTAGCAGAATGGTCCAATGCCAGGCAAAATAGCTGAGGACACATCAGCAAAAGCCACTATAGGGCATCAGCAGCAGAGCTTCAGTTAGGTTATGTGTACCCTGCCACTTTCCAAAGCCATCAAGTCATTTTAGTTTGTGAAAGAACAAGTAAACTCTGCACAAACAAACAGATCTGACCATGCTGACCAAATGTCCAGGAAGAGAAGCATATGTCCAGATGGTCATATCAGGCTTGCCACTTTTTCAGATGAGGGAGAAAATTGCATCCAAGGCTGAAATCCTGTTAGGAGTATAATGGCTGGATTCTTTCAGCTGCCACCTTGGTCAGAGGGCAAGGAAAGGCTGAGAGAAGGGGGAATAGGGCAGGAAATCATGTCTCTGTGAATTTAAAACCTGGTTTGGCTTCATTTACTTAGAATCCAAAGCCAGCTAGCATTAAAAATGACTGGATCTTAGTGGACAGTAATTTAACTCAGATAAAAAGTCAGCAACTTTTAATTTTCAGGGTGTCAAGCCAGCATGTTAAAATGCCAAAACTGTCAGCACCAGCACCAGTCAGCATCACCTTCTTGGCACTTGTCATTACTTTGCACACACCTTTTAAGGACGGTCTCAAAATGAGAAGCTTCAACCTTATTATTTTTTCCCACATGTGGGTTGTGTTATGTTACCATAGTTCTCAAACTGCTGGAAGAAGGGTTGCTGAGAATAAAACCCCCAGGACCAGGATATTCTGGGTGCCACTGCATCCTTTTGACCAGCCATCTCTTGTTGACCCTCAGCTAGGAAATGTTTTTTTCATTTGTCCTATCGAACAATTAGCACAGGCTGTAGACTCTCAGTAAGGGAGGCACTACAGCTTTACAGCACTTTCACATACTCAGCCTAACAACTTGTCCCTTCAGAGAACACCAGGCTGGTGCTGGACCCTTCTGGCTTCAGGGACCACGGGAAAGTGCTGCCAGGCTCTCTGGTACCACTGAAAAAGATCAATTCACCAGATTTTTTTTCCTTCCTTTAATCATAAATATAATATGGGATAACCATTGCTCTGTGCTTAAGATACCTGGATAAAGATCAGAGACTGACATGAAACAAAGCACAGAGTACCCCATTGCTTCATCCCTGGAGAGGTGGGATGCCCTACACATGCCAGGGATGGATTCTGAAGAGATGGAAATGAGCTCTGAGAAGAATGGCTTCCAACTCATGTATTTGCTTCTTCTACATTCCACATCTACAGCACAAAGCTGATGCCAGCTCAGCATCTCACCTGACATGTCACTGGCAGTAAGTAACAAATCCCCAAAGTAGCCATTCTCCCTGAGAAGCTCACACTGGAAGAGCAGGAGGCCTGCAAGGCAGGAACAGGACAAGGGGAGACATCCTGTAGGGCACTCTGGAATGGAAGAGCTGGGGGCAGGGAGGCAGCAGGGCAGGAGGGCTGCAAAGGCAGAGCTGGTGTGGGAATTCAGGTCCCAGGCAAGGTAGAGGTGATAGAACTACATAGAACAGGCACTTGCAGAACCTGCTTGCACCAAGCCCATTCTTAGTTAATTGTTGTCAATCCTTCACTTTTATGACAACTGCAACTCACATTAATTTAAATAATAAGAAAGACCAAGACATGAAAAATAGAGCACACTCCCCCAGTGCAATCACTGTTGCTCTTGAGATGAGAGCAAGTGATTTGTTTCCACAAAACATTACTGTGTCTCAAAAACACCCACTAGAGCAGTTATTACCAACCAAGGGCTGCATGTGGGAGGCAGTAAGGAAACTACAAACAAGAGAACATGCAAACATCTGCTCTTGTTATCCTTGTCTTTTATGACCAAAACCTTCTAAGCTCAAAACTACTCCTGAGATATTACCTGGGATCTTGTGGGTAGGCTGGATCAGCTTTATCATCCAAGGCTTTGAAAGCAGGCAAGGAGTAGTGCTACACCCCTAATCTCCCAGTTGATGAGCCAGCCCAATGGCTAAAGGATGTGAGTGCACATCCAGGAGGTCAGCTCCTGGGGGATTGAACAAGAAAGCATCGAGGCCACCCTGGCTGAAGTTATGCAGGGGAAGAGGTTCAAGGTGGACATTAGGAAAAAATCTTCACAGAAGGGGTTATAAAGCATTGGAACAGGTTGCCCAGGAAAGTGGTGGAAACACCATCCCTGGAGGTATTTAAAAGGTGGTGCTTAGGGACATGGTTTAGTGATTGTGCCTTAGCAGTAGGGGTGGAATTGCTAGCTCTAGGCAAGCAACTGGACTTTATGTAATCTCAAAGGTCTCTTCTGACCTCAACAGTTCTATGATTCTGTGGTATAACCAGAAAAACTTCTGAAGACCTTTTGCTAACTTAGTTTATACTGGAACTGGCCATACCACAGCTCCCAGACAGTTCAGGTACCTGCATTTTGATCAGCTCATCTAGATGCTGCACAGGCACAGAATGGCCGGAATGGGAAGCTCTGCTCAGCAGAAGTGGTACTTGTACACAAGGGTTATTTACAGACATAGGGCAGCAGCTTCTGGCTTCTGCATTGGTTGCACTCTGCTTTCATAATGCTTCACACAAGACTTCAGTGCAAGAGAAGGGTAGTTTCGTGAGACAAGGGCAGTAAGCACAGGGTTAGGAACTCAAATTAGATATGGTAGGATGAAAAACACAGAGGGACATGAAGTTCTAGTTATGAGATGGCTCTGAGCTGTCTACACACCCTGACATGAAATTCACAGTGGCCCAACTGCTCCCCTTGGGCAAACAGAGCTTAGCGTAAGACCCTTAGATGCAGTCTTATACCATGGAGCAGCTACTTCCCAATCTGAAATTACAAGATTGCTTAATAGTCAGGTATTTTGTCAATAAGCCACCAATGACATTAAAAGACCTCCAGAGCTCTTATTCCCACCCTAACAGACCTAAGATACAACTGCAGGTATTTAATCCTTCCAAGATACAAAAGCAAACAGTATGGAAAATTCCTAAGCAAGCCCATAAACTCCATGTAAATGCTCTAACTGCTTGTCCCAAGAAGGGCACCTTGGATACAAATGGAGAAAGGCACCATAACCCCTTCCATATATCCTCATTAGCTGCTTCTCCAGCCTATTTACCTTCCTTTCTACCAGCAAGTAGGACCCCCATCTGTTGGAGAAAATTAAGACTCCCACCCACTAATTCACAGCCCCCTGGCTTTCAGGGCAAAAAGAAAACACCAGGACTTCTCTCCAAAGTCAAAGGAACTTTCTCAGCCACTAAAGCCCTCCACAGGTACCTATCAATTAGCCTCAAGAGTTCTCGTTTCCTTGTCCCCAGCTCCCAATTAGCAGCACTTTGCAACAAACACAAAGAAGCTAATAAGCCCAAGGCAGAGGCAGGAGGGATACTGACCACCATATGGCCCCTGAATGCTTTAGAGCTGCCACCTTGCTCACCATTATTACGGTTCCTTTCCTGGGGCAATTAATTGGCAGCAAATTGGCCTCATTAGTAATTGTTTAGTTAAAGTGTTTAGTAGGGAGAGAAGGGCCTAAAGAAGGGACTGAGCTGCTAAACACAACTAAATGGTTTAATTTCCCTCTTAGGTGTGCAGCAGGCTAATCACAGCTCTTTACAACCATAACGAGAAACAGCTTGTTGCTGCTTAGGTGCGCAAAGGGAGCAAGCTGAGGGCTGGAAAGTAAAATCCAGACACCCTTTGGGATGCTGCACGCTAATGTTTCTGAAGCACTTTGCAGACAAAATGCGACATGAGACCCAAGATGTGTTTTTTACGGTCTGATTCATGCCACAGCCTCAGCCAGAGGGAGACGAAGCTGCCACCAGGGCAGGAGGACAGAGAGTGAAGTTGTTGAACGTCATTAAAGAGAGTGGACTCTGAAACATCCTTCTGGCCTTCCACTCTGCTAGGCTTGCTTCACTCTGCCAGAGTATCTCTTGGCATTAAAGCTTCTGGTGAAGTAGAGGCTCATACTGAAGGCTTGTTTTTTAATCCTCTGGGAACCAAAACCCTCTCAGTACACAGTACAGTGTATCTAGAAGGTGTAAAAATTGCTTCTTCCCATTGTTTCAAAGGGAGTGCCTTGCCACTTCCATGCCTGGTAACCTTTAAGGAGCATGGGAACCACTTAAGAGATCTGCAGTTCCCAACCCTACATTACTCTGCCCCAGCATGGCAGATTTCCACTCAAGCATCATTGCTGATGCCAAGGGAGGAGGCGCTGAAGGGGACACAGACTGATAGCATGGGCCTTGCATCTTGGTGAGCTTACCCCCTTGTGTAGCTGAGCCTCACTCACAGGAAATTATGTTAACCCAGATGGGGACTGCATGTATTGCACTGACTGGGAGCAGAGAAGCAGGCAGGATGGTGCACATCAAAGCCATGTGGAAAGCCTTCCCAGTTTGCTGAGCTGGGTAGCATGTCAGAGCTCACCGCGTTTGACAATAAGAACGGAGAAGCCAAACTAATTTATCCAAAGGAAGGCTCTGCCTCATTCAACCAACATTTAAGTGTCTGGACTAATTTTCTGCATAAAATTGCATGGGAAACACTTCCAGTACATTGTTTCTTAGTAGAGATCAGCAAGGAGTGTAAATCTGTTGAACTGTCCCAACTATGAGCTCTTGGAAAAGTCAGCACAGAACTGGGCTCTATTGTTTAGACTCATTCTTACTAATTTGATTTTTAAAAAACTTGTCTCCATTAAATTTTCAAGAGAGAAATTATTTCACTTCCTGACTTAGAGAGAAATGGAGAGAAAATAATAGTTTGTATCCCAAGCCAACCTTCTTTTTCAGTGCACTAAGGTGATGCTGTGGGGCAAGGATAAAAGCAGCCTCAGTCCTGCTCCTAGCCTAGCACCTCAGCTTTAAATTCAGGCAGCAGTCTTTTACCCTAAAGCAGTTCCAGCTCTAAGACTGAGCCCCGGCCCCGGTCAGATGCTGATAACATTTCACCCACACCTAGCTTTTTAGTGTCCTCCCACCAAGCACAAGGTCATGAACCCACTTTGTGGAGCCCAGGAGAGCAAGTTCTCTGTTGCATGCTTAGCATGTAAATGAAAACACAAAGCACAAGTCAGGCATATGCTTGATATCCCCATATCACCAGATTTAGACCTCTAGATTTGAAGTATTGGTTCTTTGCTGCAAAACTTCTTTTTCTTTTCTATTAACATATCAAATTAATGCCAGGACTGCAGTGAGCCACTTATCTGCAGTTCATCTCTTTAAAGGACAGCTCTGCACATTTGCCATTCCTGTTGCTCTGGCTCTTTCCGCTTGTAAAACTATCTGCAAGGGCTTTATGGCTAACCCTCCTAGAGAGGCCTGCTGTGAAAACACAGCCTTCTTCACAGGACATGTGTAAACAACAACAGAAGTGCTTGCCACTCTAATCCCCAGGGATTAACCCTTGGAATGCCACCTAATTTCAAGCACTTTAAGGACTACAGATGAATACAGCTTTTGGTCTTTGCTTCAAGTGTGTTTATATACTCCCTCAGACCAATTTTTTTTTTTAATAAGGCAAGTATTTAGTTATGGGACTAAAACAATATAATTTTTTTTTCTTCTGTGGAAATAATCAGCCATCCCAGAAGAAAAATCCTTGGAGAAAAGTTGTCCTTAGTGTCCAGGTCTTCCAAATACATCTCTGAGAAGTTTGTTAAGAAAAGCTTTTTCACTGTAACATTAAGCATGCTGGATGTACATGGTATGCAGCTCCATCCTAACATGCAGCCTTTCTAGGGCTTGATTCAGGGCCCAGTTTGCTCCTCCCTTGATTTTAATGGCCTGGAATGGGTGATGGCTTCAAGAAAGTGTTGCAGCCAGAACAGGGACATTTCATTAGTCACCTGAAAGAAAAAAAGCAAGATTAGGTCATGGGTTTTTTTTAACTGAGTCCCATCACTCTTTGGCTTCTGCTTGCTAATTCCTTCTTTGGAAAGCTGACTAGGGAGCACAGGCCAGGTATGAGAAGAAAGCACAGAGAAAATCTTATGTCATATAATCACAGAATCATACAACTGTTGACGTTGGAAGAGATCTTTGTGATCATTAAATCCAATCACTCACTTAGGGCTCACAATCCCACTGCTACTACTAAGATACTACTGCTAAACCGTGGATGGGTTCCACATCCATGCGTCTTTTAAATACCTCCAGGGATGGTGTCTTTGCAGGGTAAGAGGTTCAGAGAGGATTTCTATGTGCTAGGAAGATGACTCAGAATTTCTTCATTAGGCAAGCAGGCCAGGAAGTCAATTTTAGCTAACACCCCACTTTGGATGAAGATGACATTGTCCATCATGAACGAGAAAAAGAGCCAGGGTTTTTTGCTTGTTTGTTTGTTTTCAGATCTTATGCTGTTGCCTACGTTCAGCTCACTAGGGATGGAAGGTACAACTAACCGAACAGTCTTCAAGAATCACCTGATGAACATAACACACACAGGCTGAAAAGGAAAGGCAGCTCTCTCCAAACCATGTTCTCAGATTCCTTTAGGTGCCCATGGTTATTCTCACAGGCTCTGTGATAAATTACAGAGTAGCAAATACAACGCTCAAAGTGTCTTGGTGCATATCACATAGCCAGGGAACTGGCTCAACTGAGACAGCCAGCTTCTCACTGACAAGCCTCTCACTCAAATCAAATGCATGTGGTACATGTGAAACATGTTTTATTAGCAGGATTTCCTTCCTTACATGAAAAATGGAGCAGGACAGTTTTTTCTAACCATTTTTTCAGGATTGCTTTGAGGCTTCTAGGGGAGCAGAGAGCTCAGCATTCTGGTTTTTCTTCCAGTTAAAAGGTATAAAGAACAAAACTAATAATCCCATACTTGGACGCTTACATGCTTTGGATAAAACTCTTGTGTTAAGAGTGGATAAGACTATAAAGTACTCTTCTCCACTCTTACTCTGTACACTGTTCTTGCTCTACAATTTTCCTTTCCAGTAGAAAAACACTGCAGTTTCCCCAGCAAAAGGATTCGTTTTCTTGAGCTCAGCAAGTGATGAACAATCTGTAACACAAGCCACCAGAGCTGCTTCACCAAGTAGTCAGATCAGCAGTCAGAAGACTAATGTCTTAGTAGCTGCCTCTTCTGAAAGCCCCACCAAAAACATTTCAAGCAAGAGTGAACCTGAAATACATCTCGATCTCCAAAAAAACCCCCACAGATATTGTGCATGAAAAAGACTGAAAGTGCAACTCTGCAATTTTTTAGCTCAGCACATTCCTGCATTGTCACTATGGCTGGATCCACAGATGGTGGCCTTCCCCAGCACATGCAGTTACAAAATGCCAGCTGTGAGACGTTCAGTTGTTAGCTACTGTTGAGCTTGGTGATAGCTGTAGCAGCATATTTCCTAAAGGCCAGGGTGTTACCATCAGCCATCTGAGAAGGGAAAGCCAAAGAGTTCATGGCAAAGGATCCCTTCTGTCAGAAATGTTCATCTACACAAGTCTGATCCAGCAGAAAAGAGGAAAAACCAAATGCAATACTCTTGAAGAAAAAAGGCTTCTTCAAACAAAGTAAGAAACTGTCTAGAGCTGAGACGTGATTTTGGTGAGCTCCTCTCCACAAATCAAGAACTAAGGTTTCTTGTGGAGGAGAGTTCCCTGCCAGAAGAGAGTGCTCTCTTTTGATTCAACCCCATGCAGCAGCACCTTGACTTCTTGGAAGACTCCCACAGTTTCCTTTCCAAGCTTTGCTGTGTGGCAAAGATGTGCTGTAAATGTGAAGACTACTGCAAGGGAAGAGAGGGATGGATTCCAAGGACTTTGTTCTGTTAACACATTACTGGTGCCATTTCAATGAAAGGAAAAACTTTCTCAGACTGTTAGGCATGATGCTTATTCCTTGTAGCCTGAAGCTTTACCAAGACACATAAAAACTGGCTGTCCCTATTCCCCCAGTGGAGGTCAAGTCTGTCCTCTTCAAAATGGACAGATTTTTTTGCTTATCTCTCATTGTGCTTGCAGCACATTATATATGCTAGGATTGCAGAGAAATGCAGGGAACAAGAATCTTGAGTACTCAATTTCCACTGAAGCTGAGCAGGATTAGCCTCCCACATTGTTTTGAGAAGCCAGGAGGAGACTGTCTGCTAGACGTCCAGCGTTAGCTATAAAGGTGGGTGCCTACAAGAAAGAAACATCAAAATTTTGTAAGAAGTTTTTGAACAGCAAGTATCAAACTCGGAAGAAATAGGTTGGCATTGTCCATTCAGGAGGATGAGGTTTACATCAGGAAAAGGTCACTAGCGCCTTTATGTTGTGTGTGACAACAGTTTTACAGTTTTCATCTAAGGTTCTGCAAGCAAATACTCCCCACCCTAGATATCCAATACTACTGGCTGGAGAGCAAGAATAAGGTGATTTCCACCTTTGTTGTGATTAACAAACAATACTAATAAAAAACTGCAAACGCTTCCACCACAGTAGGGGATCAAAAACTAAATCCAATGAAAACGTTAACCCAGGCAACTACAGACCAGTCAGCCTCACCTCCATCCCTAGAAAGACAATGGAGCAGCTCATCCTAGAGGTCATCTCTAACCACATGGAAGGCAAGAAGGTTACCAGGAGTAGCCAACATGGATTTACTAAGGGGAGATCCTGTCTAACTAATCTGATAGCCTTCTACGAAGTTATGACCAAGTGGGTAGATGAGGGAAGAGCAGTGGATGTCATATATCTTGACTTCAGTAAAACTTTTGATACTGTCTCCCATAGCATCCTCATAGAAAATCTCAAGAGATGTGGCATAGATGATTGGTCAGTGAGGTGGATTGAAAACTGGCTCCACAACAGAGTTCAGAGGGTCATCATCAGTGGCACAGAGTCAACTTGGAGGCCTGTGGCAAGTGGTGTTCCCCAGGGATCAGTACTGGGTCCAGTTTTCTTCAATATCGTTATCAACAACCTGGATGAGGGGATTGAGAGTACCCTCAGCAAGTTCACTGATGATACAAAACTGGGGGGGTTGGCTGACACCCCATCAGGCTGTGCTGCCATCCAACATGACCTGGAGAGGCTGGAGAGCTGGGTGCAGGCAAACCTCATGAAGTTCAGTAAGGACAAGTGCAGGGTCCTACATCTGGGGAGGAATAACAGCAGGCACCAGTACAGGTTAGGGGCTGCCCTGCTGGAAAGCTGCTCCATAGAGAAAGACCTTGGAGTGCTGGTGGACAGCAAGTTCTCCATGGGACAACAATGTGCCCTTGTGGCCAACAGAGCAAATGGGCTCCTGGGATGTATCAAGAAAGGTGTGTCCAGTATGTCTAGGGAAGTTCTTCTACCTCTCTACTCTGCCCTGGTGAGACCACACCTGGAATACTGTGTCCAGTTTTGGGCTCCCCAGTTCAAGAAAGGCAGAGACCTGCTGGAGAGAATCCATTGGAGAGCCACAAGGATGATTAGGGGACTTGAGCATCTCCCCTCTGAAGAGAGACTGAGATCCCTGGGACTGTTTAGTCTTGAGAAGAGTGACAGGGGATCTCATCAATGTGTATAAATATCTGAGGGGTTGGTTTCAAGTGGAGGGGGCCAGGCTCCTTTCATTGGTGTGCAATAGTAAGACAAGGAACAATGGGTTCAAGCTTGAAGATAGAAGATTTCACCTCAACATGAGGAGAAACTTCTTTACAGTGAAGGTGACAGAGCCCTGGAACAGGCTGCCTAGGGGGTTGTGAGGTCTCCTTCTCTGGAGACTTTCAAAACCCACCTGGATGCATTCCTGTATGGACTACCCTAAGCGATCCTGCTTTGGCAGGGGGGTTGGACCAGATGATCTCTGGAGGTCCCTTCCAGCCTCTGATATACTGTGATATTTCTCTTCTGTAACAGCACATCCACATTTGAGCATCTGTAATACCTCAGTTAGCAGGTTAAGCAACACTATTAGAAAATGGAGGGATGATGTTGTGAAGGACTTGGTAGGCCTGGTTACTCCAGGTTCAGTGACTGTTCTGCTACGTACTTGTGCTATAACCTTCAGTAAGTCACTTCACCTTTCTAAGGTTCAGTTCCCCTTCTCACTCTTAAGGAACTACTGTGTGCAAGACGTATGGCATCTCCAGTGACTGGTACCTGACTGGTGTCACAAGAGGTATGATGCCTTATTGTCTGCAGCTCTAACAGGAGAGCAGAAGGGGAGGAATATCTGTAAAGCCTCAGACTGTTAAAGAGAGGTTCTTATGAGGAATTATCATGATGCAAAGTTCCTTAGCACAGCAAAAAGGGCAAATCCAAGGCAGATCTATCCACAGGCAGACAAAACAGGCCTGATTCTTCACTGCTGGTATAAAGTAAAAATAAAACACTGTTTTACATGAAAGGGACTGCAAAGGAGGAGACAAACAGCCCCATTCTTCATAAACCCAAAAGAAAAAGCAGGACTCACATAACATTGTTCAAACTGAAAAGGAATAGAAGTGTAATCAATATAGTTAGGGAAATTGATGGATGATAGGGATCCACTCATACACTTTCCATTTTGATGGTGATGACAGACTGGAGCCTGAAAAAATTATTTCCTGAAAATACAAAGAGTGATAAAAAAAATAAAGAAACTTTGCATCAGAATGCAATGATGAAAACGCTGCCAAAGCCTGAGGAAAGGCAGAGATATAACCAAGATGGCATCACACTATGGATCAACTTGCCACTGGGTTGGACACAGACACTTGTGACAAATAGGCACAAGGGATGCAGTGCAAATACAGTGTGACACTATATCCTGGGCGTACACATGATGTATGGAGGATTAAATGTCACACACACACTGTCCTGGGTAGATTGTATTTAGTGCTGACAGATACCTGAGGGATCTGTCTCTTTCTTTATATACTTTCGGCAATTGCCATGCCAAAAAAAGGATTATGGGGCTTGGGGGACAAAAAGGAGAGATCATTTGCTACTCTGCTTAACAGAGACTTTATCCTCTGAGGGGACTTTGTCAAGATGCTGGATTTCTTCTTAAATGATATTTCTACCTGCCTATACACATTTGGGTTTGATGGGCTTTTCTCCTCTCCTCTGTTCCTGTGACACAACAGCTCACTCTTCCCAAAAAAACCTTAAAGAAAACATGGTTTGTGCAAGTTAGTTTGAAGACTACTGCCCTTAACCACCACTCCCATGCATGCTGCAAAGGCAAGGAAACAGCCTACATGTTGTAAAGACCAATTCCTTTCTCTCTCTGGTGAGCCCTCTGATTGATGGCTCTGTTTGCTAAGAGAGACAGATTGTCTTAAGTGTGACATAGCTAACTATTATCTGAGGAGACTATTAGAGGGAGAAGGAGGAAGAGACAGACAGAAAAATACGACAGACAGAGAGCTGAGGAGGGGGTAAAAGGAAAGGAAAGACATAAGAGTGTTGATGAGAGAAAGACAGTAGCACTTGATGAATTAAGTTGTCAACTTTAGCATCACCTGTATACCTTATCATGTGAATAAATTCATTGAAGCTGAAGCTGCACTGGAAGTCAAGAGTGAGAGAGTGCTGAGAGAAAGAAGAAATAACAGCCCATTTAAAGACTTAGAGCAATTTATTAGTTACCTCAGGAAGGAAGTAGTGACAACAGGGAAGGAAACATGCTTCCCCATCACACTGGGAGGAAAGATCATTTTGGATTCAACCCAGTAGGGCTGTAGAATGTAAAGAGGTTGACAGAGTCAAAGACCTGGTTTGAGAAGGAGAAATGCAGGGGAGAGGCTCACAGCAGGTCTAAGGGGAACAGTGCAGACACTTGCCTTTGTGTCATGCTGTGTGCCTCAGGCCATCCCTTGATGAGTGAGGGAAGATGTTGAGAACAAGAAGCTAAATAACCCTGGTGTGAGAGAGGAGGCAAAGGGCACTGAACACAGCACCAAAAGGATGAGGGAATGTGAAGGAAAGCAGATGGAAACCACATCTCTGTCACAGAGGGGTGCTGTAATAGAAAGCTGGGAGACGAAGCCCCTTGCTGACTTTGAAGCTGGAAGCAGAGCACTGAGGTGCAGAGCTTTGGCTTTCTGTACCAAGGAAGCACTGTGCTAAGGTGCCTCCTGCAGAGCTAAGGAGATTGTCACTAACTTGGTAAAGCATCCTGCATGCTTTTTACAAGAAGAGCTCACAGGCTTCTGCCATCTACCAGAACTCCAGTGAAGTCTGTGGGATGTGAATGAGGAACTTGAAAACTAATGGCACAACTTCATCACTTGCTCCCCAGGCAGCAAAACATGGAGCCCAAGGGTAGGTACATGCTTTCTCTCCCCCTACTATTCAGTCTCCCTGACCTGCTCCATCTGTTTGAGAAATGCATTTATGTTATATACCCCTTCACTCTCTTTCTTTCTTTCCCCCAGTTCACCACCCCCCACATCAAGAGCTTGTGTAACTTCTGTGCTCACGGAAGATGGTCAGCTCCTGTCAAAACTTCTCTCTTATCATCCATGGACCCTATATGTTGCAGAGGTTAATTTCTAAAGCAACTTGAGACCCCTGTGACCTCATTTGTAGACTTCAAAGATGTTTACATTTATGCGACGAGGCATGTCCACTGACTCTTCCTTGCAATGAGCTGATCTCAACCAACTGCCAGGCATTGCACCAAGAGAAAGAAGGACTCTGCATGTTCCCAGATTCATTCCTCCCGTGGCCTCTGATGCTGTGTGCTCCACTAATAGGCTCAGGCTTGGACAGAGTGGAGGGAAGGAAGGGAGAAGGAAAATACTCAGATTCCTCCCCCAGGTAAAAGTACCTTTGAACACATTCCCTTCAGCCACACAAGTGCAGAAGCTACTTTTTTCCAGTTTGAGTGAAACACTGAAGGCTTACAACTGTCAAGGGTATGTGGAGAGTAGAGGTAGAAATGTGTGTGCATATGCATAGCATTTGACTATGCAGAGAAATAACGCATATAGAATAAAACTATCATAAGTGGGTAGCTCTCTGTGTCTATATACATATAAAATGTATACATACTCAGAATCACAGAATCATAGAATGGTTTTGGTTGGGAAACACCTCTAAAATTATTGAGTATGACTGTCAACTTAAGACCCTCATTAAACCATGTCCCAAAGTGCCATGTCTACACATTTCTTGAACACCTCCAGGGATGGTGACTCTACCACCTCCCTGGGCTGCCTGTTCCAATGCCTGAGCACTCTTGCAGTAAAGAAATTTTTCATAATATCCCATTTAAACCTCCCCTGGTATAATTTCAGGCCATTTCCTCTCATTCTTTTACTTGATACTAGGGAGAAGAGACCTATCTCCAACTCACTCCAACCCCTTATGAAGTAGTTGTAGAGAGTGAGAAGGTCTCCCCTCAGCCTCCTTTTCTCCAGGTTAAACAATCCTAGGTGCTCCTCATAAGACCTGTTCTCTAGACCCTTCACCAGCTTTGTTGCTCTTCTCTGGACCTGCTCCAGCAACTTGCTGTCCGTCTTGTAGCGAGGGGCCCAAAACTGAACACAGTATCTGAGGTGTGGCAAATGTATAGATGTATAGATACTCATATACGCACATACACATATACTGCCATTTGCTGCTGAAACTCCCAGCCCCTTCAAGAGCTCTTGTTTGGCTGGTGGTTTGTAAGCTGCCAAACAGGCATGACAAAGCTGTCCTGACTGGAGTCCCCTGAGCTGTGCGGTGTAGCTCTGTTGGCTGCCTTCAATTTGATATCAAATGAGAACAGGGATCTCACTGAGCTGAGCTCCAATCTGATCTGACTGGCCCCCAAATCAGATCAGCTGTAGTGCCCTCGGGCTGTGGCACTGTATTAAAGTTGAGGGCAGCTTTAATCTGCTTCATTGTTTGCACAGTGGAGGCTGTGTTTGGCCTACTGGGAAATTACTGGTATGTTCCTCATTCAAGTAAAGTGGACATTTCTTTTCCAGAGGTTGTGATCTTTGGGTTCCGGTAACTTAGTTTAAATGATCTAAACTGGTGGCTTCCAATGTTTCTTATTCTGAGGGCACCTTGCAACTTCCCAGGAAAGGTACATGCACTGTATAGTGAATGTAATTCTCCTTACAACAGGTTTGGTTTTCTGGAAGTCCACAGACTTCCTGGGAGTCACAGAGTAAAGGAGGAAAATAACTCCATGAGGGAAACAAGTGAGAAGGCAACCAGCGTGGTGCTCAAGTGAGCCTGCAAGCAGCCTGCAGTACCTCTCCAAGACTCCTGGACACTCACATGGAACCATAATGCCCCCTCCAGGAAAATACCACATCTTCCCCATGATACCATTGTAAACCACACCCTGGGCTGCATCAAACACAGCATAAGCACCCATTCAGAAGAAGTGATTCTCCCACAGTATTCATTCAGCACTGGTGAAGCCTGGTCTTGAATAACTCTATGTGGTTTTGGGAGCCACAATTTAAGAAGTATGTGAAGGTCTTGGGATATGTCCATATGATGGCAACAAAGCTGGTGAAAGGGCATGAAGGAATGTTCTGTGAAGAGCAGGTAAGGACTTTGGGTTTGTCTAGTTTGGAGAAAAAGAGGCTGAGCGGTGACCTCGTTGTTCTCTGGAGCATCCTGAGAAGTTTACCCAGCTCTGTGTGTGTCTGTGCACACATTGGTAGCCTGGGCCTCACCTGAGCCTTTTGGTTATTGTCACAATACAAAAGCAAAGCCCAGAATTTCAGGCTTGCCACCCTGCCGTTTGACTAGGGCTGTACTTTTACAAAGACCAGTTCTGTATTCTTGGCCTGTTTTTACAACATCGAATTCATTTGTAGACATGATGCCTTGCAGTGGAAACAGTATTAACCAGAAAAATTCCCTTCCTCAAAAAGTCATTTAAAACCAACCCAGACTTTTTAGCACTAGACTTGTAGTGCTGGAATGAGAGGTAGTGGCTTTAAGCTGGAAGAAGGTAGATTTAGACTGGATATTAGGAAGAAATTCTTTATAGTGAAGGTGGTGAGACACTGGAACAGGTTTCCCAGGGACATTGTAGATGCCTCCTCACTGGAAGTGTTCAAGGCCAGGTTGGACAAGGCCTTGAGCAACCTGGTCTGGTGGAAGGTGTCCCTACCTATGGCATGGGGGTTGGAACTAGAGGGTCTTTAAGGTCCTTTCTGACCCAAACCATTCTATGATACTATGATGAGCCCTCTCCCCTAGAACTGCTGAGGAGCCCAGGACACCTCAAAGGTGGCTTGCCTTTATGTGTGTTTAACCAAAGAATAGATGAATATTGTCAAGCAGTGATGGGGTCATGCTAGATGCCACAGAAAAGAACGACTTTTATTTGGAAAGGCTGTTCAATAATAGGTATGACAATGAAAAAATAAATTATAAAAGGTGACATTCATGATGACATTTAAATGACTGAGGTGCCAATGTCTTGCTAGAATACCTCATGTCTTAGAAGGAAGCAAACCAAGAAACAGGGTTTGGACAAGCAGCAAGTAACGGTGACCCAATCAATTTAAGTATCAATAAAACAGAGGTGAGAAAATGTTCATGAGAAAAATCTCTGCAAATCATCAGCTAATGGATTAAATGCATCTGAGTGTGAGATGGAAATTAACTGTTCAATTCACTCAACAGCTGCTAATTACATGTGACAAGGCACAGAGAACACCACAAGCGTACGGAACTCAGAGGAAAGTGGTGCGGATAGAAATATGTGAAGGCTGCCTCTTGCCACTATAGGGTAGGACATTTGCCCCAGTGACAGAATGTCGTTGTTGCTGATTGAAACTTAACTGCATAAATGTTGGAAGTCTGTATTTCAAAGGCATGGAAAGGGTGGCGCTTTCCCACTGCTTTGCAACAAGTTGCAACATTAGGTATAAATATATGGTATCAAAATTAACATGCCAATCTAAACAAAATTAGATGTAGCGGTACAGTCAAAATGAAACCTTTCTGCCTCATTGCAGTTAAACATTTTGACATTAGGGAAATGAAACTGGAAAGTTGAAATTATTTGTTGTGACACTTGTCTGTCAGAAAAATTTGTTGCATCACCACGCTCCTGCAAAAAGCTTTGACACCAACAGAACTGCTCTTCCAGTAGGAAGCTATCTTGCATTTTCTGATCACTATTTCCATAGTTTTATTCCAAGGAATTGTTCACAGAAATACATTCCTGACCACTTCCAATTTGGCTTGCACCATGTTGGAAATGGTCATAGGAATCTTGACTAACTCTTCTTTCCCCTCAGGCTTACTCTTCTCGTATATTGACCTCTTGGGACATATTCAAAGTCATGGCCTTGGAGAAAAACAGCACATTGCAGGAAGTAAAGAAAATAAATAAACAGTAATGATGAATTAATTGCTCACCAGGAAAAGTTTAGTACCAAGTGTGTGATTTCTCCCTGATCGAGATCAAAATTAGAACCTTGTTGGTGAAATTCTCATCCTGCACTGTAGCACTGAGCTTGGAATCCACTTTTGGAGCAAGGATAAGTACTAAGCACATATTTAACTTACTGCTTCTACTGGTGATTAAATTACTAATTCAAAGGAGGAAATCAGTGTGGCTTACAAACTTCCAAACCAGGTAGTTCAGGCCTGACATTACAAGACAAGCATTGTCAGTTCTGTAGATTATTAGACCTGAGTCAGGGCATTCTTCTTGTGCTAAGAATATTTATCAGCTATTCCCAGACCCCAACTCCATATGTGAGGGTCCAGTATGTTCTGTTCATGGCCTATGATGCTATTTTTAGGCCTTTTTTTAGCATTTGTGGTTGAAGGGAATTCAGGGGATGCAATGTTTAATACAGTGCTTCATGAACTCTTGCTAGCAACTTTAATTCAATCTGTCTTGGGTTAGGAGCACTGTCACGGATTGGCAATTGCCTGAAGAACCATAAACAAGGGATAATGACAAAGGGCATGTAAGAGCAAAGTTGTAAGCAAGTGTATGAGTGAGGTGCTGTAGGACAACGTGTGAGGTCTGCTTTCATTTAACATCTTCATTAATGAGTCTGAAGAAGCAGCTTACTGATGAAAGTGGTGGATGATGCTCAACTGGGAGGAAGTACAAACACCCATCAGGGCAGACAAACATAAAGTGCTACACAAGGATGAACCATAGGGGCAGAAAGAAAAGAATGGAATTGAACAAGTTAATCAGCTCTACTGGAGAAAAAGATCATCTCATGTTTAGGCAAGATCATGGAGGGTGAAGTGACCTACACATCTTTTCAGAAAAAATGGGTGTGCAACTTAGGATCAGATTTCTCAAAGAAGGAATGTAAAACTGTGGGTTGTCTAAATCCAATACAAGAGTTTAGTACCAGGCAAAGTAGCATGGCACACTATTAACTAGATGGAACTGTCACCTAAAACCCTGTCTAGAATACACCTGTACTGGGGATGGCACATCAACCTGTATTTATCTTCATAGATAAGTTAAAGTATATCAACTTAAATAATGCTTCAAGTATAATACTTCCCTCATTTGAGTTCCAGTAAACCACACTGAAGAAGAAGGAAGGAGAACACTGCAATTTGTGCACTCAATATGCTTAAGAGTACAGATGAAGAAGTAAAAGGCGACAACAAACTCCCTAGGACCTAGACAAATTACATGGCAGAAGGGTAAAATTTCAGACAGATTATGAAGATACCATTTGGTGCAACCAGCCCTCCTTACAGAATCATGGAGTCATTAAGTTTGGAAAAGACTCCTAAGATCATCAAGTCCAACCATTAACCCAACTCCATCATGGCCACTAAACCATGTCCTGGAGTACCATGTCTACGTGGTTTTTTAACACCTCCAGGGATGATGACTCACCACCTCTCTGGGTAGCTTCTTTCAATGCCTGGCCACTCTTTCAGTAGAGAATTTTTTTCCTAATATCTGATCTAAACCTCCCCTGGCACAACTGGAAGACATTTTGTCTTGTCCTATGGATAAGATTGTATATCCCCAGAAACAAGCCATCAGGTCTGCTGCATTACCCAAAAGATGTGGGAAAAGAGCAGTAGAAGCATTCCTCAGCCTGCTAAATTTAAACATAAAAGAGAATGATGCAGCATCTCCTGCACAGCCTCTTACTTCCACACGAAGACTGTACTAGATCAATACTCAAACCACAATATGGCTAAGCCTTCATCTGAGATGGACCTATGCCACTTGCTGATAGCTACAGAAAAGCTTGATATTTAACCCCACAACTAATCCAGTGCTGAAGTATTCCCCTGTGCTCCTGAAAACCCTCCTTACTGTAGGTGTAGAAGGCCATAGGACTGCATTTGAAGGTGTTAGCTGTTCCGTGGCTGCGAATCCTTGCAATTTTGCTCTCCCATTACAAGAATAAGATACTTGAAGACTACCTTATCCTCTTATGGCACCTACACTCCCTTACATTTAGTGTTTGTATTAAAAAAAAAAAAAAAGAAAAAGAAAAACACAAAAATAAGCAATCCAAAGACAATAACTTATTAGGAATGAAAAGAAGTAATTTTGTCCTTCTCACCATCACCTGTGGTTCATTTGTGCCTACTCCAATGCCTTAATTTAAAGTATTTAAAACTTAACTGAGCAAAAAGAAGCAGAAAATATATGTATGCTAAAAAGAAATTATATGCTTATGTATGCTAAAAAATTCTGAATGGACATGGGTGTCAAGGGACAGAGAAGACAAGGAAGTTATCAAAAATAGAATATTCTACTGATTGCAGCAGTTCAGAGCCAGGCCCTGCCACTCATTTGCTCTTGATTTTGGGCAAGTTTCCATATGCTTTAGCTCACTGGAAGTAGCAATGCTGCCTTTTTTTTTTTTTTTTTTTTTTTTTAATCTGGTCTGTTTTTAATGTAGACTTTGTAGGGCAGAGACTTAGGCTCTGTCCAAAACCCTAATTTATAAGGACTTTATTAGAGCCTGCAGAAAGTATGCTAGGTTTAATTGGAATAAGCAAAATGGAATGATATTCCTTAGTCTGTACCATACAAATGGCAAATGTAAACTTAGAAATCTATTTTTCAGTTAGCTAACAGCTAAAATAAGGAACCTGAAGTATTAGCTCACTCACAAAAGTGTGATTTTAATTCTGCATAGTGTTCATTGCAAGATGGCAAAATTAAATATTAAACCCTCACTAACAAAAAAAAATTGAAAATGGCCTTCAATAAAACATAGCAACTCAGCCTGAAATGTATGTTTTCCCTCAAAAAATAAGCAGAATGCTAAAAATAACTTTATCTGAAGTAGGTTGGTTCCCTTTAAAAGATGGTGAGGTGAAGAAAGGAGAAGCAATGGGGCCCAGAGATTTTTAAGGGACTTGCAGAAAACCACAAAGGACATGAATGCCTTTGTCAGGAGGTTTTATATTTTAAATTCTGGGCTTAGATCTCCCAAGGTCAGAGGGTCTGAGGAGAAGTACTTTTTGCACATTAAAAGCGTAGTGCTGTGAACTGAGTGCCGTGGCACACACACACACACAGAATATCCAACACCAGAGCCAGAACCTAACCCAAGAGGCCAGATTTCAGATACATAAACACTCCACAGGGCACCCAGCTGCCGTAGCTGGACTGCTAGTTTTCACACCTAAGGTTTCCTTCTCAGGATAGATTTCCAGTTTAGCAGAACAGTTCTCTTTGTCCTGACAGGCAAACACATACTGTCCCCTTTTCCATCAATAGCTAGGGGTGGAAGAAAGCGAGAGAGGGTTCATATAACTTCCTGGACAAAACAGATTTGTAGCTGCAGCCTGATGAACATCAGAGATAAGAGCAGCAATAACAAATTGGCCCCAGTGGGAATGGCAGCAGCACACTTTTCACCTAAAGGCAAGCCAGCAATTACGCTTGCAGTGTACAATGTCCGTCTGTCTGTTCCTTCCCTGATTTCCCACCACTGCCTCCATACCCCCAACTCATGGACCAAGTGTGCTCAAGGCTACTGCTGTGTTATGCACAGCTTGAGAAAATCTTCCAGTCCTCTCTTTCTCCTGCTTAGGCACCTGAGGACAGAGCTCTGAGCCTTATCACACTAGATAACAAAACAGAGAGTGGTGTTTGGGAAGAGAGGAAGGAAGGAAGGAAGAAGCATGTGCATAATTTTGTTCCACCTATATAGGCACAGCCCATAGGAGAAGGCTATCTTAGACCTTCGTATCTCAGGAAATGCTTTCATGTCTCCCCAGGCCAGAAACAGAGCCTTTGAAGATCCCACCCTAAAGAGCAGCATCTGCCACCAATATTACAACTGCTCCAGAAGCACATTTCCTTGATAGTGCATGGGCACGCAGAGGGATGGACGCACTGCACGGGTCTCCAGAGCCAACAGAAGCATGAGTGTCTCTCCAGACTAAGGAGGTTAGCTTCCATCACCCGTGAGGAACCGGAAGGAGGAAAATGGGAAGATGGTGTCATTCTGACAACCCAGCTTCCCTGTCCAGAAATGACCTGGAGAAGAACAACGGGTACTACCTGGCTTCCCAAGAAGCAGTGCAACCCCTGAAGATCTCTGATGGTAAAACTACAGTGAGAAGTCGTCAGGAAGCACTCTCCTCTCAAGAGAGGACTGTAGATTTTGCTGACAGAGGGCTCTGATATACTCAGGTCCCACCATCCAGCTCCAAGGCTGGCTGAATGCCTGTACTGTTGCCTCCTGGCACATAAAAAGTCAATAAGGAGATTCTTAAAATGCTCTGCATGTGGTGAACCTCCTCTCTGTGCTCCTTCTTTTGTCCCAGCTCTCTTTCTTATCCTGAGTCAGCATGGCTCATAGCACCCAGCTACAGGAAAAAGGCTTAACAGGATAGCTGGACAAAATTAAAGGGGCGTTATTAATTTGACAGGTGCTGCTGCCTGGTGTCATGTTCCAAGTCTGTCCTATAGCTGTGCTGATTATTTTCTCTCCTTGGCTCAGGGACATTTCATTTATTAGCACTGAACTTCCCCCTCACTGCCTGCAGCCACTGCTGCTCTGATCTCCCCAATTCACTTTGCAATTAAATTTTGTCCTCTTGTGAAACGACTGTGTAGGAAAGGTCTTGTGTTTTGTTTGGGATTTTTTTTTTTACCACCCTCCTCCCCAGAATTCTTCTTGGTGAAAAATAGCCTCTGGATATCCTAGCAGAATCCCAAGCAGAGTAAAACTATCTGGAAACAGCATTATATGGAAAGGAGTGTAAAAGCCATAGCTTTGTGTACCTAAAACCACACGTCTCAATAAGGAAGAGAGGGCAGCGGCACAAGAGACCACTAAAACCAATGTATAAATCTGGTGGAACTGTGGAGCTGATGGAGATTTACATGAAGGTTGCTTGGAAGAAGACACAAGAGGTTGTGTGTTAGGAAATCTTGAAATGAGGAGCATCAAAACCATCACACCCTTCCTTTTAAGAACACTGGCAGTCTAATCATCTGATGAGCAGAAAGCACAACTGCTCCTATTTAAGTGATTTACTTTGTTGTCACTGTTGCTAACACCCTTCTCCTTTTCCCCCAGGACTCACATTAACAACCATAAAACCGCAAATTTAAATGGATTCTGCTCAGAATCAGTTTTTGCTCCATAAAGCTCCAGAAGTCACAGGGCTTCTTGATTCTTTCTTCTCATGCCACTCGTCTACATACACCACATCCCCAGAAAACTTCATATCAGTAATAGCTGTTTCCCCTTGTGAAGCCTAATCTTCATGCCATCTAACTCTTCCTCTCATTTGCCCCAGAAATAAATACCATTGTTGCCTGGCTTATCCATGCTAATCCTTTCATTAATTCCTAGGACTACCCACTAGCACATACCAGTCTGACATTCCTGGTTTTGTGGGACTGGACAACCTCTTATAAGCCATGGTTGTCTCATCACCTTTAATTTTATGCAAACACTTTCTCCAAGCTTTTTTGGTATTCCCTAAGTCCCTGCTCCCTTTCCTATCACTGACTATATCAAAGGCTGGAGATAGCAGAAGAGATATTATCCTTCCCTAGGAAGGAACACTTTTTATTTTCCAGGAATGAGCTGGCCTGCATTGATGCCAATTACACCAGCTTTTTTATGACTTCATTACCTCTAAAACCACTATCAAGTGTAGCAGTGGAAAGGCTGGGCCAGTCTTTTTAATTGCACAGAGGTACTGATCGTTGTGCTTTTATGTACTGGAGATGTTCTTTCTGATCCTCCACTTCCCCAAGTCAGGGATAGCTCCCCAGGCTAGGCAGAACAGAATGAGGAAAAACCTGGGTAAAGCAGCTGGCATAGGTTGCCTCTTTCTGAAGATCTCCATGTGAGGACCACAAAGCACTTTGGGCTGTTTTAAGGATGACAGCTAGCCAAGAAGCAAAGGTCAATACATGAAGGAAAAAAAGGGAGGAGAGAGCTCAGCATGAAGGATTCAGTGAGCATCAGAGGATGTCTCTCCAGCACAGTGATCTGGCCATTCTCAAAAGGCTGGGGGTCAAGCTCTGCTCTCAGCCATAGCACCAGGAACAGAGTTAGGTTCCCTGACTGCTGCACACTGCCAAATGAGTGCTCAAACTATGAATGTGGAGAGGAACCAAAGGAACAGTAGGGGGTTACTTGGACAGGGGAAGGTAAGAGAAAAAAAATCCAGGGTGTGTGACATGAGCTTCCTTGGAGAAGATAAGGGTACCAAAGAGCTGCTATGTTTCATAAACTGTGAGTATCCTTAAGACACATCCTCCTGAGCTGGAAGGGCATGTGAGAAGCAGCTGCCTCCTAGATGCCACAGGAGATGATGCTGCTTCTTCAAGTAGGGGCTGCTGTAGCTGAGTTTGGCCAACCACAACAGAGACTCGAGTAAGGTGAGTTGCTGAAACCAAACTCTCACAGGAAATGAAGAGAAGCCTGGTTTGTGACATGAGATGCTGGAACAGAAAGCAGTGCTGGATGAACTCTCACTGGCTGTGGCAAATCTCAGCATTGCCACAGAGGTGCAGCTCTTTCCTCTCTCTCTCCTCACAGGGCACTGATAGCTGCCTGCTCTCCACCCCTCTGCTGTGGGTGGCAAGATAATGCAGTAGCTTTCAGTCTGATGACAGCGTGGTACATACCCTCGGAAACTCGTGAGAGCATGTTAAGTTTTTTCCTGCACAGCACCTGATCCTGGGTTCTTTCCCTATTACAGACCCATGGGAGGTTCAGTTTGGATTTGGGCAAGGAAACTGAGCTGAGACATTTGGAAAGAGCCTGCTCTGGCTGCTGGGCTAGGGTGATGACAGTATGATGAAGGGTCTGACACATAGGAACTTGCAACCAGGAAATGAGGAGGATTTCAGAGCCTTTGTAGCTGGACTTGTGAGGGGGCAATGGCAACAAATGGTAGTATTTCTGAATAAAAAGAGACTTTCTGACAAAGGAGGTGGATGGCATGGGGGGGCATTTTTTTGCTCTTGCACCCTGTCTCACTAACCTTCCAGCTTTGCTTCTCGTCCCCTTCTTTAGTGCATCTCCAATTTTCTCCCTTTAGCCTTTATAGCAAAGGGAGCACCAGGTTTCATAGAATCATAGGATTGCTTCAGTTGCAAAAGACCTCTAAGATCAGCATGTCCAACCATCACCCTAAGACCACCATGGCCATTAAACCACATCCCAAAGTGCCTTGTCTACACATTTCTTGAACATCTCCAGGGACAGCAACTGCACCCCCTTCCTGGGCAACCTGTTCCAAAGCCTGACCACTCTTGCAGTAAATATTTTTTCCTAATAACCAGTTTAAACCTCCCCTGGTACAGCTTCTGGCCATTTTCCCTCATTTTATCATCTAATACTAGGAAGAAGAGACTCAGCCCCACCTCACTACAATCTCCTTTCAGGTAGTTGTAGAAAGCAATGAGGTCTCGCCTCAGCTTCCTCCTTTCCAGATGAAACGATCCCAGTTCCCTCAGCTGCTCCTCATAAGACCTGCTCTCCAGACCCTTCACCATCTTTGTTGCCCTTCTCTGGACCTGCTCACTGTCTTTCTTGTAGTGAGTACCCCAAAACTGAACACAGTATTCGAGGTGTGGCAGAGCTGCATCAGACAGAAAGAAACACATAGCCTTGACACAAGAGGGGCACTCTGCTAGCCTTGGCCTCAGGTCTGGTGGAAACAACTGGGGCACTGAGCACACATGTCCTGCTGCTTCTCTTTTGTGTCACCTTTGCCAACAGTTTCACTTGCCATAACAGCTATCCCCAACAGCCTCACTTTCTGTGTGCATGCTTGTTTGGGTAATTCTTGTTTCCTCTCATTTAGTGCAGAGGAGAAAAAGCATTAGCAACACTCTTGGTTTTAAATGAACCCTATTAATATTCAACTCTGCAAGGAACTGTGGGATAATTTTGATAAATGTGGCTGGGAAGCCTAGCTGACAGAACCAAGCACAACACTAGTGTGTGTTCACAGCCCATTGCTGCACACACAGAAGGAGGCAAGAGGTGGGCACAGCATGGGGCTGGGGGTAAGCCAGGCAGGAGGGAAAGCAGAAGCAGAGGTCTATTGAGCAGGAAAGATGCAGTGCTGCGAACAGAATCCTCAAAAGATTGAGAGCAAAACAGGCTTAGGGAGATATGAATGAAAGGAGGAAAGAAAAGCAGGATGTAGTCTGGAAAAAGCAGGCTAGAGTGGCTAGAGAAACATAATTTGAAACAGAAACATTTATCTGTGGAGAGGGAAGAGAGAAGAAGCCAGCAAACTGTGAGAGTGAAATGGAGTGAAAGGTGACAGTAGGTAGGAAATCAGACACTAGCTTGCAGAGAAATGAAAAAGGGGCTTGAGTGGGACCAAATGCACCTAGGCCACAGTTCAGCAAAGCACACAAATAATTTGAAGGCACTTCCTTTGCTTGATGTACTTGCTCACTTAAGGTAAACGCTTCTGTGGTTCACTGATTGGCAACCTCATGCAGCACCATCTTACAAGAAACTTATTGAAAGACTAGAGCTAGGAGAGAACGGAAATACACTCAAGGGGTTGCAGCAGCTGAGGTGAAGAATTAATTACCTGTCCCAAAACCTTCACCGTAGACCCTCAAGGACTATTTGTTCTCAAAAAGTAGGTGAAGCTAAAGGTGGCTGAAACTAGAAACAAGTGAAAGATTTGTTAAGTATATAATTATTCTTGATGCTCTGGGCTTTTAGACAAATCTCCCAGGGGGAATAGCTGCAGTCTCCTGCTTATTTCTGTAGGTGACTGCAAGTCTTGCATTTCCACTTCACGTATGAGGCGAGTTCAGCCTGGAAAGAGACTGCCTTCCTCATAAACGCAGTTTAGCCTTTAGGAGCATGCAGTAGCAGCTGGAAATTCCCAAATTACAAATTTACGTCCAGAAGATTTAACTTTTATGGAAATTAGGCTTCCCTGGCCAACTCTATGCATTATGGCTGGATCTGGTCTTCAAAACTGTGGCCAGCACCCAGGGCAGACCAATTCTGCAACAGACAGTAGAGAGATGGTCCAGATGGGACAGCAAATGCTGGAAAGCCCAATAGTCATTCCTACATACCCCTAAACTAATCTCTATGAGCACCTCAGTATTTAATTTGCAAACAACATTGCTGATTTTGGGGCTGTGACTCTGAATTTCTTTAACAACAGGAGAAACGTACTCAGCCGAAACCAAACTTTCATGGGGCGTCCATAACAATCTATCATAAGCATTATTGCATGGTCTGTGAAGAGAAAGACTTCTGTCATGGGACACAGTAAAGATAGAAAGAAGCATGCCTCTCAGCAGCAGCAGCACTTCTATTGCTCAAGAAGTATGGAAACTGCATTTCAGGATTCAAGTCCTGCGCTCCCCAGACTCTCCAAGAATCTTTCCTATACAGAGCAAACCTCAGGCATGGTTTCAAACGCTTCTGAGCCAACATGCCTATGTGTGCCATAGCCTGTTTTGAACTCTCTGCAAGATGCTGCTCCACAAGTGGTTGATCCTGTAAAACTAATTTGCTTTTCCTGCGAAGCAGGCAAACACATGAAAAACGCCAGGATCGTTTAGCTGCCTCTGATGTGCCGGCTGTACCCATGCTGTGAGGTTCTGGAGAAGTGTGTACCTCTCCTTTCAGAGAGCAGCTGCCGTTTGCCTGCAGCTGGTGAAGCCAGCTCCATCTGGAGACCAGATCAGAACCCATTAAGCACAGAGGTAGACTGCTTGGAAGTGGAGTTTGCAAGGCAGGGAGGCAGGCAATGGCTTGGCTGCAAAATTTCACCTCTTGTAAAGAAAGGAAAGAGAAAGGGGGGAAAAAAAGCAACCCACACAGCCTATTGAGCAATTGTTCCTGTTAGCCTCTCCAGTCTAATTGATTTGGACACCACAGCTAATTTTTGCTCAGACATCTGTTAGCACACATTAGTGCATGTCATTAGACAGGGAAGCACAGACTAGATGGAGGGGCAGCGCTTAAAGACCCTAGTCTGGGATGCCGGAAAAGGCAAGAGGAAGGATGAGAGGGAGATGATGTTTGTGCAGGACTGGAATAGTTGGAAGGAGCTTGGAGTAAAGGGGAAGGATTGGGCTGGCTCAGAGCATTTCCACCAAAGAGTTGCGTATCTTCCATTCGCTTACCCATGCTACAAGCACACCCCTTTCATTTACAGGCGTATCACAAAGGTCCTGGTCCTCACCAGCACAGAGGCAATAAAGCCAGAGCTCCCATGAGGAACCCTGGAGTGTATTCTCCCATCTTCTTGCAGTTTGCAGCTGCTTTGGTTATATTTAGAGGTCTCATAGATAAAAGAAAGGGACAAGAGGAAAAGAAAATGACCTTTCTCCCCTCACTTCACTCCAGCATGGTGTCAGACTGTTCTGGAAATTATTTAAAGCTTTACAGATAAGATGAGTCTTTCCTCTGGAGAAGCAGAAATATATGAAAGGTACTGGCTAGGAGCATGGGACAGAAGGTTGTAGTCAGCAAACCCAATAACCAACAGTCATAACCTTCCCTAGGGCTATTTTGCAGCCTGTGAGTGGCTGCAGTTCATTTTTGCTACCCCTGTCTCTAACAGGTCAGGGAGTCAATTATTTCACACTGGATAGGACTGGGTGAATAACAGAGCCACAACTTGATACAGCCTAATTTGCCCACTGGTCAGACAACACCTTTTCCTCCTTTTTCAAGCACAATGTATACCCTCTGCTTGCTGGTACTGCAGTAATAGTGATTCATGTGCTCAAATCCAAATCCAGCCTGCAGAAGCAGCTCCCCAGCTGAAATCCCACCACACCAGAGTTCCCACCAGGAGTGGCTGCTGCTGCTGCAGTCAGTGTGGGTTCTGCAGCGCACGAGGTGCTGCAGCTCTGCTGGCAGCATGCCCTGACTGCACCAGGGCTCTACGTAATTTGGAAGCGAGTTATATCTGTTCACGTAGGTGACCAAGCAAAGGGAAAGATGAAGAGCATAATGAAGTTTCTCTAAGCATAATTCTGGTTTCCTGCAGCTTTACCATGAAAGGTGGAGTTGCTCTATTGATTTCTTGATGTCTGAAAAAGGGCTGAACTCATTCTTTCATGTTTTTTTTTTTTCTCCATGAAGGTAATAAAAGAGCCTTTTCTTTCCTTTTGGGTCATATTTTGCACAAAACACATGGGAGCCCTAATAGCCTTGAGGCTTTTACTCCTCCACCAGTTGTGATGCCAATTAGCCAACAGGCTTCTGGGTTCAGAGAACTAACAGTCACCACGACCATGCAATATTAATTTCCTTTGAAACAACAAGTCAAAAGCTGATGAAACGGCCTTGTTTTGCTCTAACAGACTGCCTGGGAAGAAGGGAGAAGCAGAATTTGTCAACTGAAACTCCATTGCTGGAGTGAAGAGGTCAACATCTGTTATAGGGATGATAGAGATGGAGGTAAGCCTGTCACTCACACAGTGAAAAATGAAGCCTTCCCAGCGTGTAGTACCTCTGTTTGGTCACATCTCTCACAGGTGAATCTCATCCTCTGTTCCCTTACACTACCTTTGCTTTGGCATAGCACAGCTGACTTCAGCAGAGTTGCTCCCACACCTTCCCAGAGACTGTGTTCTGCCTGACTTTGACAGGCATGTCACTTCCAATTGAGAGAAGGAGTGACACATAAACGTCTGCACATCCCTCTGCAAAACCTCCCCTCGCATGAAAGCATCAGTCAGATGAGAAACCCCAGCCCACTCACAAAGCACTGCTCAGGATGGTGGCAAGAGGGGACAATAAAAAGTGGATATCCTCACCCCAAAGGGGCAACTCCCTGGAAAATACCAGGCAAACAGCTCCCAGGCCAGAAAATGGCTGCAAAGCAGTTTTCCTCCACTGAGGAGACAGAAAGCACATGGGGATAGCTGAAAGAGGAATTGTAAAACTGAGCAATGAGCCAGTGACCTGCTCAGATTTGCTTTGCTTGGACATCTGCACCATCAAGGGGGCAGTGCTGGGCTGGCAGCTTGCAGGATTATTCCTCTTTTTGCTGGAGAGCTTTTTTAATGGTTGTGGCAGTTTAGGCTGGGTGCCCCCTGCCACTGCTACATGAGATACACCTCTGGTGTCCTGGGTGCCCACCCAATAGGGGTGGACACAGGAAACGGCATATTTCTACCCATAAATCCTGCGCCCTATAAATCCATCTGCAGAGTCATTCTCTTCCTCTTTCTTCCCTCTCTGCTCCCATGGGAGATGCTCTCTCTCTTATCGGGTAACGGTGGGGGAGTATCTCAGGCCCCTTAGGCCTGACTAGGCCTAATGCCAGGAGGAGAATGGAGGGGGGGGGCAGTCTCAGACCTGGCCAGCCTGAGACTTGCCTAGCAGCGGGAGGGGGGAAGAAAGAGCCCTGGGGGTTTGAGTAGACCCTCAGGTGGGAGAAGGGAAGGATTGGAAGCCTCTGGGAATTGTGTAAGGGACTCTGTATGCTTTAGGATGTTCTTTGCCACTATGCTGTGTAGTTTTTCTGTAGTTTCACCAATCGCTTTTCCATTTAAACTTTCCATCACTCTCCAATCCGTTTGTGTGTGTCATTCTTTTGTCCTTCTTGGGGCAAGAGAGGATCTGTCTGGCCCCAAACCAGCACAATGGTATAGTTGTCAAGTTTCATTGCAGGGTGCTCGGTATGGAACAGGTCAGAGGCCATCCCATACTGCCACCAATCAGTCCCATCATCTCTGCAACAGCCAGCACTAACCCATTGCACCCCAACTCTGCAGCCAGCTAGAGGGGTTCTCAGGCCCACTGGGGCAGGGACCTCCAGAGGGGACATGGGGAGAACTGTGCTGGGGTTACCTCAGAGGAACTGTGGTTGTGGGTGACCCACACTGGAACAAGGACAGCCCTGAAGGGACTGTAGACCATAAAGCACCGAGGCTAGAACATGAAGAGAGTAAGAAGGAAGGAGCAGGGAAAGAGTAAGAAAGCAGAAGGAGCATCAAGAAACCATCATGTACCAACCCATCTTCCTGTGCTGTCCAATGCCAAGAGACTGGTAGGGACTGATCATAACCTGTGGTCAAAACACGGGAAGAGGGGACTCAGGGACGAATGAGGATGAGCCTGGGGAAGGGGTTGGAAAAGGGGTTTCCCTTGGTATTTGCATCATTGTTTCTCTTATTTGTTTCTCAATAGCCAAATATCTAATTAAAAGGTTGTGTTAATTGGCATAAATTAAATGAAATGCATATCCTGAGTCTAGAGAGTTCTGCCCATACAAATTCTCTGGTCTCCAGCTGCCAATCTTTACTGGCATGAAGAAGCTTTCTGTGGCAGCTTGAAAAACAGTAAGGTGAGAAAAAAAATTGGTGGCTTGCTCCACCCCCTTACACTATCCTCTTGGACACCATGGCTACCAAAGTCTATGAAGTCTATCATGAAAGGGAACTGAAAATGGGGTTTGTTTTAGTCTGTGAGGGGCAGCCTTTATTCTGCTGCCTGCCTTTCCACAGCCTGACTACATGGGCTTCATTATGAGTGTGTATCAAGGACCTCAAAGCATGCTGCAAACATCATCTGTTCCAGCTCTGTAATTCTTGCACTGGTGAACACTTAATTACCATCCTAAATATATCCATAGAGAAATTGAGGCATTAATGAGTCAGGGTGTGGGAAGTGACTTAGCACGGGCACACCAAGAAGAGTCCTCTGCAGCAACCACTCTACCTAGTTGTACTCCATCAGAGAAAAGATAAGTTAAAACAAAAGAATTTTTTTTAAAAAAAGGGAAAATAAAAAGATGGACAACAGGAAGAGAGAATAAAGAGTAAGAAATAAATGCAAGGCAGAAAAGAAGGAGAGTACACAGTGTGAGGAAAGGTGTCAAAAGGCTGCCTCAGTGTATGCCAAGGAAGAAATGGATCTGACAGTCTGAGCTGTAGAATGAAAATGCCCCAAAATAAATGGGAAATAACTGGAGTGGCCTACCATGACTTCCACAGTAGAAAACAATTGGTATTTGGGATGCCTGTAGAAAAGGCAGGAATCCCTCTGACATTTGCATGCCTCAGGGCTTCCCTGAAGGGCATGTTTCCATTGGCAAGAAGAGTGTTTGGGACAGTCGGATAAGATGCTGTGAATAAGGCTTGCAGCATTTAACCTCCTTTAGGAAGTAACAATTTATTCACTGGCTGCAGGTTACCACGTGCCAGGGCTCAATTACACAGGAGACTTGAAAGGAAGAAGCATCCATATATTATCACAGCAAACAAGTCAGTGTGACTTCTTCAAGGGTATCATCCACCCTGGAATCTATTTCACATCTCGTTGGCTAGCTGAGTGAAAACTGATTGCACATGCTCCCTTGTTTCTCTGCCTGGGTTTAGGATGGAGGAAGACCCCAATTCATTAAAGCAAACAGAGCAAGATGAAGAGCTGAGCCTCTCCTTACTAACCTCCTCCAGAAAAGCATATTTCTGCATAGCCAGGAGTCTTCTAGGGAGCATTTGCATTAGCAGGAAAGGGAAAAGCACATTGCTATTCTTCAGTGTCTCCAGCATTATGGCACAGCAGTCCCATCACAGTATCTCTTACCTAACACCTCTGCTGCTTAAACTCTGTGAAATGCAGAGGTTTTCTCCACTGCCCTGATGCATTCGTGGTGATTCTTCTGCCTTTTGCCACTGTACACTCCCCATGACAGGGAACCTGGCTGGGTTTTCCAGGTGAACAAATTAGACTAGCTCTTCATGCCTTCTTTAGCTACATCATCACACAGTCTCTTTTTCCCCACCATCCAAGTGATAAAAATGCCTTAGTACCAACAGCATTGCTTCTCTGGGATATTCCTCTAATGTGATTCCCTCTAGAAATAAAAAGTTGTGCCAGGGAAGGTTTAGATTGGATATTAGGGAAAAAAATCTTTACTGAAAGAGTGGTCAGACATTGGAACAGGCTGCCCAGGGAGGTGTTAAAAAACTGTGTGGACGTGGCCCTGTGGGACATGGTTTAGTGCTTATGGTGGCACTGATGGTTCAACTTGAAGATCTTAAAGGATCTTAAAAGTCTTTTCCATGATTCTGTGATAGGATGGGTCAAGAACAAGAGGGTAATATTTAGAAGATTGACTATTAGAACCCTTGGTTTATGCTACAGCCTTCCAGTTAGGGCAGAAAGCCCCACCTGCCTGTGCACAGTAGCTTTTCATGTTCATTACAGCTGCATGTGATAACATGAGATCACTTCTGAGACCCTGCACGGCTCACACCCTGAGAGACACCTTTCTCTGCACATGCAAATCACCTGGGGAGGTGATGATTACATCAAGAACTGAGGAATGCTTCAACAAAAGCACAGCCTGGGTGGCTCACCTGATAAGACCACTACTGCCCTGGGGTGAGCGTGGTGAACAGGTGGGAGTAAAGAGGGGCAGAGGCCACTCTGGCACTGACTCTTGCAGTCACACAAAAGACTCCCCAGGAAACCCACTTATACAGTGTTAATGTGAGCCAGGTGTAGCTGTGATAAACAAACAATATAAAAAGTCTAGAGTTATACCTACTCAGTGGAGGAAAAACATCACAGACCACACTACATGCTGGAACTCAGCAGGATTCTTGGACGTCTCTCCTCCCCCTGGCCAAAGACATCACAAGCTGAAAAGGACTTGGATCCTGGGATGTCTCTCCTGATCTCCTCCTGGCCTAAGACAGAAAAGCGTCCTGGGGTGGTACTATCTCTTCAGCTCTCTCTCTCTTTCTCTATTTCCCCTCCCCCTCTCTCTCCCTTTTCTTCCTTTCTCTCTTTTGCTTACTCTATTCTTTAATAAAGAGCCTCACTTTGATATTTGGCCTCGTTTGTGCCCAATTTCACACACAGGAATGTTTTAAAAGAACCGTGTCTCTTTCCTAACTTCCAGACTGAGGCCTGAGTTTACAAGCCTTCTTCACACAGCCTCATGACTAAAGATTTGGGGCTCAGAGAAAACATCCCCAAAGTTGCTTCGGAAGCATGATGCACAGAGCACAGGACTGGACCTATACATCCCCAGTAGGTACCAAACACTGGAGCGGCCTTCCTCTGTAATCCAAAGGAGAGCAAAGTCTTCTTTGCACCTCTTAGTCAGGGCTGCCATGGTTTTCCTACTGCCTTGTACTGGAAGTGGTCACTGCAGTTCCCTGCTGAGTATTTTATATGAAAAATTGCTGCCTGTTTTCAGCCTCTCTGCCCATCATACATATTTGTTTGCTCTGCTCCTGTACCCTCTTAGTGATGAGGCAATCTTGCCCACAGCAGGCATGGAGGGACGAGCCAGAGACAGCCCAGCTGCTGGAGAAGCCCTGCCTTACCGTCACCCTCTATGAGAAGGCAGCACTGGAAGACAAGCAGCTGCAAGCCAGCTGTATGTGATGCTCCTGGCCAGCCTGGGCTGCTCTTTTCCAAATCACACAGCTCGCAGCAGGCGGTGTGCAGCCATTGTGAGACAAGCTATATTGTGATGCCTTTAGGCACAGAAACTCTGCCAACAACTAGCTATTTGGCTCTGGAAGTACAGGAACAACACAATTTTCCCCTTCCCTTTCCCTTTCCCTTTTCCCCTTTCCTGGTTTACAGCAATGTAATGGTCAGACATTGAGTCAAATTCCAATTGTATGCCAGACTCCCTTCCCTGTGGTGAATGTGCAGTGGGAGAGTAGGAAAACTCTTGGGCACAGACAGCAAGACAGAGGAAAATGCTTCTAACAATTTCTAATAATACAAGATGCAAGCTGCACCTCTACACAAGGTTCCCTCAGATGTGTAAAACAAAATAGATTATTTCTAGCATTCAGTCCAAGAAGGCCTGGGAGGCCTGCAAACACCTGTGGAAGACTGTCATGAGGAAGAAGCTGCTTTGTCTTTGGGTTATTTGGAACCCGTAATGCTGATCTAGGTCTCCTCCCACTTACACAAACACAATCCTCTGTGCTCTCCTTGGAGACAATCAGAATCAGGCTGACTGTAGAGGTATAATAAACCAAACTGGACTACAACTCACACATCAAGTTTGAGCTGCTAAGGATGGTTGTGTTAATTCACCTCAGCTAATTTACTCTCCTAAAATAAGACATTTAATGTAAATGCATTTTTAACCTAACCCTACAGTCAACAAAGAGAGATTTTTCAGAGGTCCATTCAAAGCATTTCCAAGACTCATTTAGGTTAAGATACCTATGAGAAGGACACAGTTCAGTGAGTTAAGTCTCACACAAAATTTGCAGTCAAACAGCTTGTACTGACAAAGTGGTGAGGATGATGGTGGCAGTGTTCTCACCAGTCTGGCATAGGATCTGAAGAGAGTAGGCAAAGCCAGGTGCTGGTAGCATGGTTCAACAACTGTCCCAGACATGGTGAGATGGTGACCCATACAGAAACACAAAATTATATAATCATTTTGGTTGGAAAATACCTTTAAGATCATCGAGTCCGACTATGATCTAACTCTACCAAGACTGGTGCTAAACCAACCACATCCAGGGTCAATGTAAGAAGACCAGGCCAGAGACAAGGCTAGAGATAAGCTACCTATCATATAGATCCAAGAGATGATACCAGGGACACAGGTGGAGGTAGGTACACTTCACATGCAGATCCAGGCCTGAGCTTACATGGATCCTGTGGTCACAGGGTAGGTGGATACCCCTGGGGAGACTGGTCGAGTTCTAATAAGTGTAATCAGGGCCCTGGTAGACAATGCATTTTCTGAAGAAGTAGAAGTGGCTCCCAGTAGGAAGCAAGATGATGTAGCTGTCCAGAAAACTAAACAAGGTACATGACATCTTCAACACTGACTCAATATCAACTTTTTGTGTTAACAAACGCATCCAGTGGGGAAGTATTTAGTTATACTAATGTCTTTCCCCATAAAAGTAGAGTCACTGTGAACATTTTATATGCAGAATGACTAATTGGAATAAGCTGTGCAATTTTTAGCTTAAAACAGCTCCTTTATGTTCAACATCCGCCCAACATCTAATGACACAGTTTGTACTTTCATTGAGGATTCAGCATCCAGGCAAAAACCAGAAAGCTTTATGAGTGTTCACTCTAAGTCAATTAGAATTTAAATGTAGGTCGAATGGCAGGGAGAAGAATGGGACCTGCAGCAATTCGGATCTCAGATGTTCATGCACTCTAGAGACAGAAGAATCATTTGCACACTTACTCTATCTTCCAGAGCTGGGGGCATTTGGAAAGGCAGGTTTGTTCTCTGCCGCATATCTAATAGTGTTTTGGCCAACTAGTCTTTAAAGCTTCTGGGAAATGACTCTTCTACTTTTGCCCTTGGGAGGCTATTTCACAGCTGAATACATCCCATTCCTGATCTGCTCTTGATAGTCCTAGCTATGACCTCCATACAGAAGTACACAACTTCTTTAATACTTGGTGAGTTTGATAGTTGCAGGGTGTTTTTGCACCTAGATCCAATCCAGCACACCCCAGCACTAGCCTGGAATACATCAGGAACAACTTCCATGAAGACAGTGAAGTTGCATTGATACAAACCAGCTCTCAAACATGGCATCTTCCTCTGCATTATCATTTAACCAGGATTTGCAGATCTCTCTTTTAAGTTGGAGCATACTTGTCTTTTTGTTGATCATTGTCATTGGAGAACACACAGGAGAAAGACACTAAAGAACGAAGGGCCAGGAGGCAATCACTCAGGTAGCAAAGTTCCCTGAGAGGCCTGAGAAGCCACACGGTTATTGCTCACTTCATTTCAATACTTCTGTATGCTAGCCTGGACGCATGGATGCTCACAGGTACAGATGTCATTCCACCACCAAAAGTATCACTTCCAGTCTAAACTACTTTCCCTGCTGCTCGTTAAAACTCATCTCTCCCACCTACAATGGGGAAGAGTCAGCAGGCTGCCCAGGCCCATTAGCACTAGCTAATGGGAACTGACAGCCTGCCACCATTTTCCAGACTTACATTTATGATACCTGCCTGTCTTCCAGACTGACTAATTCTAAGGAAGGCTTTTATCACAGGGAGATTGACCTCATGCAGGAGACATTTTGTGTCACTGTGAACAAGTGAAATGAAGACACGATGGGGATGGTAAGAACTCACTAGCAGCAAAAGGGAAGGAGAAGAAAACTGATGTATGACAAAAATACCTGCTTTAACTTGGCAAGCAACTCAGTGATTGGTCCTCTAATGAACAAACTCACTGGAGAATCTGAACTGTGGCATACTTTGAGACCCTATAAGAAGCAACCTTATTTGATGATAAACTAAAAAAACAGTCAAGTTACGAGAAGCATTTTCCCACTGAGTTACAACACTTTGAATCTAATTAGAGTTCTTCCCTCCCTCCCTCTGCCAGCTAGTGCCTCATGAGATTTGTAGGCTGCCTCACAATGACTTAGAGGGACACAGTCTGGAATGCCTCTGTTCTTAGTTTTGACACAGTAACTTTTACTACATGTTATCACAGAGAAATGGATGTAAAAAAAAAGTAAAAATGTTCACAGCATGGACACCTGTTCATACTTCCAGAAAGTAAACAATGCTGTTACTATATTCACTCCTGAGGTGATGTCTCCCACAAGAGCTTCAGTCTGGAGGACTCACTATTCTCTTAATTTCCCATGCTCAATATCCCTGGCTTAACTACATTCCTCAAGATCCACTTCAGCCTCCTCTACAACTGAATGGCAGATCCATCCCAAGAATCACAATTTCTTCCCATTCAAGGCTTCTGAGGTTGCCATGAAAAGAAAAAGCTATTCATAAGAAAACAAAAAACAAACCCAAACCAAAACAAAACAAATCCCAAACTACATTCCCTCTCTCCCTGCAGGGTGTTGAATGTGCCCCAGTTATGCCTTTCAGAAAAATCAGGTCACGCTGCTGTTAGCTCTATAGTAGTAGGTTGGGAAGTTCCTGAGGAGGCATGACCATACATCTCCTAACAGCTCAGGGTATCTTTTTCCATCAGTGGTCTGAGTTTGCCCTTCTGGAACAGTAAGATTTGCTTCCTTAAAGAGAGCTCTCACTCAGAATGGTCTGTAAGCGTCTTTGAAGAGGCCAAACGTCCTGTAGCAGTGATGAGCAAGGAATAACCAAGTGGCTGGGTAGAGCTACAAAGCCACAATTCAAATTCATACAGGACTGAGGGAGGCCTATCTCTGGGACTGCAGTTTAAGCTCATCTTGAGATAGGGCTAGAACAGAAGAGAAATTGTGGGCTTTGTATATTACCCAACGCTGTTCACTCATCCCTGCAATCATCCAACATGCCCTAATTGCTTCAGTACGTCCCTGCAAAGCAGAAACTGAGAGTGACTTGGTAAGAGACGTACAAAGACACAGATCTAAGATGTACACAGAAGCAGTCGTCCAATAATGATGACCAGCTGTCACAAGCAGCAAAAAACCTCCTGGCAGTTGGCACTGGTGAATTTTCAAATACCTGCTGGTCACTGCTTACCCCATTAATCATGGGCACTGTGCCCAGTCTACATTCCTGAGCAGCTTTTTTCTTTCTCTTCCCCCTCTCTCTTTCTTACAGACTTCTGACACAGTTAATAAAAAATTTATCAGGGCAATGAAATAAACAGCAATTTGATTTGATCTGGGAGCCAAAGAGAGAAGAGTTTCTGCTGTTCAGGTGCAGACTTGAGAGTTTCTGTATTTGCAGGCAGAAACGTGCCCACAAAACCAATAAGATTAGAAAAACGGAGATGTGGAGGTGGTTTTGGGAGCAGAAAGGGCTGACAGAGAGACCAGTCAGCAGCTCTTGAACCCTAGGAAGAAGAGGCTAACACTATGAAATTCACAGGGAGTAAAAGATTTTGCAGCCCCACAGAAGGAAACAAGCATGGCAGCACTCAGTACTGCTACGTAACAGTCTCTGTGGCTCTCAAGAACTGCAGATCCAAGTGACTAAATATCTGGAGTTTCTTTCTGAAATCTTATATAGTTGTTCCTTCAGGAAGAAGAAAGAGGAGAGGAAGAACCATTTGGGTCTAACATTAGTGATGTCTCAAAGGACTTCAAGGACTAGAGAGATGGGGACAGCATGAAATCCAGGAGAAAAATGGAGTACTCAGGGATAGTTTGGGCTAGAACAGCATTACTCATCTCATGAAAAATTTAGCCTGTGCCTCAGGGTTTTGCTAGGCTGGTGGCTCTGAGAGCAGGAAGTGCAGAAGTGTTTTCAGGGGAGTCCCTTATCCTCTGGCTCAGTGGGAAACAGCAGGCAAGAGTATCCAGATAAAGAGACAGCAACCTTCCACTGCGAGAGCTTGCATAAGTTTATGTCAAATTTAAAGCAAGAGATTTGGAGAGGAATGCAGCTGCCCACTGTGAGGAAACGTAAATATGTCAGAGATTATAACTGAAATCACTAGACAGTGTAGAACAGATTACAAACTAAAAGCAAGGGTATTGTTATACTAAAGTCACACAGTCCAGTTTCTGGCAAGAAGAAGAGTCAAGGCCAACCAATGCTGCTGAGGAGATAGTACTACAGAGCAGGTAATGCTGGAGTCTCTAGATCAAGTATCTCACACAGTTTCATCTTTCCTGCATAGGTGGATTCATGTCACCAACTTTTAGACATTAAAAAGTTTGCTGTGTAAATCTAAATTAGTCATCCTCATTCTTCCTGCAGTCCAAACAGAAAGACAGGGACTTCTAGAGGATGATCCATCATAGTATCTCATGGCAGACAGCAGAAAGATCCTAGCTTCTCCCAAAAGACTACAGATGATGGCCAGATGGCTACCTTAGATTCATGCTACTAACACTTAGATGCCCAAGATTAAGGGTGATGAATCTCACCTGCAATGTACCACGTCTGCTTGCATGACTAAGTGTCCCCATACAGAGAAGAGATGCAACACCTTAAGAGAGTTATGCTTAAAGACTAAGTGACAGAGATGTATATCTATGCACTTGGACTTTAGTCCTGCCTCTGACAGGACAACTGTGCAGTTTATCTAGCAGAACCATGTACACACTCTGGATGTGTTAAAATGAGTCTTGTATGACCTTGGATGTCTATGTCTATACTGGCAATGTGGTTTACTGTTTTGTTTTTTTTTTCTACAGAGAGGAAACCACAGTCTCTCAGTTTGCTTCAGTCCTTTGAAAAACCATGCACAACAAGAAGAGATGGCTCCCAAGCTCTTTCCTAGAATGAACTAGCACATCCCCTCTCAGAGGACAATAGGCACAGCTGACATGAACAGCCCACTCCAGACAGGCAAACAATGCCAAGTTCATCTTCCTCAATCTGCAAAAATCCTCTGGTACCAACTCCACAGGTCATGGGCTTTCAATTTGTTCCATGCACTCTTGTGCAATGTAACACACACTCTTAACATCAGGTTGTAAAAACACCAGTCTGACAGACTGTGTCGTTATTTCAGGCACTTTTAACCAGAAGACATAACAAATCAAAGAACAACAAAAAAAAGAAGCATGTCTCAGGGCCACAGGGCCACCACAGGGAGTGTGGAGGTGACCAGGCCCCACCACCAGTGCCTAATGCAGTGTGAACATGACCTACCTACTCCAAAAGGCAGTATCATGAAGTAGTATAAACACAAGTCAGTCTATGCCATCTTGCCTGGAGTCTAGGGCTTTCTCTGGCACTAGCCACAGAGAGAGTATAGGCATAACTAAGGTGGCAGCTTCAATTGCAAAGATGGTCCACAGGCTTTGCACAACTGTAAATATTCTCCTGGATGCAGTCATGTCATTAAATATATTCACAACAGTTAGAAAAACCCAACAGAAGCAGCCACTGCCACCCTGTTAACACTCCCCTCAAAGAGGTTAATGAAGGGTGGTCTCTCCATGAACTTTTGTCTTTAATCTCTTTTCTGTAGGTCAACAAGTGGATTAGTCTTTCAGGTAAAATCATTAATTGGGAGCGCTAAGCAGTCCTAATCCCTAAGATCATCATTTGATTTGTATAGTCAAGGTTATAAGGCTTCTATCTTGCAAAGTCTGTTCTCTGTGGTTATTTGGGGATATTATCCTACTTCTTCACAAAGAATTTATTTGCTGCCTTTTTTTTTTTTTTTTGTGCATTCAAAACAGGAAGATACACAAAAGTCACATTGCCATCAGCCTAACAAGGGGACAATAATTTTGAAGAGACTCTTCAGACTACAGCTGCTGCTGCAGCACCTGCGTGAGGGCCATGTGGAATTCAGGTTCAGGATCTTACTTCTCTCCCTTTGAAAGGCTCTTTACTCTGCCTGCTTGGCTTTGCCTGTCTACGTTTAACACATTAATGGATATACATGCTGCATACCAAAGCTGAGAGCTGAACCTCCCAGTTAACAAAAGATGAGTAGATACCCCACTAACTCAGAGTACAAGTGTAAGCACTCTAGTACTTACTTCTGTTAATTCTGGTCTCCTTGCAGACAATTTTGTCAATGCATCCAGAAGCTAGATCACGACTGCCCTCTCAAGCAGAGCTAGTAACCGCTCCTCTGCTGAAGTCAGCCATGGCCACATGCCTCAGGCTCCCCACATCACCCGTACCGTGTGCACTGCTGAGTGTCCATATGCCAGGATGCTGTGAAAACAAACTCACTGGTCTTGCAGCTGACTGGCTCAGAAGCTCAGGGCACCCAAAGGTGAGATGCTGTTATATTAAAAGCACTCCCCCGTGAGAGTCCTTTCCCCATATATTCCAAGGGAGTGTCTCCTTACCTTATTGAAGGCAAAAAAAGCTCTTCTTATACTACTGAAACAGAAGACTCAGAGAGAAGATAATAGGCTGCCAGAGGCCCAATCTTCCCACCCCAAAATTAATGAGTCATTTCAATTAAATTATTTGTCCTAAATTAAAATTTATCACTAAAATCCAGTTATCATTTCATTAAAGAGGACCTCCCTAGTTATTGGTTTTGGTTTGTTTTGTTTTTTTTTTTTTTTTCTCCACAGACTTTTTTTAAAGGTAACCTTCATGGAATGGGAAGGAAAAAAATGTAGTCTACTTTTCTGTTTGAGAAGTCCCAAAGGTTCTATTTTTAAAGAATTGTTCTTCATTGTTTTATTGTGTCCATATAATAAATTAAGACATTCCTGGAAGAGTATGTGGAAGACTGAAGAAGCAGAAGATCATGACATGAAATAGATGATGTAAGGGAAATCTGGTGGGGGTTGGACTAGATAACCTTTAAAGGTCTCTTCTAACCCAAACTATTCTATGACACACGTAGAAAGAGAATTTTAAAAGCAGCATTGCTCATGCCTCAGCCTTTTGATATCAGAACTCAGAAAGCTCATAATTCCTATTTGGGAATCTCCAAAGGCTCTTTTACAAAAAGCAAGACAGACAAATGATGTCCCTCCCAGAATGTCTTTGAGAAACAAACTGGTATTTTGATCATATTCTCAGCCTTTCACAAATCACTACTAGTTCTCAAGCAGAGCTTGGTTCCTCCTACCACAGTTCTGTCCACTGACAGCCTGAGCTGTGATAGGCAGAGACCCAGAGGTGCAAATGAATGTGGCCATGTACTCCAGCTCCCTCAGCTGTTTTCCCTCCCAGGAACAAACTTTCACCTGTGTTCTGTTGGAAAGTAAGACTTTTTAACCTGATATTTGTTTTTTTAAAAGACATTTTCAAAAGCTGTGGTTGCATTTTGAGAAAGTGGTCATTGTCTGAATACTCCATAAATGGAAGCCATGTCTAAGTATCTCTTTCTTTTTTGTCTCTTTTGCTGTGTGCACATTTGGCAAGTTATTTTTTTCCTCTTAACTATCACATCTCAGGCTTTTTTAAACCAAGCTGCTATTCTGTTATTTTGGAGTGTTGGGGTTTTTTTGTTGCTTTTTTTTTTTTTTTAATCCCAAGCAACCAACAACTGACATTTTAGCAGCTATACAGGAAATGAGATATTAAGTCATTATTTTCTCAGAATGTTTCTTCACTTTCTGGTGAGTAAGGAGCTGTTACTAAGTTAGCAATTCCAACATTTTTAAAGACAAAAAGAAGAGCTGGAGCTCTGAAAAAGCCATCAGAATACAAAGCCTGAAACCCTGTTACTTAATGTAATTTATCATTCATCATTTTGGAGAAAGTAGATAGAGGCTTATCCTACAAGACATAGTGGGCATACACACCAAAAAGACAGACTATGCATACGTTGAGGAGTGATGAAGGCCAGCAACTGGATAGAGACAAATGGTAAGAGCAAACAGTTACTGCAGGTTGGCTGGGTCAATAAGCACTGTGCAGACCCAAGGATGCACAGAGACAGCACAGGGACCATGCCTACCTGCCTTTCCCCAACCTTCAAATCCTCTTTTAAAAGGGCAGTCTCATTTAGGCAACATTAGGGCAACAAGGCTGCTGAGTAGTCTTGAACACAATTCCTGTGAAGAGCAGCTGAGGGAGCCGGAGTTGTTCAGCCTGGAGAAGAGAAGGCCGAGGGGAGACCTCGTCACTCTCTACAACTACCTGAAAGGAGCTTGTAGCAAAGTGGGAGCAGGACTCTTCTCTCAGGTAACAAATGATAGGACTAGAGGAAATGGCCTCAAGTTGCACCAGGGGAGGTTTAGATTGGATATTAGGAACAATTTCTTCACTAAAAGGGTCATCAATCACTGGAACAGGCTACCCAGGGAACTGGTGGAATCGCCATGTTTGGAGGTGTTTGAATGAGGTGCTTAGGGACATGGTCTAACAGTTGTGTGCAGGGAGATGTTAGGTTATGGATGGACTTGATGATCTTAAGGTCTTTTCCAAACAGGGGATTTTATGATTCTATGGTTTTAGAAATACTATCTCCTTATTGCCTTTCCTGAAATACATATTTTTTTCTTTCTGTAATTAATTAATATTAACTATTAAAATTGAAAGCTTTTACAGCAGGAAACAAATTTGCTTCTTTCTACAAGTCTTGACGTTGTTGAACTGCTGGCTCAGTTTAGGCTTATTTTACAATCTGTTCATAGCCAATTCCAAATTCAGATGAAATCTTGGCTCCAATGAAATAAAATTCCCTTTAATTTCAATGGAATCAGGATTTTGATCCAGGATCTCATCCACTTGCACATGACTACAATAACTGTAGACAGTAACACAGCAGCCAAAAACACAGAGCATGAGCTGGTGGGCCCCAGGAATCTGGAATTTCATCCCATATGGAGTTTTGAGCATGGCAGATTTGCCGTCTTGAATCCACTGGCACTGGTGAAATAAAATAAACAGACAGAAAGGAACACACTGTTCCATGAACACTGGAATTAGCAAAGCATGGTTTACCACTGCTACATGTCCTAGAACCTGATGATTCATTCCTTGGAAAACCTTCAATGCCTCATCACCAGTTTTGGTCAAAGTGGCACCCACCTGCTGCCACGTATGTGGCTCCAAACTGACCTGCAATCACACAGTCTTTACTCATCCCAATGACAAAGGATGCAGGAGGTCCACTAGTGAAAAGCTGAGGGGCAGGAGCTCTTTTTGAGGCAAGTCTTGGAGCAATCAAGTCTAGGTGAGAAGCATCATGGCAGGGAGGTTGGAGCAAAAGATCAATATGGTCCCTTCCAACCTAAGCCATTCTATGATTCTGTGAAGTTCACAGTAGGTATAGGGGGTGCTGCAGTGAGCTGAGTAGACAACTGTCGAGAAGAAAGGCAGGCAAACAGCATAACCATGCAAATAAACCCACACACACCTTGCTGTTTACTTAGGAAGCCAAGCTACTCCCAGTTCCCCTAGGGCTTGGGTATAATAAAAACTCAACTGAGCGAACCACAAATCTGACTAACCTCAACCTGGCAGTATTTCTTTCAAATGAAAGGAAGAAAATAAAACGGACAGTAAAGCTACAGAGAAAGCTGATCTGAGACAGAGAAATGTGGAGCATGATTAACCTTAGCTTTCATCCGTATTGCAAGTAGAAAGACATGCTGATCTTGAAGTTCCTAGCAGAGATGAGCTATATATATTTTCTCATTATTTTGGGTTAGAAATCCAAAGCTTCAGATCAGATCTTTTTGAGATTTTTTTTTTTAAACACATTTTTCTCGTTTTCAAGACGCTAAGCAGTTACAGGCTCACTATGTAAAACTAATAAGATATTTATTCCTGGTGATACCAAGCACTTCTTTTTCTGCAAAAATATTTCAAGAGGATGTGGCAGAAAAAGTGTTCACTCACTGCTAATGAGACCCTGGCCATTACAGACTCATACTCATACCATACCAGGTTGGAAGGGACCTCAAGGATCATCTGGTCCAACCTTTCTTGGCAAAAGCAGAGTCTAGCCAAGATGGCCTAGCATCCTGTCCATCTGAATTTTACAAGTGTCCAATGTTGGACACTTTGTTGAAGAGATTATTCCAATGGTGATCATCCTCTTTGTTGAAGAGATTATTCCAATCGTGATCATCCTCCTAGGGAAAAAATTTCCTCTTGTGTCCAATCAGAACATTACAGGAGTAACTTGTACCCATTTGCCTTTGCTTAGCCACTTTTCCTGTCATCCAACAAATCCTAGATCTCAAGCACTGCAGGTACCACAGCTCCAGTGCAAATGTGATGGTCACAGCAAAGAGCAAATTATGGAGGAATAAGCAATGGAAATCTATGACTTAGGATGTCCAAGAGGCTACATCCCATCATGGGCAAATTTCAAGGCTGGCAAGAGATCAAGGCAACTTCCTTGTGCCACCACAGCCACTGCTTTTTCAGTCACTGCAGCACACTTGGCTGAACAGTTAACAGCTATTCACACTCTCTCAAGGGTTAGCATACACGGTGGTGAGACTAGGTACTTGGGGGTTTTGGAGTTGAAAGCAAAACATAGAACCACAGAATTGTACAATGATTTCAATTGGAAAAGACCTCTAATATCATTGAGTCCATCTGTCAACCTAATACTACCATGGCCATTGAATCATGTCCCAAAGTGCAATGTCCACATGCTTTTTGACCACCTCCAGGGACAGTGACTCCACCACCTCCCTGGGCAACCTATTCCAATGCCTGGCCTCTCTTTCAGTAAGGAAATTTTTCTCAATATCCAACCTGAACCTTCCCTGGCACAATTTCAGGCCATTTCCTCTCATTCTATCCCCTGATACTAGAAAGAAGAGACTGACCCCCACCTCACTACAACCTCCTTTCAGGTAATTGTAGAGAACAACGACATCTGCCTTCAGCCTCCTCCTCTCCAGACTGAGAAACTGCAGTTCCCTCAGCTGCTCTTCATAAGACTTTTTCTCCAGGCCCCTCACCAGCTTCACTGCCTTTCTCTGGACACACTCCAGCAACTCAATGCCTTTCTCATACTGTGATATTGTCCTAACTCCAGTGTCCAGGCTAAGGTGTGGGACAGTAGACTGAACCAATCAGACCAAGAAAAAACAAGGCAAATTTTTTCACAGCACTGGTCTGAATCAAGAATCTGCTGATCAGACAGAAATCACACAAAATCAGCTGTTACTTCTTTGAAAACACCACTCAAGCTAAGCTGATTTATGTCACTATGGAGTTGGATTATCACATCAAGATCCTTTCTCCAAGCCATTGGAAAGCATTCCATGTATTTTATGCAGTACTTCTTTCTCCCAAATGAGTAAGCATTTTTTGAAGTATTCTGTTTTTGTCTTCTGCTTGCACCTGCAAAGCAAGCACCAAAATATTTAAAGAAAAACCTCCTGATTTATGCACTAAGCAGTGCTGAGATCAAATCTATGTCACAGAGCCAAACCTTATGCTGCATAGTAACATTCCAGCCCTGCCTGGAGACAGGAAAACAGAAGTTAGGAGGTATCAGCACACTATGGGGAAGCCATAAAAATATAAGATGGGGAGCGGCAGGAAGTTTCTTGGTAACCCATGAACACCAGGTGCAGTTTCCTGTAATTTATGAGCTTGGGCAAAACAAACCAGTACAGGAAACCTAGAAAAACTGCCAGAAATATTGTTGTGTGCCTGAAATTCTGGAATTAGTTTGCTGGTAGGAAATTATAGTACATGGTAACAGCGGAAGGGGGACAGCAAGATCTACCATGCTTCAGTTCCCCAAGATGATTCCCTGCTCTCTCAGCTTATTTTCCCCATCAAACCAATCCTCTGTCACTTCCTTCTGAGCACACTGGTCCTGTTTCTCCCAGTCTCTGCAGTAATCTGAATTTATCTCCCCACTCCAATCTTTTCCTCTTCTCCCCCACCGCTCCCAGTAAAATGACTTTTTTCCTTCTTTCCACAAAATTCATACTCCCTTGTTATCTCATTATTCTTTGCAACAGCATGCCAAATTCGCTGTCATTTTCCCAGTGGGGCTATGTCCTGAAAAAGACAAAGTGGTCTGTGCTCATTCTTACCTACTGCAGACTCCCTGGAATAGAAAATGCTACAGTGCTAGCGCTCAGAAAGATCCCTCCAAACTCTGGGCTCTGCGCCCACAAAGCAGGGAAGCAAACATCACTCGGAGAACACCATCTGACTCCAACATCCTTACTGTCTGGCTAGCAAAGGAAAAATAGCTTCAGCTCATTCCAAAGCACTCTTCTTCCAGTGCTGGCCAAAGAGGTGAGAAGGCCAGGCATGACAGGGAAGGATGAGCTCCCAGCATGGCTCAAAACCATCCCAGTTCTGGGCTCTCAACGGCCAGCTGACAGCCACCAACCCTGTCTTCTGGCAGGGAATAAAGCCCAATGGAGAATAAAAGGGGTCTCAAAAGACTAAAAGGGTGAATGACACCATATGGAGTGCTCACTCTGGACTCCTCTCTACAGCCATTGGAGAGATGCTGACATTTCCACTGGCCTGATGAATTTTGGATAGCTACTTTAGGATGAGCTGGACTCTGTCTGAGAAGAGCTTGCTAAAGACAAATGGAATCCAAGGTGATCCAATCCAGTGGTAACATCTACATTTGGCTGGATGAACTCCACTCTGGCTCAGTGGTTGGTGACTAGCATAACCTGATATCTGATTTCAGGTTCCTCTAAAGCACATTCATGTGTCTTGCTCCAGTTCTGTTCAGAAATCCTTCTCATAGTCTCAAAATCTAAATCATCATTTTCCTCAGCAAAGAGGGCAAGGGCTGATCAGGTGGTAAACAATTCCCTCCCTCTCCTAAGGAGCCAGTTCTTACCAAGGGACTGGCTGGTAGAGCAGTGCCAGCACAGGGGAATCACAGCTGCCTTCAGTTGCCTTTAGAATCACAGAATCATTAAGGCTGGAAAAGTCCTCTAAGATCATCAAGTCCGGCCATCAACCTAACAGCACCATGCCCACTAAACCACGTCCTGAAGTGCCATGTCTACATGTTTTCTGAACACGTCCAGGGCTGGGGACTCCACCACCTGTCTGGCCAACCTGTTCCAATCCTTGGGCACACTTTCAGTGAAGAAATTTTTCCTAATATCCAGGCTGATGCAACTCAAAGCCATTTCTTCTTATCCTATCACTGGTTACTCGACAGAAGAAACCAAACTTCACCTGACTCCAACCTCCTTTCAAGAAATTGTAGAGAACAATGAAGTCTCCCCTCAGCCTCTTCTCCAAACTGAACAATGCTAATTGCCTCAGCTGCTCCTCATAAGACTTGTCCTCTAGACTCTTCACTGGCTTTGTTGAAGCTTTGTTCACCCAGCTTTCTGGGTAAAGGACCTCTCTTTCAAGTGTTTTACCAGTCACGCACAGAAAGTCATTTCAGAGGAGTGGACTGAGAAGTGGCACAGCTAATCTACCACATAGAGTTAATAATAAATTTTCTCTGGTTAAATCCCAGCAACAACAAATACATCTTTATAGCATTCTGAAACAATGAATGGTCAGTCTAAATATTTGCAAGCAAGGAGCTCAACAAAGGCAATGCATAATGGAGAAAAGCTACACCCTGTGGTTCTTTTCACATACTAATGCCCATCAGTTTGAAGGAAAACTGTAGGATTTGGCCTTTAGCTGCTATACATTTTAGTTTGAGTTTGTGATTAGGTTTGGGCAGTAAACAAGAATTTCTCTTTGTGAAAATTTGCTGCTGACTTCCCCGAATTTGTTCTTATTTTGCCAAGATGACAAAGCTGCTTTGATTATTATTTTTTTTTTTCATGAAATAAACATTTTTGAGCAGTCAGCAGCTGGGAATTGCAAGGAATGTTAGTGAGCCCGCAGGAGTCCCAGGCCCTGAGGAAAAATGTGAATGTGAGTTCTCTATACTTCAGCTGAATGCTCCAGCTGAATGCTCCAGCTTTCAGACAGGCTGTAGCAATGCTATATCTTTTTCTCTTTCGAATTTTGACCACACAAAGCACCTCAGACCTGCAAACCTTTTCTGATTAAATCTTAATCAAAGTGAAAACCAGTGAATTTCTTTAGTTTCACTTAGCCAGCTCCATTCACAATGAAGCCTTGCACTGTAAAGGCTCTGGGCAGCAAATACAGCAATGATCTGCTTGCTCCTAGTTGAGGTGCTGCTTTAGCCTGACTTGGGCAGGCTTCAGTTTCATTGCAGAAACTTTTAAACCACATGCCTGCTAGGATCACAGAATCATAGAATCATTTTGGCAGGAAAATACCTCTAAGATCCTCGAGTCCAACCGTTGTCTAACTCTACCAAGTCTGGTACTAAACCATGTGCCTCAGCATTGCATCTCTTGTCTTTTAAACATCTCCAGGAATCTCTGAGCCTTTGTCTGTGTGACTCTGATAAGACAAGTAAGGACTATAGGGATTTTTTCACTGATATTTAATTCCTGAGAATGGCTTGAGGGTATAGCCCTAAAAGAACAAGAACTCAAGGTAATGCTGGGAAAGGGGCAGCCACCATGCCCCTGTTACAACTCATTCTCCTGGAACAAGTCACTCAACATACTGGAATGCACAACTAGGCATCCCATTTTTAAGCACCTAGAGAATACACTAAAGGAAAAAATAAGCAATGTACTTTCGGGAAGCACATATGTCACCTTGGCCTCATTCTTTTATTTTGTAGGATATCTGGCATGGCAAATAGTGCAGGAGTAGTGACATATCTTGACTTCAGAAGGCCCAACAGTCCCTTGAAGGAGATAAGAGAATAAGGTGGATGCTAAATCACCATCAAGGTACTTCAAAGAGCTGCAATCAACAGATCGTTATCTACATGGGATGGAGGTTTTAGTGGCTTCCTACCACAGCCCACTTTCATACCCTGATCTCTTCAGTACTTTCAATAATACCTTCATGATGGAACAGAAATAAGGCAACTTGACTTTTATTCATGGCACCATGTTGGGGTAGCTGCCAGTGTTTTGGAGTGCAGGATGATAAGTAAACTGAAGAAGTGATCTCCATAGAGAAACTAACCAGATGGCATCCAACAACAGCAAGCACAAAGCACTATGCTCAGGAAAGGAGGAAAGCCAATTAATGCTCAAACACAGAAGTAGGGAATGAGCTGCAGACTGTGTTGCAGACCAGTAAAAGAGAGTTAGAAACCAGCAGAGAGAAAGAATAAACACAAGAAGTGAGGTGTTCTTACGAAAAGATAAAGAGTGAATCTCCTCTTATTCCAGGGTTAGGTAAGTAAAGCTTGATATGCAAAATACAGCTAGTACTTTTACCTGCACCACTGAGTCCTAAGCTAGAACTCTTGCTTTGGTTTTGAAGAGCCCACTCAAGGAAGCATGTGTACAGACCAGACATTAGTGAGATGCATGTGACATAAGCACTGGAAAATATGACCTGCAAGAAGTAGTGAGCCTGTTAAACTCGACTAGAGAGGGAGATCTGAAGCATAGGGATTAATGGGCTTCTAGTAGATAAAAGGTAGTTTTGAGGAAGTGGAGAGGAAATTACCATTGTTTGTCTTGAAGGAAGAGAAATAATTGGCAGCAAAATCAATTTGGATCATACGCTAGTAGGAGGAGAGTGAAATAAGGAGCAGTGTGTCCAAGTGACCAAGAAGACCAAAGGCATCCTGGTCTGTATCAAAACCAGTGTGTCCAGCAGGAGTAGAAAAGTAATTACGGCCCTGTACTCAGCCCTGGTGAGGCCACAGCTTGAGTACTGCATTCAGTTCTGGGCACCGCAGGATAAGAAAGACATTGAGGTCCTGGAGGGTGTCCAGAGCACAGCAACAAGGTTGGTGAGGGGTTTGGAGGGCGTGCCATGCAAGGAGCAGCTGAGGGAGCTGGGGTTGTTTAGTCCAGAGAAGAGAAGGCTGAGGGTAGTTCTTATTGCTCTCTGCAACTACCTGAAAGGAGGCTGGAGTTAGGCTGGTATTGGTCTCTTCTCTGCAGTAACTAGCAATAGGAAGAGAACAAAGGGGCTTAAGTTGTGCCAGGGGAGTTTAGGTTGGGCATTAGGAAAAATTTCTTTACTGAACAGTGGTCAGGCATTGGAACAGGCTGCCCAGGAAAGTGGTGGAGTTGCCATCCCTGGAGGCAGTGGAGGAGTGTTCAAGAAGTGTGTACATGTGGCACTTTGGGATATAGTTTAGTAGTCGTGGGTCACAGTTGGATTTGATGTTCTTAAATGTCTTTTCTAACCTTAATGATTTTATGATTCTATGATTTTATAATGTCCAAACTGCCTCCAATCTACTTGACAAGCAGTGCTGCTCACCTGGGTCAGAAAGACAGAAGTGATGTCTACAGTTACACTCATGAATCTCTTGGCAGTGAATGTCTACTTCTACTAGCAGAGTTTAAGTTTAAAAAGGAAGAAAGACTTTTGAAGAGGACTTTTTCTGCTTTTACATATCTACCAAGTCATGACTTTTCTTTCTTAAGTGTCGTTTCATCACCCCCTTTTAAAAACTCTGCAAGATGCCCCAGCCGAGAGCAATCCTATCAGTGGACATAAATTTAAGAGAGGGAAGGAGTGCACTGAGTAGGATGTCTATGCAGACACTGGTGCTGGCTGGCTGACAAGGCAGAACTGGCTCTTTCCTTGGCATGGGCACACACATTAGAGGAGGTGATGTCCCTCTTTCTGTGATATACTCCTGGAGCTCTGGTCAGCAGAGTTCACTGAGCAGAGCTCACCCCAGAGAAAGCTGTTCTCAAGGGAGGAAAGGACCTGCTCCTACAATGCAACTCCATTAACCTGCAGTGATTTAAATGCAATAAATATTTGGGGTACACCAAAACCCATCTATTTCTGCCGGCATTGTGGACGTGGAAGGGGTCAGACTCTGATTCATCTATCCCATTTGTTTCTAGGAGTAATGAAGGCTGTGTTTTCACAGTGGCTATGCAGATGAGGGAGTTGAATTGGGGGGGACTTTGGTATGCAGTGCAGTGGGGTGCAGAAGTACCAGTGACAGCACTAACTGAGCAGAACTGGAAGCCTGGACACAGCCTGAAGGCAGCCTGTTACTTCCAGGGCATGAGCAGCTACCAGTGCAGGATCTCTCACTGACAAATGCAGTGTTTGCAAAGCTCAGAAAGATTCTCTAACCCTGGCTTATTTTGGTTTCCCTGACCTTGTTCAAAGAGAACCATTTCAGCAATCCTCCTGCCAGAGGATCAGTTGATCACCTTGTTATTTAATATATTTAATATTTCAGGAGCTGTATTTTCTTTTCTCTCTCTCCTTTTTTTATTTTTTTGTTTTGTTGTGGGTTTTTTTTGTTTGTTTGTTTGTTTGTTTTTTTTTACATTTGGGATGCCCCAAGCTTCACATAAATTATGTTTTTAAATTTCTGAACACAAACCCGGGAGGAATAAGTAAACTACATTGAATGAATAAAACTGAAAAGCTTAGCAAGACTGAATATCCGAACTCCTTTCATTTGTACTAGCAGCAGACTATTTTTCAGGCAGACAACGTGCAAATCTGAGAATAATAATCAATGTGAGAAAATGATACTCAGAGCGGAAAGGGATTATTTTCTAACATATACTATTTTCTAATGCATTAGTTTTATTAGTTAAGGTTATTTAAAATGAATTATTTATTAGTTTTAAACTAATAATATCACTGTTTAAAATGATGAGTCTAACTCTTCCAAATTGTAAAGGATTTTTTTAATTTCTATTTTGCCTGGGTTTCTTTTACCAGAGGAAATCTAGCTTGAGAAAAATCAAAGCTATATGTTTCACCTCACTACAGGATTACATGACCTGAGGCTTTAAAAGCACGCACGACATCACAATGGGTCTTTTGCTAAAACCTGTGGCAGGCATTAGAACAAAGATTATCCACAGATAGTTTGTTTACAGATATCCAGGATTCAGGTGTGCCAAACTTTCAATGCTCACACTCTCAGAAAGGTGGCAGTAGTTCAGAGCTGGACACCCACACATTTAGGGGAAAGCTAAGCTAGAGAACGCAACTCTGCTGCCTAGGTCCATATCTACTAGGCACAAATAAAATTAATAATACATGTGTGTGGCTCTAAAATTCATTTGTACCTATATTTTTCTTGACAGCTAAATGGAAAATGTATGCTGTGAGACTTTACCAGCAATAAACCACCTACAGCCAGTTAGTTAGGCACTGTGATAGGGAGCAGTGAGGCCAGGTATACCTTCACATCTGGTGAATGCACTTCATGCTGGGCACACTCCAGCAAACACTCAGCTCAGCCTGGAGAGCTGCTCTGCTTGCTGCTGTGTGCCACTCAGCATGCTGCTGAGGGGAGGGTTTTGCACCAGACAAACAGAAGCCTTCTGCTTCACTACACCTGCACATAAAGCATCACCTCTGACCATCCAGCCAGACTTCATCTTGCAGGTAAACACTTTGTACTAGCTAGCCCCTAGCTTGCTAAGTAATACCAGCAAGAGGAAAGGTCCCATCATGCATGCATTTATATCCACAAACACTTGCTGGTGGAAGTAAAATCTGCAGCTTTTTGGGTTACTAGACAAATCAGAAGAAATAAACTCCTGCCTGTATGATAACATAGAAGCTGAACATATCAAACACATTCACATGTACCTATCTAAGCTTCTCTATAAATATTTTAGATAAATAGGCAGATAGACAGAGTGCTGTGAAGATTAAAAGCAAAACAAAACTAAATAAACTTGCTTCTTTGGTATTCTGGTCTGGACAGAGTGGAACAAATAAACCCCATAATGCCTCTGCCAGTAACTGGCAGCCTCCTTAATGTGTTTACTCTCTTTTATATCATGAATGCAGGCAAACAGATAGGACAAATCTGGTTCACATCACCAGATTTCCAGTGCCCTGTAACACACACAGGAGGAGGGTAGCTAAAAAAAGGAGAGGGCAACATAAGGTATGCGGCAGCTACCTCAGACACATGCTTAGCAATAGTGCACTCTGCAAACCAATGACCCAGCACAGAAAAACACCCAGGAAAACTCAGTCCCCAGCCTTGCAAAGAGTTGACAATGGAAGGCCAAGGAACACAGCACAGTAGCTTGTTGACACAGGAGAAAAAGAAAGGAAATCTGAGGAAGGAGGAAGTGAAGAAACCAGAGAGCTGTCTGGGAAGAGACAAGGCAATCGCGATGTTCTGACATGTGTCATTATAAAAAAAAAAGCTTTCCCCTCAGTGCCAGAACAACTAAGAGACAGAAGCCAGGCTTGCATTATACTGGAATATGTCTTGGCATCATTGGTGTCCCCTGCTCGATCACCACTTTCAAAAGGACAGACTGACAGCAGAGTAAAGCCATGCCATGCCTCAGTGAAAGAGGACAATCCTGATGGCTCTTATTGTAAATATAAGGGACACAAAGGCTGCTGACCCTGGGATTTCTCTTAGAAAGATACAGATCTCCCCACCCACTGTGTCTTTTGCTCTTTGCTGTCTTCTCAGGCAAGTTGCTTACCTTGCACGATCAAGTAAACCTGGGAAGTCTTGGGGTGATGCTGTGTCTGCACTGAACATGTATAGGACCCCTCATCATAGACATCCACTTTCTGGATCCGCAGGCTGTATTCCAGGGGGTTTCTCTTCTCCAGCTCTACTCGAGGGTCCAGAGACCACTTGTCCTCTCCAGCAAAAATGATGCCAGAACGGTTTAACCAGGCCACCTTGGAGCTTCTGTCCTCTACATAACACCTGCAGACGATGAGAAAAATGGAGGAAGATTAAAAACCCAGCATCTCCATTTTATCCCTTCCCTTTACTACTTTGTTTAGAAACTCCACAGCATGCTCCTGCCTTGCCAGTGAACCAGAGCATCTCCTCACTACTGCTGCCCCATGGCCACGTATTTCACGATGATTTTGGAAGGTTTTCAGGAACCTTTCAGTCATGAAACAATAGGGTTTGGGGTGGCCATCCTCTTCTTCTCTCTCCCTTTTGTTTGTGGCCTACACCTGTACCAAAAATGTCTCTGGAATGCCCCAAGAGATCCTGGTCAACAAATCCTTCTAACCCTGTCAATAGGAAAGGTCAGAGAGAGTTCTTCCGGTTCTTTCCCTCATCTTCAACAGTTAAGCATACTAAAAGTTACATTCCCAGTCCCCTGTTGGCCTGGAGGTCAAAGGTTCAGCGCCCTAGATCCATCAGCTCAGGACACAATTGCTTCATCTCTCAGTTTCAGCAGCACAAGGGGAGGGAGCTATTCTGTACCACAGAATCACAGAACATTAGGGGTTGGAAGGGACCTCAAAAGATCATCTAGTCCAAGCCCCCTGCTAGAGTAGGATCACCTAGAGTAGGGCACACAGGAACACATCCAGGTGAGTTCTAAATGTCTCCAGAGAAGGAGACTCCACAACCTCTCTGGGCAGCCTGTTCCAGTGCTGTCACCCTCACAGTGAAAAAGTTTTTCTTTACGTTTACATGAAACCTCCTACGCTCCAGCTTGTACCCATTGCTCCTCGTCCTATCATTGGACATTACTGAGAAGAGCCTGGCTCTGTCCTCCTGACACTCACCCTTCACATATTTATAAACATTAATGAGGTCACCCCTCAGTCTCCTCCTTTACAACCTAAAGAGTCCCAGCTCCCTCAGCCCTTCCTCATAAGGCAGATATGCCACTCCCTTAATCATCTTTGTGGCTCTGTGAAGGACTATTTCAAGCAGTTCCCTGTCCTTCTTGAACTGAGGGGCCCTGAACTGGACATGATATTCCAGGTACGGTCTCACTGGGGCAGAGTAGAGGGGTAGGAGAACCTCTCTCGACCTACTGACCACACTTTGTCTAATACACCCCACAATGCCATTGGCCTTCATGGCCACAAGGCCACATTGCTGGCTCATGGCCATCCTTCTGTTCACCAGGACCTCTAGGTCCCTTTCCCCTATGCTGTATCTCCCCTCTTCATCCCTCTGCCAAGAAATGGCTCAGGGAAAATAAGAATTCACTCCTCAAACACCATGCTCCTAACGCACACAAACACATCCTTGTCAAGGCACACCTGTCCACTCATGCAGGCAACTGCAGATTTCAGGCTGAAAAGGAGATGCTGTGGAGGTATCCCTGTGACACCCACAGCCTATTCTGGGAACATCCCAGGTGAGACAGGAGAGGAGGAATGACAGCCAGGGGAAGTATGCAGCGGAGCAGCAAGCAGGACGAGAAACTGCCAAAGCCTCAGTTACCAGCTGTGGCAAGGCAGAGGATGGACTAACCTCATTGCAACTGCAGGATGGCATTTTGCAACATGAAAGTGGAGAAGGTGCTGAGAAGACACACATTTTTGGCCAAGGCACCTGCTCTGTACCACTTCCCACCTCCAGAAGGTGGCTTGCACAGAAGAGAACAGGATATGCCACAGAGGAGGCATGTTCTGCTCACTCTCATCTATGTCGTTTAAGAGGTCCAGGGCTGAAGAAGACATGGGGACAAAACTCCTCACAGATGCACCCACCAGGGCCAGACTCAGACAGGCTAAAAGGGTTTGCTCTGCAGCAGCTCACACCATCCTTGCTCTGCAGATAATTTGGGAAACTCAGTCTCTGGAGCTTGTTGCTCCTTCACCCTCAGAGCTCTGCCCACAGCCTCTTGGCAGCCAAATAACTCAGCACATCTCCCCACGACTAGTCACGCGTGTGTTGTGTGTGAGAGAGAAGAGAAAGAGGATAAAGATTATTGCTTCAAGATAAGACAAATATTTGTCAGTAGGCTTTTGTACAGCCTCTTAGCACAGGCCAGACATTTTCCAAGTTCTTCTATCTGGATGCATTTCTTTCATGCCTCACTGCAGCTGCTGTCCCTTTTTATGTCACCCTACCATTACAGCCACCTCTTACCACCTCCCTTTTGGCGCACTGATGGATGCTCTCAGAGTTGTTCTGTGGTTACTTGTGGGCAGGAAGAAAGCCAGGCTGCATGGGCATTGATGGGAGGCATGCTATGCTGCTGGCAAAGCTGGAAGCAGCTCTGTCTGATCTGGCAGACATTTGCTTTAGAGAGCACCTCAACAGACTTTAGCCAGCATCAGCACCATCCAGCCAAGGGAGAGGAGCAAACGTCGACCTTTCAGGCCAAAGTCCACCCTCCTGGCCAGACAGGCACATGCCTTGAGGTGAGCTCCCACCTGTGATCCACATTTTGGTTTTTAAAAGCTGCTAGTTTTAAAAAAGAAGGGGAACCCACGAGCATCCACTTACATGTAGAAGCCATCACAACAGTGACAGTGTCCCCAGTTCAGCTGTGCACCCAGGGCTGTAATCACCAGCAACAGGTACTGGAAGCAATGACCTGGGGAGGTCACTCTACCCCAGGGCTGGGAGCAGTGGCCCTATGGGGACACCCAGACCCTCTCCAGAACCAGTTACCTTAGGGTCACCAGCCTTATTACAGATGCATAGAGTTATAACAGCACCAAGAATCGAGAGCTAGGTGTTTTTAACAGGTGTTCAAAGCCCCTCTCTGCACAATTTGGATTTCTGAAAACCCTAAAGAGGATGGTGGTGAGAAGGAAGCAGATTAAGAGCTGAAGCTGAAGTAAGTAGGAGCTGTCATTTCTTAGTTGCTCCTGAAAATCCCCCAGCACCAGGAGATCCAGTGCACTGCACTAGCCCCTCTGGGCTGCTTTCTAGACCTACCATGGTGTTAGTGGTATGGTGCAGCACTCTGTGGCTGTGCCCTGAACTTAGTCATTACATGCCTCTGCTTGGAGGTAGCCCCTGCAGTGTCACAGAATCAATCATAGAATCATAGAATTGTTTCAGCAGGAAAAGACGCCTAAGATGAGATCATCGAGTCCAACAGTCAACCTAAGACCACCATGGCCATTAAACCACATCCCAAAGTGCCATGTCCACTCATTTCTTGAACACCTCCAGGCACAGTGACTACACCACCTTCCTGATTAACTTATTCCAATACCTGATGTCTCTTTCAGTAAAGAAAATTTTCCTAATAACCAATTTAAACCCCCCCTGGTACAACTTCAGGTCGTTTTCTCTCATTTTATCACCTGATACTAGGGAGAAGAGACTGACCCCCACCTCACTACAACCTCCTTTCAGGCAGTTGTAGAGAGCAATGAGGTCTCTCCTCAGCCTCCTTCTCTGCAGACTGAATAACCCTAGTTCCCTCAGCCATCCTTCAGAAGACTTGTTCTCCAGGCCCCTCACCAGCTTTGCTGCCCTTCTCTGGACATGCTCCAGCAACTTGTTGTTCTTCTTGCAGTGAGGGGCCCAAAATTCAGCACAGTGTTTGAAGTGCAGCCTTGCCAGTGCCAAGTACAAGGGCACAATCACTTCCCCTGGGAGAGCAGCAGCTCAGTGTTGTGGTCAGAGCAAAGCTTTGTTCTTCTGCTTTTGAGAAGGTGCTCACGCAGCGGCCCTCCCTGTTCTCTGCCAAAGAGGAGATGAGTGTCAGAGCCTGTTCTGTAGTGTCAGAGCCCTATGGTCATCCCTGGGATGGTGGTCAGTAACCACAGTCAAGCAAGTGCTACAGAAATAACGAAAGGAGGAGAGAGAAGGAGAGGGAGAGGAGGAAAATGGGAAAAGCAAGTGAAATGGATTTGAGCTGCTCTATTAACATACTTGTTCCTCTCAAGCTGTTAGAGAAAATCAATGTAGAAATTTCTGGTGTGCTCTGAACATGTATCCACATAGATGATGCATCTCAGTATGTCCGTCCCCACACATGCACCCTCTTAGTCTGCCAGAGATGCCACCAAGCTGTATGGATCATGCTTTAATAAGGATTTATGGTGATGATTTCCACAGTGTAATAAGTGTTAATTCAATACTAATAGAATATTAAATGGCACTTTAACTGACATTTTAACTGCAATGAAACAGGAGCATGGCATCAGCAAGATACAAATGACTCTTATCGTTCACTAATAATCAATAATCAAGTTCACAGAGATAGTCAAATGCTTTTCATTAGGCTTATTGAAAGCATTACCACCAGCATCAGTGAACAGTAATAAAGGATTTGCGATCCATTCATTTTGCTTTCCCCTGCAGTTTCAGGTTTAATTTCTTGACATCTCTGATGCAGCTAAGGGGAGAACCAGCTAGTGGTGATGGTCGTGCCTTACACAATCACTGCGGGGAGTCAGGAACTATTGATCTTAGTGCCAATTCAAACCACAGACACAGAAGGACAAGAAAAAGCTTGCCACCATGACCCATTAGCCCTCCTTGCCCCCTCATAAACAAACACAATAAAGCTTGGCACCTGAGCAGTGGCATCGTTTTTAGCTGCTACAGATCCATTGCCAATTCTCACACAGTGGCTAACAATCACCTAACAACCAGCCAGCAGGGGATGGTTGGAAATTGAATGCAGAGAAAGGAACCAGGGTCACACTCATGCACCTCCCTCAGCTTCACTTTCCTCACGTGCAAATGCAAGTGATAGGTCTGAACTGTACTGCAGGGGCAGAGGGGAAGGGAGCAGGTGATGCTTTTGCTTCAGGAGAACACTTTGGGACCTTCAGCAGGAACCATCCCATCAAATGGGAGGGATGGCTGCCCAATCCTATTCCTAGTATTTGGATTTCAGGCTGGGAGGGGATTTATACATATCCCTCTATAGAGACTTCAAAGGAGTTTGGAGAGAGGTAGGGGTTGGTCTCTTCTCACATGCAACAAGTGACAGAATAAGAGGAAACAGCCTCAAGCTGCACCAAGGGAGGTTCAGACAGGGTATTAGGAAGAATTTTTACATGGAAAGGGTTATCAAGCATCGGAACAGGCTGCCCAGGGAGGTGGTGGAGTCACCATCCCTGGAGGTATTTAAAAGACGTGTGGATGTGGTGCTTAGGGATGTGGTTTAGTGGTAGTGACTTAGCAGTAGTGGTGGGATTGCAGACTCTAGGTGAGTGGCTGGACTTGTTCTCAATGGTCTTGTCCAGCACCAATAGTTCTGTGGTTCTGTATTTCTATCTGGCAGCATGCAGGCAGGGGGTGGGGCAGGAGCCAAGAGCAGGCTCTGTTGCTCATCCTCTGATCTTGCCTGCTGGTGTAATGTGCATCACTGGGCCAAAGAAGTGCTCCTGCAAAACTTCCTGCGTAGGCTCTGGGGTAAACTCCATCTGTTAGGAAAGACGTCTTTCTTTTTCCCCTTTTTGAAAGCATTTGGGCTTATTCCTAACAACAGGTGGGAAAGTGAGAAAAAAAAAGGAGAGGGAGGCTCAGGTGTCTCCATCTCCCCTCCTGCTGAACAACAAGGCTGGAGGTCTCACCACTCGCTCTGCTTCACTCAGGTCTCTGACTCCTAGATCCAGCAACTCTTGCTCCTCCTCCTCCTCCCACCCAATGTACTGCTGTGTGGTGCATTGATTTCCTAGCGTGCTGCTGCAACACTTGTCAGAGATTATTTTGTGCCTGTCACTACGGCAGCTCTCGGCCCCAAGCTTTACACTCTTCCTTCCCTCCAGCAAACAGACTGGCACACTGCTGAGAGGGGGCATTTGGTCAGAAAGCCCTAGCATCAGGTCCCTGGGCTGGAGGCACCACCACCACAGTGGGGACTGAAAGGAGTGAGGTGAAGGAGGAGGATGCATGAGAGCTGGGGGCTTGCCAGAACATTTCCCATTCTGCTTCAGAGAAAGCAGCACAGCAGCTATGGCCCTGGGTTATGGAGATGGAGTAGGGGTATTGCCTTCAGGGGGTCTTTCTGGGGTAAATTGGAAGGAGTAGATGATATTTAGAGCCTACAGTGATGAAGAGGCAGGAAGGAAGTCCTGTAGGACCTGGTGAAAGTGCTGTTTAAATGATTACTTTAACAGGGCAGCGATTTTACAGCATTATTGATGAAATATTGTATCGCCTTGAACCGAGGATAATGGTTTACTTTTTCTTTTTTATTGTTGTTGTAATTCCAAATAAGTTTTTGTTTGTTTGGGGTTTTTTGTTACAGCAAACACAATTCCACAGTTCTCTGCCAGAGCTCTGCTAGTGGGAAGAGGCATGCTGCCTCACCAGCAAGCCACAGCTCTTACCTCATTTGGGGAGAAAAAACCCCAAACACAAATAGTGTGGTTTCAGACTGTGTTTTCTGCCCATTTTTTCCAAAGCCTGTTGTGGTGACAGCCCTGTGTCATAATTCCAACACTCCTATTTAATCATCTTTTCTCCATTAACCTTTTGGTCACCTCTTCTGTAAGACCATCTCTGTGCAGCAAGGCAAAACACAGTGTCCTACTGTACACGCAGCTAAGCACCTGGAACCCACTCCTACTGCACTCACCAAGGAACACGACCTGCTCTGTATCAGATCTTCCACCTTCTCCTTGTGATGAGCCTGCTCTAATCTCACTTCACACACACCTGCAGGACTGAGCTAACAACTTCCCCTGCTGCCCTCTATCCCCAGCAGCAAAATGGTGAGAGGGGAAAGAGAGAAGGATCAAACATGGCTTGTTTGGCACAAAATAGCATCAGTTCCTGGCTGCCAGCTCTGAAAGTGCAAGACAAATTCTCCCTTGTGTTGCAAAGTATGATCCTGGAAAGCTAATGTGGTGGTTAAGCACAGTGCTGCTTGCAGCCTTGTGAGGAAAGCTCAAGAACAAATCACACTTGTGTGGTTTTATCTTTTCTTGTGCTCTTCAGCCCTTCCCCGTGTGGCAAGAAAGGACTCAGCACAGTGATGGTCAGCCAGGGGGGAACTGAGAGCTCAGACCCTCTGCTATGCCCCAGCAAGGGCTAAGGACAGACCATGAGCATGCCAGCCCTGACCCTCCCAGGCAGAGTCTGACCAAGTCCCATAATGTGGTTGCAGTTCCAGACCTTGCCAATATTTCAAGAGCAATTTAGTACTGCCACTGCAGCAGCCAGCAGCTCCCACTCCCTGGTGTACAGTCCCCACCCAAGGAATACATTTGCAGAACACATCAGAGCATGTAGTTGAAAGGAGTAATGGATAAGCTGTTGGCCCTGAGTGCTTCCCACAGGTTGTCTTCAGGAGGAGGTGCTAGAGAAGACAGCCTACAGCTGAACATACCTGCATTGTTGGCTGATAAAAGGGAGATCTGTGTTATAAGCCAGGTGCTGCTTGCCCTAGCGAGGAGAGACTCCATTCTTTAGGATGAGAGAAAATGACTTCAGGCTGTACCAGTGTAGATTTAGATTGAAAGTTAGAACATCATCTTCACTGAAAGGGTTCTCAGACACTGCAATAGGACCCCCAGGGAGGTGTTTAAAAGATGCAGAGATGCACTGCTAAGGGACGCAGCTTAACACCAGCATTGGTAGAATTAAATAATGATTGGAGGCAATCTTAAAGATCTTTTCCAACTGAAACAATTGTATGATTCTCTTTGGAAAGGCATGGGCCCCCTCTGTGAATGGCAGTGGGAGACTGCATCAACCAAGCATCTAAAACTACCTGTCTACCAAGCACCAAAACTCTCATTTTACTGAATTTGAATACACATGAGCATGAGGTGTTGCTCAAACATCTTCTCCTGGATGCAACTCTTCCTCTTTTTCCCCATACTGGTCCAGCTGCTGCTCTTCTCATGGGTCACTGCAGGGTCACCGTTAGACAATGAATGCTGTGCCAAAGCAGGATGGATTCCCCAAACGTGACATAAATAGCTCCTGAGCCACCACTGCCAGCATTATAACACAGGCCCACGGAAGCATGTGGAAAACTACTGCTTAAAGCCAGTCCTTTGCTGGAAAACTAGCAGGAGGGGGAAACTGCTGTATCTGTTCAACCCATGCTTTCTTTAAGCTGCACTATGCTATGACTTTGGTTGTTGCACCTGTCTGCAGCTCCCTGGGTATCTCAGTGCTCAGGTGACAATTTCAGGCCATCCCTCATCTGGGGAGGTACAAGTCTGATAGGATGCCTGCACTTTTGCTCATCCTCTTTAGTAAATTGCCACTTTGGGAGTGTGAGACTAGGATGTGCTTTCTGGGTCAGGGATCCCTGTCCTCCTCCAGCACAGCCAGCTGCACCATATCATTTTCAGAGATGCACTTCATTCCTACTTAAGCCTGGTGTGTTTGGTGGGGGTTATGCTTCCCTGCTTTGTACTGTTCAATGTCTTCCTGCTTTGATGATTAGAAACTTTTTTCCTAATTCTAAATCTAGATTATTCATGGCTGCTTTACATCCATTCCCCCTCACACCAACACCATCCTTTAGTTTAAATAGCTCTTCTCTCCTGGGTGCTTATCTTCCCTTGTGCTCACAGATAGCAATCATTTTCCCTCTCAGCCTTCATTTTGCTGGTCTCAACAAGCCAAACTCTCCCAATTTCTGCTTGTACACTAGATTCTCCATTGCTCTAAACATCCCAGTAGCCCTTCTCAGGACCTGTTCCAGTCTGAATTCTTCTTTCATGACCAGAATTCATACCCAGTTTTCTAGATCAGGACTCCCCAGTGCCTTGCACAAAAATATTCCTATCTCACTCTTCCCCATCAACTCTTTTTAATGAAAGTGAAAAGAATAGCAACCAGTGAATACGACTATCAGTGCAGAACTGCTCCTGTGCTGTAAGCATCCTCATCTCTCAGTCCATGTGATGTGTGGAAAATGAAAGCCAAGGGAATATACACAAAATACACCAACCTAAAAAGACAGCTAGCTGCATGGCCTCTCACTAACAGACACACAGCTGGTCTCACATGGGCTTTCTTTCTGTAAAAATGACTATTTAAGTGTACAGGGTTCTGTTTGTAGAGAAAAAAGCAAAACCAAACCCACATACACACACCCCCTCAACCAAAAAAACAACAAACCCCGAAACAAACAAAAAGCCATAACAAAAACAAAAGATCAGAAATCAAGCCTAAAATTACAGTAATTGTTATGCTAGTGCTCTCCTGGGGTAGATGTAGCTATATCAGAAGAAGAGAGCAATAAATCATGCTGGTATAAGTTCTTTCTGCCTTCTGGGGATCAGCATACCTGCATAAACAATTTCAGTCCACACACACTCCAGCAGTTACCTTCTTAACAAGGTACTATTAACAAGGTTGACTCCATCCCAGCCACATCCCAGCACAATTTAAAACTTCAAAACACAGAAAAAGCCTCAGTTTGAGGCCTACCACCACAGTGTCAGATTTTTCTACATCTCACAATACCTAGGAAACCCCCTCCATTTCTTTACAGGAAAGCCAGGAAAACCTTGGATGTCTCTTTGCCCACTCTGAGGTGCATTATGTAAAGTGTCTGTCTCTAGTTGAAGGGCTCCTGCCACGTGTGCATAAAGTGGCTGAACTGCTCTCTGACTGATGCTTGCATAAATCTCAAAAGCTCTGACAGCTTGCATCAGGGTCTTGCACCAAGATCAGTCAGGAGGATGAGGTTGCTGAGGAAACAGACTCTGAGTTGCCTCTTTTCTTTCTGGGTTAGCCAAGGACCTTTTGGTCCAGCCAGAAATCTGGCTCTGATCTTGATCCTGCATGGTGTGTTGGTGCTCATCAGATATTGATCACACAGCCTTGCTGAAAGGTCCAGCCAGAAGCATATGCCTTGCTCTGCTATCTGCAGCTTCCCATAGTGTCACAGGGCTTCTGTACCTCAAAAAGGGAAAACAGGAAATAGTAGAGATGATTGAGAATGGTAACGGGGAACATTGCCACATGAATTTCCTTTTGGAGAGCATTTACTCTAAAGACTGTGCTTTTGCCATCACTAAGACATGGGCTGACATTTAAAAAGTACCTGTGTTCACTCAGGAACTGAAGCACACAGAAAGACATTAGTAATTAATCACTTATGTGAACTGAAATTGGCTTTTATGCAAAATTTGTAGAAAGACTGGAAACCAAACAGCTACTGATGAGTCTCTGCACCATTAAGACTTTTTTTCTGGTTGTGGGACATGCTAAGAATGAGAAATATAGCAGCACTAACAAGGCACTCATGCAGACTATCATCCCCTTTATTTTCCTTCACAAACTCCCATAATGGAAACCACCTGTTTCTTCTACCTGAACCTCCAGTGCCTTGTAGGTAACGTTCATGTGGTTGTCACTAGGTAACTCCAGAAAAACTACTTCCAAACTTTTCCCTTCGATTTCTTCTTTAAAAAAATAACTTGAAAAGAAATGTGTTTCAGAGACATGATCTCCTCCTCTGACAGAAGGGGAGGGAGGGTTTGGCTGGGAAGTCCACGTGACTCGATCTGGTAATTATCCAGCCACAGCGGCAATCTGAAACGTTCTGTGCTGTCGCGGAGAATGACAGCACCTGGAGCTCCAGCACCCAGATAAAAAGCAGAGAGACAATTGGGCAGATGGAGAAAGGCAATGCTACATCATGGGGTGGCAAGGGTGGGGGAAGAGAAAGAGTGGGGGAGAGGCAAAAGCTAGTGAGAAACATCAAGGCAGCCAGCACAGCTAGTGGAGAATGAGATAATACCACAGATTAGTAATGCAGCTCTGAAAGAAAGGGAAACAGAGAAAGCAGCAGAATGGAGGCAGGTCAGGAGAGAGCAAGTGCAAAAGAGGGGCAGTGTGAACACAAGAAGGAATGGGAGAGCGATGCTAGAGGGAGCTTTAAAGCATTTTGTGTGGTCCTGGGTCCCTTCCTCCCCCTCCAGTCACTGGCTAAAAATGAAGGAGGTATCACCAGAGACTGATCATACAGCAAGGGAGAGATTTGAAAATCAACTCTTTGCAGCTAAAGAGAGACAGAGCACTGTGAATAGCCCTTCCCAGCTTGTGAATTTCAGCAGTTTGCTCAGGGTAAGCAAACTTACAAAACTTAAGTACAATTGAAATAATTAAAATTGGAGCTTTGGGTCATCCCCTCATGTGCAGAAGGGTGAGAGGGGAGGTTCCTCAACCCTCCCTTTCCCAGTGGCACATGCAGAAGCACATACAAATCTGCAAAATAGTCCATGTGATTGATGCCATGGTGCTGTGGCACAATTCCAGGAAGCAAAGTGCCATGCATGCCACTCCACACAGCAACGTGACGCCATCAGCTTGTGCTCTTGGGCATGTTTCAAATGCAGGGTTTGCCCACAGGACCGGCAGCAGTCTTCAAAAGGTTAAGAGCAGCTGACTGCCAGGTGGACCAAATCCATGTATGGGATGGTTTGAAACTGTCTTTTAAATTTTTTCCTTGCAAAATTCAAAACAGAGAAAGCGAAAGAGTGTAAATAAGTCATTATTGGGTGTAAGAAAGCAAAATAGTGATTGTTCTAAACACTTCCATTGGATAGACAGAAATGTTTAAGAACTATTACCCAAAACAAAGTGGGCACTCTGCATTCTGCAGTCGGGGCAGTTGCTGGGCTGTCTGGCTGCTGTTTCTTCTTCTCTTCTGGCTGAAGATAACACACTGACCTTGGCAGCTAAGTTAACAACTTTCTGCTTTAACTAACTCTGCTTTCTGCCAGGGAGGGCTGGGGGAAAGCTCCTGGGAGAGAGGCCCCTTGGGAAAGGTTCCCTTTGGGGGGAAGCAAAGGGGGCTTGGTTGTGCTTTTCTGTTGATTGTATATATTTGTAAATGTTGTGAATTTTGTATATTTGCACATATTCATTGCATTTCATCGTAGATTCTGCTTGTAAATACAGCTTTCATTTGCTTCCAGACTGGGCTAGCCTGGTTATTGTTGGGGGGGGGTGGGGGGTGGGTGGAATTTCAGCTCACGCTGACACAATGTACCACCTCTGGGAAGGTTTCTGGCATTGGAAAATGCAGCTAGACAGTCAGGTTTGGGCCAAAGGACTGATGCTGGCCACCAGCCTCAATGTCTGATGGGGTAATGACTGAGGTATTGGGAGTGACCAATAGATCTGCAGTGGCAGCACCTCTACTTGGAGGCAGAAGGATCTAAGTGCCCAGATGTCTGAATGTTTGGGGAAGGAAATGGGAATGAGTATCAAAAGGTCTTGAGCACTGCGCATCTACCACCCTCCCATGATCAGTGGCAGATGTTTTGAAGAAAGGTGGAACACATCCTAAAAGGACGATGTAAATCACCATCTACATAATTTCATGATCCTTCCCAGCCATAAAAGCCTATTAATCTAGCCCAAAGCAAATATAAGTTGGCCTTCTCTCCAAATGACAGCTTGCATTCCACCTTGTAAGTTTGTACTCTGCCTTTCTTATCCCCAGGCATTCCTCAACCCCTTGACCTCTTTTTCTTTTTTTAAACTCATTAACATCCTCATCTTGGTGATACTTTCTAGCTGAGAACTTTGTCAGTTAACTATTAATTGTTACAAAGCTGTGAAAGACCATCAGATCTAAGTGTTCTGTGAAACTGACAAGTATCTCCTGTGTTTTGCATTATGAAATAGCTCCTACCAATACCTGAGAAGCATGCTATCTGAGACACAAGAATACACTTTCCATTTTGTGGACCCTAATGCCATTTTCATCTTGTACTGCTCCTTTTCCAAAAGGCAAAAGAGAATATCTGAAACATTAGTCCTGGGGCAGGGGTGGGGAGTGAGAGGGAAGACCCACACCAAGGAGAAATCAGTCTTGAAATTCTTTAGAGAGGCAGACCAAAGTGGGAATGGGAGCAATATTAGGGAAAATAAGAATTAAGTTTCTCTTCTTTTCTGAGGTCATGAGAGTATCAGAGGTGGCTCAACCAATTTATCATCGCCCCTTCCAAGTGCTGCCCTCGAGCTGTCAGTACCTGACTGTGAAGGGTGGCATTTCAGTATGAATGAGCAAGTGGGCCCATCCTGCCTGCTCGCTCCCAGCTGCTGCATTTCAGCGAAGGACACCTTCTTGATGTGCAAACACTCCAGTTATTATTTACAGCTGACCTTTTCCCTCTCCAGCTCCCGCTGCTGCGGCACTGCTGGTGGAGTCAGGGCTGGTAGAGATTGTGTAGACGATGTATAGTGAAACATGTTAGCTTCCCTGCCTGTGCCAGAGCTGTCAGCACTGCCACTGTGGATTGAGCTGCACCCGTGGAAGCAACAGTGGGAGATACGAAGAAAAAAGCCTAATGTAGACAAAGCCTTTGAGGAGCTTAACCCCTCTTCCCCCTTTCCATCTCTCTCCCACTTGAAAGCAGAGAACAGCTTCTGAGCAAGACACACATTCTCATTTCCATATCTAAAGCCAGTCCCGAAATACCATCGTGAAACAATGCTCTCAGAGAGGAGACCACGAAGCAGATTCCCTTTGAGAGATTTGGCTGCTTCTCTTTTCAATTCCACCCCAAAACAACTGCCACCAAATACTGAGTGCACCTGGACCTGGTGTAGTCAATCCAAGGCACCTTGTTACCAGAGTGATATGGGGAAATTGGAAGGAATTCATAGGCAAGCAACAACAGAATCCATCAAGGGCTGCAAAGGGATCAGCATCTAAGGGAAGCTTAAAAACATTAAATATGTATAACTTGACTAAAAGAGGACTTAAAAGGGATGTGTTGACAAGCTATACCTCTTTGAAAGCTGAAAGCACCAAGGGAAGAGAGGAATTATTTAGCAAGATGCATAGGGGTCTAGAGTGGAGTAACATCAGAAAAAGAAAAGAAGTAAGTCTGTTCAAACTTGAGGAAAAACTTCTTGTCCTCTAAAAATCCCAGTCTTCTGGAGAGTCTCCCAAGGAAAGCAAGAAAGCTCCTATTGTTTCAGATGTGTAAAACAAAGTTATGCTGGGAACCAGAGGATGCTTAAGCTGTGCAGGGAACAGCTTCACAGTGGCTGCAGGTAGAATAAACTACAACGACCTGGCCTTATTAGTTTTACCACCTACCTGGCAGAGTTCAGCAATGTGTGAGAAGACAACTCCTCTCACAAGCTTCTTTCAGATGAAGCAATGCTTTTAGCTATTTTCACTTCACGTACAGCTAAATATTTCTTGTCAAGACCTTAGATCTCTATATGCTGTACTGTAGTTAACCAGCACAGGTAATGGTCTTGTTTTCATAAACTGGGTGTTAGAAGTCATCCATGGACAGGGTAAAAACTACTGATACAAAGACCAAAAGTGTTATTATTTGCCAAAGGCATTGGTTGTATTCCCAAGTGCACTGGGAGTAAAGTTGTCAAGCCCTTAGAAGTCACAAGTAAAGCTCGATTTTTTCAAAGTGCTTAGCACTTTGGAGGTGTTTAAAAGACATGTGGATGTGGTGCTTAGGAAAGTGATTTAACAATAGTGGTTTAGTATTAGTAGGATTGTGAGCTTAAGGTGAGTGGTTGGACTTGATGATCAAAAAGGTCTTTTCCAAACTTTTCCAACCTTCTATGATTCTATGTATTAAGATTTGTCAAACTGCTTTTGGGCCTACCAGCTTCCAAACTAGTTCACAAGAACCAAATTTTCAAACTAGTGTTTAGCACAGTGAATTCCTTTACCAATGAAGCCACTTCTGCTGCTGCCTAAAATGACATGCTTTTGAAACTCTGACCTATGGGTGTTTTACAACCCTAGAACAAAGTGCAAACTTCAGACTCACATGGTGTATTTACCTCCTTGTGCTGGTTTGAGGCCAGACAGATCCTCTCTTGCCCCGGGAGGGACAAAAGAATGACACTCACACAAATGGACTGGAGTGATGGAAAGTTTAAATGGAAAAGCAATTGGTGAAACTACAAAAAGCAACAAAGCATAGCAACAAGAATATCCCAAAGCATACAGAGCCCCTTGCATAATACTCAGAGGCTTCCCAACTCTTCCCTTCTCCCACCTGAGGGTCTACCCAAAACCCCCAGGGCTCTTTCTTCCTCCCCCCTCCCCCCCCCCGGCTAGGCTGGTCTCAGGCTGGCCAGGTCTGAGACTACCCTCTCCCCTTTCTCCTCCTGGCATTAGTCCTAGACAGGCCTAAGAGGCCTTGAGATACTCCCCCACCATTACCCGATAGAGAGCATCTGCCACAGAAGCAGAGAGGGAAGAAAGAGAAAGAGAATGACTTTGCAGATGGATTGATAGGGGGCAGGATTTCTGGGTAGAAATACTCTGCTTCCTGTGTCCACCTTACTCAGTTGGACAATTGGGACACTGGAGGTGTAGCTTATGTGGCAATAACCGGAGGCACCCAGCCTGAACTGCCACAGTTTCCTTTAAGTGGAAACCACAGCAAAGCTGTACCATCTAAGCAACACTCAACTCCACTGTCTTTATTTGCAGTTTTGTTGAATCTTGTCTCTCTCTAATGCCCCACTTTTGCCCACCATCAGGCCTTGCAAAAGGACGCATCTGAAAAAGGCTTGCAGGAAAGGTAGAGATGCTGCTGGAAGGGAGAACTCCAAGAGCTTTGGTCAGAATTTACCTTTATCCCCACATGCACAATATGCCTTCCAGAGGAGGACATAATCATAAATAAATAAATAGCAAAGGAGAAAGGGGAAGAATGGAAAAGAGAAAAATGTCAAGACATATTTGATGGTGTGTGTGCTGTTGGTTTGAAAGCCAGGATCTATCTGTTTAAAACCTCATTGTCAGAAACAAAATGGAAGGAAGATATGACTCCTTGAGAAAGGTGGGGCAGGAATAATTCCCACAATTAGATCATAGAATTATATCATAGAATGGTTTGGCCTGAAAGGAACTTTAAAGATCATCTAGTTCCAACCCCCCCGCCACAGCCAGGGACACCTTCCACTAGACCAGGCTGCTTAAGGCCCTGTCCAACCTGACCTTGAACATTTCCAGGCGGGGGGCGTCCACAACTTCCCCAGGCAACCTCTTCCAGTGTCTCACCACCCCCACTGTAAAGACTTTCTTCCTAATATCCAGTCTAAATCTACCTTCCTCCAGCTTAAAACCATTACCTCTCATCTTATTACTACAAGACCTTGTAAAAGGTCCCTCCCCAGCTTTCTTGCAGATCTTCTTGACATCCTACTAATCATAATAACACTCTGTGCTGTCTTTCACCTGAGACCCTTGATGCACTCAAAAGGCAACTCAGCACATGCTGAACATTAAGCAGCTTTTTTTTTTTTTTTTTTTGTCAAAGAGACTAAGCCCTGTGGAATTGGAGTTCCTGTGGTTTGTGGAGAAGAAGTATTGCAATGCCTGTTTTACATGTACAGGGAGACAGTGGAGAAGAAAACAAATAGGTTGTGCAAAGTCATACAATGAGACAACTTTATAGCCAGAAGCAAAATCTGACAGACCTGACCTGTCTCATTGTGGTAATTTTTGGCTATGCCTTAAAATCATAGAATCATAGAATTGTTAGGATTGGAAGAGACCTCAAAGATCATCTAGTTCCAACCCTCCTGCCATAGGCAGGGGCACCTCACACCAGATCAGGTTGCCCAGAGCCACATCCAGCCTGGCCTTAAAAACCTCCAGGGATGGAGCTTCTACCACCTCCCTGGGCAATCTGTTCCAGTGTCTCACCACCCTCAGGGTGTAAAACTTCTTCCTAACATCCAACCTGAATCTACCTGCTTCTAGTTTTGCTCCATTCCCCCTAATTTTTCACAGATCTTGAACGGAAAGTAGTCAAATGTAAACAAACCACCATTGCGTGTAAAAAGGAAAAACAAGAGCCAAAGACAGCCAAACTAGCCCAGGTGTCACCTCCAGAGCACAACTGGGGGAGACCATGCTTTTCTCTCTCTCTAATAGGGATCTGCCTAGGGACATGCAACCAGAGCAGAAAGGACCAGCTGAAGCTCAAGCTCCAGCTATGGTTTGAAAGCAACTGACTTGGGTCATTTCGCTTGTGCTCCGGAGCCACTGACTGCAGGGACTGCATAACCACAGGGACTGCCCTGACTACGTCTGCACCTTCTGACCTACAGTCTTCTGGTGTTGGCAAAGTGAGCCTCACAAACTGTCTGGAACACAGAATGCAAACGCTTTCCATTTCCTAGCAAAGACAATGTTGCTAAATCCTATTGGAAGCATTCACCCAGGGATATCATACATGGATCCACTGACACCCCTGCCTCTTCTCCCAAAAGTCTGTTGTGAAATGAAGCCTCTGCCCAGTGCACAGCTTATTTGCAGTAGAGATCAACCATTTCCCCACAGAGTTCCTTTCTGTACAGCTGGAAGGAACTGGCAGTTTAGTTTCTGACATGGCTAGGTCTAAGGCTGCTCACATGGGCCTTGGCTTGTCTAAGGCTGGATTCCTATTTCTGTTCTTTTGGCAGGTCACTTGCTCTAATAAATTCCAGAAGTCCAATACTGTACAGAGAGATGCCAAACTGCAGTTTCAGCTGGCATAAATCAAGGGTCAACAAAGCACCACTAAAAGTAAATGGGGAAGCCTAGATTTACACTAGATGAGGATCAACCCTGCTTCCTTGCACCAGACTCTAAATGAATTCATTAAATACAGCGCTTCAGTCTGCTCAGTTAAAAGCAGCTCCAGCTGGCTGGAGGTTTCAGATCCAGGGAATGTTTAAAAGATGAGGATTTGTAGCCTGCTCTGAGTTTACACTTGGCTAGAGGTAAGCTCTCATCAGCCATGCAGGGGAGATGACATCATGTCCACCTCACGGATGTCTGTGCAACACATTGTCTGTGCACTGCAGAACCTCACAGCCCTGGGGAGCACAATCTAGACCTAAATTCTCTTGTAAAGATGATCAATTTAGAGTGCTCCAGGACAGCAGAAGTACCTTCACCAGCTTAGTTTAGTTTTTTTTCATTCTTGTAAATTTCCACTTGGGAAGGGGATTGTTCTCGACTGAATTAGAATCTGCAGTCGGGTAAGCACCAGCACTAAGGGCAGGGAAAGCAGTTTGGGATTTGTGAGACAGGAGTAAAATATTAGTTACATTTTGACACTAAACCCTAAATGAGAAGATATTAAAGTTATTCTTAGCATATGAAAAACTAAGCTGTGCTGTGATTGTCTGGCCTGCTCTCATGTATTGTACAAATCTTGTGTTTCCTGCAGTTTAATCCTTTATCTGCTCACTAAAACAGATGGTACTGCAGGCTGTTTGTGGACTCTGACAAATATGGCTGCACTGGGAACACCGTTCATACAGCCACACTTGCTGTACAACCTTCAGGATGAGATAGAGTGGCTTGAAAGTTCATATCCAAAGCACAATGTGCAGTAAGGAATAGAATCGCAGAACTATTTCAGTTGGAAAAGACCTTCAAGATCATTGAGTCCAACCTAACTCTGCCAAGTTTGGTGCTGCACCATGTGCCTCAACACCACATTCCTATGCCTTTTAAACACCTCCAGGGATGGGGATCCAACCACCCCCCATGGGGAGCCTATTTCAGTATTTGATAACCCTTTCAGTGGAGATGTTTCTTCTAACATCCAATCTAAACCTCCTTTGGAACAACTTGAGGCCCTTTCCTCTTGTCCAAAGGCCAGTTACTTGAAAGAGACTGACCCCTAACTCTCTACGACCTCCTTTCAGAGAGCTGTAGAGAGCAATGAGGTCTCCCCTCATCCTCTTCTCCAGACTAAACAATCCCAGTTGCCTCATCCATTCTTTATAAGACATCTTCCCCAGACTATTTAGCAGCTTTGCTGCCCTTCTCTGGACCCACTCCAGAAACCTAACGTCCCTGTTGTAGATCCTATTCTGTTTCAGCATTACTGCTGAAGTCACTAATATACACAGCTACACACAAAATAACTTCCTGCAGACACATCCAAAGGTCAAAAGAATGGCACCATACCAAATGTCCATCCTGAGCTCCTGGTCAAGCCCCCTCTCTTTGGCCATGACCAGGATGCATACTGGTTTTCCTCAAGGAACACATCTGCCCACTGAACAACAATGATACCTCCAAGAAACTGGGAAAGAAGAGATTTCTAGCTCAAATGGAGCTGAGGTGGTTCAGCCTGGAGACCTCCAAGGTCTCTAAGTAAACCTTATGGTGACCTTTCATTTAAAGGGGGCTTATAAGAAAGATTGTGACAGACTTTTTAGCAGGGTCCATTGTGATAGGACAAGGGGTAACAGTTTTAAAATGAAAGAAGGAGATTCAGATTCTGTAGAAGGAAGAAATTTTTTCCACTGGTGAGACACTGGCCCAGGTTGCCCAGAGAGGTTGTAGATGCCACATCCCTGGAGACATCCCAAGTCGTGTCATTTGAGGCTCTGAGCAACCTGGTCTGGTTGCAGATGTTCCTGCTCAATGAAGGGTGGCTCAACTAGATGAAGTTTCAAGGTCCCTTCCATCCCAAACCAGTCTGTGATTCTATGAGTGCTTTGGCCAGGAAAAGAGGGTCTGTCCTGGGCATTCATTTGGAGGTAGAGACAGCAACCAAAATTATTCTATTAGGCTATTGGGCTACTGCGGGTCTTCTCTCACGATGCTGCCTTCTGTGTTGGTGTGTGATCAGCCAATAGCCAGAAAGAAAAGTGAGGTTAACCATGCTACATGCATTGCTCCCACTAGAACAGTATAAAATGGTGATAAACCACAAATGGAATCACTCTGCCGTAAGTATCTGGCCAGAGGTGAAGCATGAGGTTATGGCAGAAGCTCCCGTTCCCCTCCACCTGATGGATCCTTGGTGATAAACCACCCTTCAGCCTTTCCTGTCTTAAACCCAAACTGCTGGGATTCAGGGAAGATAAAGATTTCAACCACCTTTCAGAAGAGCTTTCACAACAACTAAAAGCCACTGTTGGCATAAAAGCAGACACGTAACGGGTCTTCTCTGTCCCTGAAAGTAGTTTAGCACCACAGGAATCTGCAGTCCTTTTATCTCTCTTCTTTACTTAACTGGAGTCATTAAAATAATTCTGATTTCCCAGCCAATTAATTATCAAATATCTGAACAGTTTTCAAGCCCTGCCATTACTCAGTCTCAGAGGCCCCCACAGGCAATGTTAAGCTACACTCTCCTTACCTGAGTAACTGCTGCTCTTCCAAGTCTGTTCCTCTGTGCTGAGATGACAGCAGAAAAGCAGCACAGGGGCTGGCAAAATCTTAGAGGAGAGCTGCAAACACTCTACTCCCATTGCCTAAGCAGTGACTCTAGCTATGTGCAGGCCCTGAACTGGGAAGTTTTACCACACTGCTTAACCAAGACTCAGTTACCAGCTCTCAGCCTCTCACCCACAGTTCTTAGTCCTACTGTGGGAACAGATACACCCTGTGAAAACACCTGATGCTGTCGGTGGGATCAGCTGGTACCCAGCAGCAGACACTGCCACCTGAGACAAACCACAGATGCTCAAGTACCTTGAACCGAGCTCAGTGCAGGGCATAAGTTTCAGTTCAAAGTACATGCCAGGAACCAGCTGCTTGCCCAGGCAGGGACAGGGACGGCTCCTGCCATAGGCATATTACCTGCTGAAAAAAACAGTTTTTACCTTCCTGCTAACTGGAAGGTTGTACTTGCCACAGGCATATTAGCAATGCTTCTGCCATCTATTTTATAAGCAATAAACTGCACTCATATATGGTTTCAATTAGGAGATTTCAAATGAGATTGAAGATAATGCATCCCATAATTACTCACCCTTCTCCTTTCTAGAAACTCAAGCAGAATCATTTCCAGGCCAAAATGCGGTCTCTCTTGATTGATGACACTAATAAAATGGCTTTATTGTGATATAAATAGCCTTAAAAACGTCCTGGAGAGTCAATATCAGTGCTTGATGGCCTTACGCAGGCAAGGTCCTTATCTTACAGTGTACTAAAGCTTAACGACTTACACTTCTGAGAAGTTTGCTGTTGGATTTGGGCACTAGTTTGGGGACCTGCAGAAGGGTAGCTCCCAAATTAGACATGCAAAGTGGGAGCAGCTTAAACACCTTTCCTCTTCCTTGTGTTCCTTTTTAATAATCTCTTCGCTTCCTAGCTTTTCTGGTGCCAAACACAAGCAAGCACAAGCACTGGCTGAGCCCAGCAGGAGTGTGGGAACACTGTGCTCCAACATCTCTTTGCTGGAAGGCTACCAGCTACTGCTACAGTAATTGGAAAACCTGAAATTTCTTCATGCACCCTCTGAGCTCTGCAAAGCATAGCCTCTACGGAGGTGCACAGCCATTTCCCAGATAAAGAGCCTAAACTGGCTCACTTTGAAGCACCCCCATCAAGGTGGCCAAGATGTTTTCATGACCTCCTCACCAGGGGAGTCCACAAGGCAGCTTGACACCTTGGGAACTTGGGGGATAGCAGAAACGTGAAGTAATTTTTTTAATTAGTGCCCTTGTGCACTGTAGGAGGCCAAACACAGACCCTGTCTCAGAGGAAGACACAGAAGACCTTTGGATGTTCACGAGAGAAATGCTCAGTGTTCTTCCCTTTTCTGATAGCATAGAACCTCAGTCCTCATAAAGACAAAACACTGTTTTTAAGGCTTAATTTGAAAGCAGGATATCCTGAAAATATGCAGTCAGCTCTAGCATGGCTGTAATCTTCTACATACAGAAAGATGAGATATTGTTGACCATGTTTTCCAGTAATGCTACCTTGGCTCAGATTTGGAGGCAGACTGGGTGCTAAAGAGCTTTGTTGGGAGTGACAGAAGCATATACACCTGTCAGAAAATGCTGATATCATAGCAGCTGTGACAGTGATGTGATCAGGACCCGACAGACAGGCAAAAAAGAGAGGGAAAGGATGCACCAGAAAGGGCAACGGAGAAACTTTGAGAGCAGTACTAGTCTGCCCATGAGGGGTTGCAGATGAGTGACGCTTGGTGGTTGTTTGTTGCACGGCAGATGGGATGAGGGCTCTGGGGCCATGTTCTGCTCTCCACCTGAGTAGTGCTCCATATCTACAAAAGGCATGATTTCCCAGCCCTGCCTCTCTTCCCTCACTCCCCATTGCTGCTGACACTGTTGCAATCCAGTCCTACATATTTGAGAGCAATTTTGCTCTCACTAATAAAGCCTTTGCAAGTGCATAGGTGGCCACACATGTGTGCACATGGTGTCTGTAAGAGTGTGCAAGAGCTGGGGTCTGCTGAGATGAGAAGGTGGTCCTGTGGACATGGCAGTGCAGGAGTGAGGATGAGACTGTTGAACACGTGTGTGAGGATACAAGAGAGACCGTGCTTCACAGAGAATAGGATGGTGGGAGTGAAAATGAGAAGATGCTTCTATGAGACAAGGGTATGTGTGTCAGAGAGGAAGAAGTAAAAAGGTCTTATTCATAGCCTTCCTGTATGTGTTTGATGAGTATCACAAGTTTTAACCAAGAAAAATATGTATGTATTCAAATCAAACACAAAACACCCCTTTTGCCTAGAGCGCTCCTGCCTTGCTTGTTTGTTCTGTTTCAAGCTGCTTGTTAGAGAAACACAGGCATCAAGAAGAGGTGAAGAAAACCCAGGGTGACATATTTAAACACAGCTAGCTACTGAGGCAGCAGCAAACAGCAAGAAGGAGAAAAGCAGGTGGGGTAGTTGGAGAGCTGCTACAGCAATGCTAGAATGTGAGATACCTGTGAAAATTTCTGAAGATCATCCTTAAAGTGGATTCTGAGCGTTCTTACTGTACACATACCGAGTTGATTCTACAGCTACCTACAAGGACACACTCTCAAAAGCATGTTCTTTTCTGACATTTTTTCAGCCAAGAGTCAAAGGATGCTGCAAAGAGTGCTGTTGTCCCAGCTCAATCCCCTACAAAGCTCTCTATGCTGAGTTTAGACAGCCTCAGTAGTCAAACTGTGAACAAACTTGAATTGGATTTATCAACAGGAAACAAAACAGTAACAACAGATTAAATTCCAAAGCAGGTCAGACAAACATGGGTATAGATACAGGGATGGCTTTGAATGTATTCCTCCCTCTCTGTTACACTTTGTTCTTGCTGCCAAATTTAAACACCTGTCCATGTTTATGGCTTTTCAACTCTATCATAATCCACATGTGGACACTACTCACAGAGAAAATCCACCAATGCTCATGTCCAGGAAGACTTGCTAAGTAACTTATGATGCCACAGGCAATGCATAGGAAAAGTAGGACTGTGCCAGGAACCATCTGCAGGAGTGGTGAAGCCACCAGACTGGAAACATCATGTTCAAGAGACCAAGGAAAAGGGTCAGAAGTGCAGGTGAGGCTGTACCCTGAGGCAGCTCACATAAGCTTCACCCAGAGTGCTGTGGATCATGTCAATATTCTTTTGGGATAAAGGTGGTTATAGGGCTTTCTGTCCCTCCTTCCCTTCCTCCCTCTCTCCCTCTGTTAAAATTAGAATGAATGACTCTGATTTACAGCTGGAAAGCAGATCTCTCATGATACCAATGGAGGGGAACCACTATCCTAATATTGAGAGTACAGAGTGGTGTAGGAGAAGGATGCTGGCACAATATAGAGGGCTTGTGTTTGGGTGTGGTGGCTCTTTCACCATCATCCCTCCAACACCTGACCAAACCAATGCCACTTCTCTTTGGCTACCAAGACTAAAGCAACCAGTGCCAGTACTGGCTCCTACTTTGGGTGGGCACCATGCTATGTACAGTTGGGTGCCCCCTGACTGGGGTCAATGGTGTGCTACCGCATCCTCAGCAAGAGCAGTTAATATTGTTCAAAAAATAACCCAGAAGCTTGACAAATCCTGCAGCGTTTGACCCTCTGACCTCTGGAGGCAGTGTGGATTTCACAGGCTGACTACCTGCTGTGTGAAAAAGTGTCTCCTTTCATGGGATCTAAATTAAGCCACCATTAGCATCTCTAAGTAACCTCTTGTTCTAGTATTACAGAAGGACAGAAAAAGGAGGGTCTGATCAATTTTCACCACACCCTTCATTAGTGTAAATAACTCAATTATAAGCCTTTAGCATGGCTCTTCGGGGAGGCTTCGGCTGGCTGGCGCTGGCCGGGAGCGAGTGAGGGCAGGACGCCTGCGCAGAGAGAATGCAGGGCACAGCGGCAAGGCAGAGGCTGGGGAGGTGCGTACGGGAGAGAAATGGCGGCGGCAGAGTTCTGCGAGCTCACTGCGGTGAGAAAGCAAACCCAGCTCACTCCAGCTGACTGCCTCCTTGGAGGTAAATCTCGCAAGATTACTAACCATGCTTCACAGCCCTGTGGTAATTCTACACGCTGTCTTAAATGAGGGTGTAGCCCGTGTTGAAGATAATGTCATTTTTTTTGTAGCATATTCCCTATTGTTTTCCTGTCCCTTAAAGGCAACCAAGCGTCCTCTATGCTTTTGGAATTGACGCTACCCACTGAAGAAGCTTTTATCGAGTTACTCACCATGACTCCCAATCTCTTCCCTCCAAGGAGCCCGGGAGCTCAGCGCTCATCACTGTACAGCTGAAGTGGAGACTATTTTTGCAGTCTGCATTACCATACGCTCATCCACATTATAGCTCATCCGTCATCCTGCTGCCCTGTCCCCACAGTGCCTTTACATCCTGCTGACTCACGGGGAGGAAACAGCCTGCACCTGCCTTTGGTTGGCAAGGTGGGGAAAAGCTCCCACAGTGTCATGGGGCAGGGGGAGGACCCAATCTCAAGGTGGAGACCCCAGGGCAGCCAGAGCAAACCCTGAGAGCAGGTCCTGCTGCTCCTCCATGGCCTGTGCGGCAATCCTGCACAGGGTGTGAAGGGGGGTGCTCGCTCTCAACATCTCCTATGGCTTTCGACAACTGCTGCATTTCTCACCAGTCAAACCTCGTCATTACCAAAGTGTCAACATGCTAGCCATGTAACACAGGGCAGACTGAACACCTCCATGGTGTGTACTGATTCCCACTATTAACTTCTCTCCAAGCAAAGGTGCAACTGTTCTTTGCTTATTCATGCTTGGCTGGGTTTTAATCCATGACAAGACCTTGCTTCCTTTCCTGTGGCTATTTATTTCCCTTCGTGATTTTGTGTGAAATGCCTTATCAAAGGCTTTATGAAAATCAAAGTACATTATGTCTGTTGGGGATTATATCATTTTATTAAACTAAAAAAAAAAAAAACCTTCACCAAACAAAAAAAATCCCCAAATTAAAAAAAAAAAAAAAAAAATCACTTGCAGCTCATAAAGGCACAATTTTCTTTTCCAAATGCCATACTGGATTGACCCTGTCATGTTATACTTACCCAAACACTGGGTAAGTCAGTCTTTAATGAGCTTCCCAATCAGTTTGGCTGGAACCAAAAAAGAGCTCATAGATCTGTAATTCCCAGGATGTCTTTGGATTATTAAAAAAATAATAACAGTACTTCGCATGCTTGGAGCACTCCTGTGAAGATCTCAAAGCACTCCTCACCAGTCTGAAGGCAGAACGGGCTGGAGAGAGTGCTTCACTACCTTCACTTTGCAAGCAGGGAAGGAGAAGGTAGAGCAACTTGCCCAACAAGTTCACATCAAAGCTGGATACAGAGCTGCCACCCTGTTCTTGACCTTCTCAATTGTCATCCCTCTTCTAAAATCACTCACTGGTCCTCAGAGGCAAGGAAGGGGCAGTGTTTACCCCTCTGCATCGTCCCGCCTGAGTGTGTATTGATTTCAGTGTTTTTCTCCCTGATTCCAGCCCTGCTATTAGCATCTCTGCACTTGTTAGAGAGATGCTGTTTATAAGGATCCGTCAAACACTCCTGTCAGTATATTTCATGCATTATTTACTTCGGAGCCCTGAGACTAATGCTACCCCAGTCCCAGTGATTTACTGCATTTGAGTTTCTCAAGCTGATCCATAACTTTGGGTAATAATAACAATAACAAAATACTTTGTATGCATATATCATATCCGTCAGCAAAAACCTGCACAGAGACAATCATACGATGTTGAAAGAGCTGCTGCTCTGAGTGTCAGCCATTTGCAGCTCTAACTGCCTTCCAACACAGATGTGATCCTTATGCCCAAATTTTAGAATACTTTGCCTTCAAACCAGTGCATGCAGGCCTCTCAAAGTGAGGGTCTGTACCCAGGGGGGTTTCTCCTTGCCAGTGAAAGCTTAGTGAGTCTCCCAGCATATCCCCTGACAAGGACAGCCCTGCTTGGGCAGAGAAGCCTCATGAGTCCATCCCAGCCCACTGATGGGATCCATCTGCCTTGGGGAATTAAAAATCCCAGAGGGATGCCCAGTACTTGGGATGGAGATTCTGCAAGCAGCTTGGCACTAGCTGGAGATAGAGATTGTTTGCTTTGGCTCAGCTTTTTAATGGAGTACCCCACGGGTGGCTCCCATTATCCTGCTCCTGGCACTGCACAGTCACAGCCCCTTCACCATTCCTCTCTCTCTCCCCAGCTTCCTTCTCATTTACACCTTGCCTACTGTTTCATCTGACTCCTCATAGTCTGGCCGTTAAGGAAAGGTGTTTGATGAGCCCAAATAAAAGCCCACATTTCTATGAGGCTAGGGAACCTCTCTGTCCCCTTTCCACACTGTGCTCCTAGACCCTCCTTACACACCAAGCCAGAGATGACTTCCAAGCTGTCGAGTGCTTTTTTTTTCTTTTTTTTTCTTTTTTTATCCTTTTTTCTTTTCCTTTCTTTTTTTTTTCCAGAATCACAGAATGTTAGAGGTTGGAAGCAACCTCCAGAGATCATTGAGTCCAACCCCCCTGCCAAAAGCAGGATCACCTAGGGTAATTCGCACAGGAATCACAGGATGTTAGGGATTGGAAGGAACCTCAGGAGATCATCAAGTCCAACCCCCCTGTCAGAGCAGGACCGTAGAAATGCATCCAGGTGGGTTTTGAACTTCTCCAGAGAAGGAGACTCCACAACCTCTCTGGGAAGCCTGTTCCAGTGCTCTGTCACCCTCACTGTAAAGAAGCTTCTCCTCATGTTGAGGTAAACCTTCTATGTTCAAGTTTCTATCCATTGTTCCTGTCTTATTACTGTGCACCACTGAAAAGAGCTTGGCCCCCTCCATTTGATGCCTACCCCTCAGATATTGACAGATATTGATGAGATCCCCTCTCAGTCTTCTCAAGACAAAACAGCCCCAGGTTTCTGAGTCTCTCTTTATAGGGGAGATGCTCAAGTCCCCTAATCATCCTCGTTGCTCTCTGTTGGACCTTCCGGCAGATCCATGTCTCTCTTGAATTGGAGAGCCCGCAACTGCACACAGTATTCCAGCTGTGGTCTCACCAGGGCAGAGTAGAGTGGGAGAAGAACTTCCCTAGACCTGCTGGACACATTTTTCTTGATGCACTCTGGGATGCCATTGGATCTCTTGGCCACAAGGACATGTTGTTGTCTACCAACATTCCAAGGTCTTTCTCCATGGAGCTGCTTTTTCAGCAGGGCAGCCCCTAACCTGTATTGGTGCCTGCTGTTATTCCTCCCCAGATGCAGGACCCTGCACTTGTCCTTATTTAACTTCATGAGGTTTGCCTGCACCCAGCTCTCCAGCCTGTCCAGGTCACATTGGATGGCTGCACAGCCTGACAGGTGTCAACCACACCCCCAGTTTTGTATCATCAGCGAACTTGCTGAGGGTACTCTCAATCCCCTCATCCAGATTGTTAATAAAGATATTGAACAAAACTGGGCTCAGTACTGATCCCTGGGGAACACCTCCGGCCACAGGCCTCCAAGTTGACTCTGTGCCACTGATGACAACCCTCTGAACTCTGTTGTGGAGCCAATTTTCAATCCTTCTCACTGACCAATCGTCAATGCTGCATTTCCTGAGCTTTTCTATGAGGATGTTATGGGAGACAGTATCAAAAGCCTTACTGAAGTCAAGGTATATGACATCCACTGCTCTTCCCTCATCTACCCAATTGGTCATGGTTTCAAAGAAGGCTGTCAGATTAGTCAATCAATATCTTCCCTTGGTAAATCCATGTTGGCTGCTCCTGATAACCCACTTTTCTTCCATGTGGTTAGAGATGACCTCCAGGATGAAGTGCTCCCTCATCTTTCCAGGGATGGAGGTGAGGCTGACTGGTCTGTAGTTGTCTGGATCTTCCTTCTTGCCTTTTTTGAAGACTGGAGTGACATTTGCTTTCTTCCAGTCGTCAGGCACCTCTCCTGTTCTCCATGACTTTTCAAAAATAATGGAGAGAGGCTCAGCAACACTATCAGCCAGCTCTCTCAGCACCCACAGATGATGCCCATCGGGGCCCATGGATTTGTGTGGTTTCAGTTGGTACTAAATGAGGAGCAAACCACCCAATTCCTTCACCCACCTGATGCCGTTGAGTCCTTTGCGCTCACGGCTACTGCTCACGGCACCCTGCCCACTCCCCAGCATGACTGAAGTCTTGAGAAAGGGAGTGCTGAGTCCTGCCAGGCTCTTAATATGCCACAGGCCCTATAATAATATTATTAATAAAACCCATTGAGAGATGTCTGCTCACCCAGGCAAGGCTTCTACTGGAGGTCAACTCCAACCACTGTGCTGACACAAAATCACTGAGATCAATGAGAATGTCAACTAAGTGCTGCAAAGGATGTCTTTCTCCCTTGCCTTTCACATTTCACCCCTGCAAAACCAGCATGTTTCTAGGAGCAGAAGTAATCCTTCCTGGTGGTTTGAAAGCTTCAGCCAAACCTGAGCTGGGGCCACACATCCTCATGCAGCTGGGGTAGGAGAGGTCTGTGGAGCCAAGCAGCTGCCTGTGAGAGGCACCAGCCCCAGCATGCAACATTGAAACAGGAGGGATGTTTCCCCTGATATCATCCAGGATGTGGACACTGTACACCTTTGATGGTGTGGGCTATAGGAGACCACACAGGGACTGGTAAGCCAGGGGACACTCCAGAACCAAATCTATGCCCCATGACTCATTAAGATATGGGCTTGCAGCAGCCCAGTCCCTGCCCTTCTGTGCCATGAGGGATGTCCCAGAGTTCCCACCTGGAGAGTAAGTACTGCTGAACAGAGCCATAAATCAAGAGTATCATCTTCCCACATAGGCACCAAACCAAAGTGCTCAAAACAGCCATCATTTATGGTGCCAATAAATCGTTTCTCCAAATCATGCCCAGATGTGCACTTTAGGGCCCAGTCACCTTGCCTTTTTATTCTCACCTGCAAAGTGCCCTGCTTTCCTACAGCACTCCCTGCCTATTAAATCACACCCAAATACATTGAAAGCACCCACTATTTTTATTAATTACTGTTACTGAATTAGCATATTTTATTACTTCCTTGATCTCTAATGGCTGCACTCACTGAGGTGAGGGCTGGAGGATTGGGCTCGGAAGATTCTCAGGACAGGTCCTCGGTTCAGGGCTTCCTCCTCTCAGGGTCAGCTCTCAGCCTTGTGTCACACCGTGCACTAGCACACATAGCCCCTTCATAGAGCAGAGTTGATGGAGGGTGACAAGTCTCCATCCCAGAAATTTCACAGAATCACAGAATAGTAGGAGTTGGAAGATATCTCCAAAGATCATCTAGTCCAAGCCCACTGCTAAACTAGGTGCTAATCTAGAGCAGGTTGCACAGGAATGCATCCAGGTGAGTTTTAAAAATCTCCAGAGAGGAAGACTCCACAACCTCTCAGAGCAGCCTGTTCTAGTGCTCCAGCACCCTCAAAGCACAGAAGTTTTTCCTTATGTTTAAGTCACACAAGTATTTTCGGGTTGTGCTTTCTGAGTCCCAAAAGACAGGTGAGAAGAGGAGGAGAAAAGTAAGTTCTCCAGCTTATCTACAGGCTGGATAATATCATAGCATAGTGAGCTAGGCAGCCTAGGGCATGTTTATCATGTTGTCCTAACACTCCACAAATGCACTTTTAATCTGAGCACAGGAACTGACTGAAATGTCAACCTGAGCAGGCCAAAACATCCCTCAGTCTCAACTTTTTTTTCCCCTGCCTTTTCTCTGCTGTGTCTATTTAATTTGTATCTTTGAGGTAGAAGGAGCCTCTTACTGGTGTTGTACCTCAGAGGCTGGAGAATGCATCCGGCTTTCCCCACTGTAAATCACAGCAGCAGAAGTGTCATGTAGTTCTCTACTGCTTCTGCACAAGTGACTAGAAAGAAGGGTGCACCTGATCACCACTAACCTAGGTGATGGGACAGCAGACACCTTCATCAACTCCAGGAATGAAACCTAATTCAGGGGAGTGGCTGACTTGCCAGAGGGCAGGGTTACCATTTAAAGGGCCCCCAAGTACTTGGAGAAATTGGAGGACAAGACTGCCACAAAGTTCAACAAGTGTTACAGTGGAGAGCTGGAATCCCTCTCCCACACCAACAATAACCAGGCTAGCTCAGCTAGAAGCAAATGAAGCTGTATTTACAGGCAAAACTACAATCTGTAATTAAATGCAATGAATATGTACAAATATACACTCTTCACAGCATTTACAAATATGTACAATCAACAGAAAAACACAACAAAGGCCCCTAGACCCAAAGGGGCTGTGCTTCTTTACGCCCCACCCCCCTTCCCAGAGCAGGCAAAAAGGATGAAAGCCAAGAGGTTTGTTAAACTGAGCTTGTCAAGGTCAGTATGCGGGGGTGTGTTTTATCCAGCCAGAAGAAGAACGGAGCAGACAGACTGAGAGAGACGGACTGCCCATACCTTGTTTTGAGTACTGACTCTTAAACATTTCTACCTCTCCAATGGAAGTCTTTAGAATAATCATTATTTATCTTTCTTACACCCAATAGTGATTTATTTACATTCTTTCACTTTTCTGCTCAAACTCTGTGAGAAAAATTAAAGACATAGTCTCAAAACCATCACAACAAGGATAAGTGCAAAATATTCCCATCTGTTGAAATGACCCCCGTGCAACACTACAGGATGAGGACCAGCCAGCTGGGGAGCAGCTATGAAGAGGACCAGAGGTTCCTGGTGAGCAAAAGCTGAAAATCAGTCTGCCAGCATGCCCTTGCAGCAAGGAAGGCTAAATGTGTAGCTGGCTGCAATGATGAGAGTGTAACCAGCAGGCCAAAGTAAATTATTATTCCCCTCTACTCAGCACTTTTGAGGCTGTATCTGAAGCAATTTTGGGCTCCCGGAATGTCTGGTTGGACATAAAAGAAAAATATTTTCATAATGAGGGTGGATCAGCAGTTGAACAGGTGCCAAGACAGGTTGAAGAATCACTTTCCTGGGAGATTTCCAAAATTTGACTGAGCAAGGTCCTGAGAAACCTGATCTAATGTTGAGGTTAGCCCTGCTTTGAGCAGGACATTGCATTGGATGAGAGACCTCCACAGCTCCTTTCCCACTGAAACTATTCTGTGATTTCAAGGAAGATGTAGTTCTTTCTTCTGTCTGGGGTAGCTGTTCTTTGAAAGTTGCATTCTCAAAGGTTCAGTGGGAGATTTGCCTCACATCAATCCCCAAAGCCTCTAGGAAGAGCTGAGTGTGCTGGAACCAATGTGAAGCTCAAGCAGAGATGGCTTTTTCTACTCTGCTTCTTGCTTTCTCTGCCACACAGTCTCACCAAGGCAGCTGTTGTAGATATGCTGGAAACTCCTGGACACACATCTGTTTATGCAACCAGAGGATTCCTGTGCACCTCTGAAGGTACATGTGGTACTCAAAATGTGGAAGGATCTCCCTCTAATAATGCATGGAATTTTCCTGGGAAGGAACTGGGGTGGGAAGCTGCAGGAGGTGTACCAATACCCAAATCCAGAGAGACTTATGTCATGGTTGTTTCACTTAGTATGGAAGAGAAGCCACTCTTTGGTTAGACTGGAGCAGCAATGTAACACGTTTTGGTTCAGAAAGTGAGACCGCAGAGCCACCAGAATGGGACTGACAAATAGGCAAGGATTAGCCCCTAAGAATTTAGACCTGACTCCTGGGATAACAATCTGGAATTTAAAACAAACTCAGAGATATATTTATTGACTGAGAGAGAAGGGAATGTTGATTTTACATCTTCTTCAAGACACAGCTGTCTGTTATTTCTTTCTTCAAGTCATTACTCTCATTTTATTCGTTTTCTCTTCCATTCACAAACCTGAACTCCTCCTCCCTTCTCAATTTCCTCTGTACTGTCCTCTCTTTCATCTGATTTCCGCAAGTCACTTCCTTACTGCTTCATTCCTTGCCAATTTTTTGGAATTACCCTCACAACTCAGCAACACTTGCAAACAACCATGAAGCTCCTTGCAGAGAGACAAATTAGGACGACCACTTGACAGGAGCAGGGCCAGCAGTTTCCCCTGGCTGCAGAAGGGACATGTGGCTGGGCTCTCTAATGCAATGAATAACATATGAAGTGTGGAGTGTTGGCCATATGTTGTAGTAATTCCTTTATGCACAACGCCCTCTGCAGAACAAACAGCCATGATGGAGGGCACTGATAAAAGTGCAGGCTCACGAAGGGCTTGCACAAAGTCACCTTCTCTTCAGTGCTGGATGGTAGAGAAGAAGGAAGGGTAAAATTTGCTCCTGAAAATGATTTACACTCACCTCTGGTTAGGTTAGATTGAAGATGGAGTTAAGAAAAAAAAAAAAAAAAAAGAGTAACTTCCAGGGAATATCTGCTGATAGGAGCTGATAGGGCATTAGAGAATCAGAATAGTTTGGGTTGGAAGAGACCTTAATGATCATCTAGTTCCAACCCCGCTGCCATGGGCAGAAACACCTTCCACTACAACAGGTTGCTCAAGGCCTTGTCCAGCCTGGCCTTGAACACCTCCACAACCTCCCTGCGCAACCAGTTCAAGTGTCACCATTACAGTAAAGGATTTCTTTTTAATAGACCAGGTGACCCTCCAAAATCCCTGAACAACCACATAGTATGACATTTCAAGGGCTCCTGAAAGCTCCCAGGTCCATGCCCACATTTTGGCACAAGTGCTGTGAGTGACAATTACCTCTGCTGATATTGGCTTGTGAATGACTGGCAGGGACCCAAAATTCTCCTGAGTCACCTTCCCCAGCAATTGAACAAGCCAAGGACCAGAATAAGCACTTGATGTAGCTGGGATTTCTCTGGTGACAGCAGGCAAGGAGAGGAAAATAGAGATTCTAGGCAGATTTCATAGGCTGGACAAGCTCCAGTTCTGCTTGGAAGTGAAGGGTATTAGGGTACATTTTCTGTGCTGCACAAAAGAGAAGAGTCAGCACTTCCATCCAGATGCTCAGACCCCTGGGCTTGCGCAGAGAGAAGACAGCTGCTCTGCTTCATGCTTGGGCTTGCGCAGAGAAGCAGAAAGGTAGAGAAATCCCTTGCTGAAGAACAGGCAAGGAAGGAGGTGAAGTGTCATATGAAAGAGAAAAGTAAAGACTGAGTGACTAATGGCACCATAGCTTAGTCGTCTCATGTTGAAGTCTAAAATTGTCCACAGTGGGCAGAAAGTCACTTTAGCCTCTCAATGTGGCACATAAAACTACTGTCGAAAATGAAATAAAACCAGGCATGGTCTTGAAGGAGCAATGAAAATGAGACTGTTACAAAGCTGACTGTACCACGTTGGGGGCTAGGCCTAGATGATTTTTGAAGTCTCTTCCAACCCAAACCATTCTATGATTCTAAGCTGGAGTCTGCTGGAGAGAGGTCAAATGATAGCCTCCATGGTGACTGATATACTGGGGTGGGGACTGAGGACCTCAGAGCTGAAACACACCCACCACTGGAGTTTGAATGCTTCACCAAGGATTGAAGGAATTTCACATCCTCTATGGGGAGGAGAGGCATGAGTGAAAACCCTAACATGGTCCTAAGCTATCTCTAGAAGACATATTGCAAGGCAGCAGATCATACAGAGCAACACTGGGTGGGTCTTGTTTTATCAGATAGTTTCTGATAACCCTAGAAAATCCACAATAGCAAGGAAGGAAGGAGAATGGGCACAGCAGATTCTCACAGAATCAAGAAAACAGAAGTGGAAAGGACTGTAGGACACCATCAAATGCACTCCCCAACTCTACAGCAGAATAAACTATCCATAAATGATCCCCAGGAAGAGCTTTTCCTAACCTATTCTTAAACATCACCACTAAAGGAAACTCCACGCACAAAGAAGTACCACACTCTACTTCCACCCTCTGGGCCAGTTTGAGAAGACATGACGTGTTCACTTCACGAGGTCTGAGGTAGGTGAGGGTGCTACAGCAGTGGGTAATTTGAGTTTAGATATTACAGAAGACACGAGAACATTCTGCAAATGAACAGGAGAGACTGTGCAAATAAAGACGTCAAAGTTTTAAAATGTGCTTTCTCATTTTATGTGCTAGTAAGGATTCTGTTGTGAGTTGGTAAATAGCAGATAAAGTTGTTGACAACAAAGGCTTCAGCTCAAAATTAAAGCTAATTCTGCAGTTGGAAAAAAAAGGGAAAATTTTAAAATAAAAAGATGGCAGGTTAATTGTGATAACATCACTAAATTTGTACTCAGTCCTCAAAGCACATCATAGTTATCTAGAGGCAAGTGATCTGAGGAATCGAAAATGGAAGTGATTATGGCATTTCACCTCTGGGGTCTGTTTTGCAATGAGACACAAACAAACTGAGTTTGGCAGTCAGAAATATTCTCTGACAAAATAGTCTCCTACATCCCCAAGCTGATTAAAGGAACAAGCTGGAAGAGAGGGGTCAGTGGGTAGACACAGAGTTAAGAGACAGACAAAATGGAAAGAAGAGAGTGTTTGAGTGTATGCAGTGTCCTGGAGCTAATAAAAGTTCCTGACTGCAAACAACTTCCTCTGCATGGCTTTTCACATCAGATCTCAGCAGACAGTTCTTATCTGCAACCACTTGTTAGATTAGATCCCATAGCAGGTAGTATGCAGAATCTTGCATCTAATTCTCCATAGGGACCCAGACAGAGCTCTACAGCTCGGTGAAAGCACAAGTAGGCAAGAAAAGACTTTTCCACCCATGACTTGCAACTTTTCTGGCAGCTGTCAGAGAGCAGTGACAAGGTTTCTGCTGTAGAGAGGTACTGAAACCTCTGTGCTCTCTGGACAATGTACAGGTTTTATCCCATGCCAGCATCTATATTAGTCTTGCCAGGGTACACCTTAACCGGAGCTGTTCCCAGAAAAGAATAGGAAGAGGAAAATGTTTTTTGTAGTTGCAGCCTTTGAGCCTCTCATGCAGCATGGGAATATAAGCAACACACCTATGCTAATATAACAACTTGCTCCTGACAATAGATTTCAACAGTGACTGAATCTAAGTCCAATTTACTGGTAATGAGAACTGGCTGCCAGCACAGGAGGGACTAAATTCTTATCTAACATCATTAGACATGTAATAGATGATGTATCACCAAGCATCAAGTTCATGTTTGGCCCCATGCCTGCTCCTGCCATTCAAATCATTCCTAGCAGCCACGGAAGGGCACAGCATGGGGATCACAGTTGACAGCCACTTCTCTTGAGTGAATGGACTACATATCTCTTCCTGGCTTCCCACCACATGAGTGCTTCCAGTCTAGTTGAGATGATATGAAAAGGGAAGAGGGCACAGAGCCAAAATGCTGTACTTTAGCAACTTGCCAGTTGCTAGGGCTCACTCTAGCTGAGCATTACAAAGGCAGTTGTTGGTTTGGTGGAGTTTCTAGCCTTTAGCTACTCTCTTCAGCATATCATACAGGGTAAACACCAACACAAAGCTCAATGGGCAGTATCTAGAATCGCTTCCTTCTTTAATTAGTGGGAGTGGGGCACCCACATGGGGAGGGCCCTAAGGAGGTCTTCGTCATGCTAGGCTCTGCATGTATGGGAAGTACAATCCCTCACACAAGAAAATAATGAGATGGGGAAAAGGTAGGAGGCTTAACAGGGACAAAATATCATGTGTAACATGGCAAAGCAAGCCTAGATGGAAGTGGAATGGTACTCAAAACATCTAAAGATACCACTTCTAAAACCCCCCCAAAAAGGGCAGGGAAATTTGAGCATGCACAATGTGTGGGAAAAGGAAAGGTAGGTTTTCAAGGTAGGTTTCAAAGGTAGGTATATTTCTGTCGACAGAATATAATGGTGCCAAAGGGAGGTCTTTGAGATCTAGAACCAAGAAGATAGCCCTAAATAACCCATCCATGGGGCCTACCAAATGAAATACACCTAACCTTTCCTTCTGCCTTTCCATTGCCCCCTGCACATCTCCCTGGGAACCAGCCACTCCTTGCCAGCCAGACACACAGGGACTGACAGCAAGCACCCCTTGCAGAACACAAGGAGAACAACCTGAGATAGCCAGTATGCTGGCTCTACTGCTGTGTCCCCTCTTGTTTTAAATCAATATTTTATGACATCTACAAGGGGAAACTGTAAATTTAATTTTATCCCCTGCAGTGCGATTCATATCTTGTTTGCTGGTAACATAATGAATGTGTTTGCCCTCCAGACCCCCTGCCCTGTAGACCAATTTATGGATAAAAGGAGAGAAAATAGCAAAGTACAATTAGGGAGGTCGATTAATGCTGGATTAACCAGTAGCTCAGCTAAAGATAGCTTTACAACATTTATATAGAAGTGGCAAGGGAGGGAAGAAGAAGACAAGCCTGCAGAAGGAATAGAGAATCAGATAATTTTTCTTAGCAATAAAAACCTTACAGATGACTTGAAGGTGCACATTGCTTGCTAAACAACTGATAGAGCCTTGCATCACCTGCCAGCATAAAGCTACAAGACTGCAGATCATAAAATCATAAAATCACAGCATGTTAGGGGTTTAGAAGGGACCTCTAGAGATCATCTAGTCCAACCCCCCTTCCAAAGCAGGATCACCTAGAGCAGGCCACACAGGAACATATCCAGGTAGCTTTTGAAAGTCTCCAGACAAAGAGATTGCACAACCTCTCTGGGCAGCCTGTTCCAGTGCTCCATCACCCTCATAATAAAGAAGGATGCCTTGTCCTACCTGATGCTCATCAGGGATGATTTAGAGTGTGAACCCAAACTGCCCCAAAGGCTGGGAACACACAAGTTAAACCTTGCTGAAATTCATATGCTCAAGTAGCTTATGCAAGAGCTGTCGCCGTAGTAGTTAGAGTAAGCATGAGCTTGGATTTGTTACAAAAACCTTGCTGAATATGAATAGGAAATGTGACAGCACACTGAAGCTAACAGAGAGGAAGAGGTAATGAAGATGACCCAGTAGATGAGAACCCAGGAAAAGAGCTTTTCAACCTGCTGCACCAAGTTGAAGTGGTGTATGAAGAAACCAGCTCTGACTGTGTGCTCCCTGCTGCACAATAGAAAGCAGGACTTGATATTTTCTTGTGAACAAACAAAACAGATCTTGCCAAAGAAACCTGACTTCACTGCCAATTTCTTTCTCCAGCTGGCATAACCAACAAAACTCCAAATTAGTTTGGCTAGGTAGATAGGGCAAAAGGAACAATAATATTTTTGGCCAAAATCTAATGCCAAGCTTTGCAGATAGGTCTTAGCTTTGCTAAGAGGTGAAGCAAAGCAAAACAAAAATCTAAAGAAACCAAAAATGTAACAACTCAGTAACCTGAAAACAGGAGATCCAAATGCCAAGGGATTTCAATCTATAAAGGCATAGGCTGGAGCTTTCAGTGTGTGCCTCTCTACATTGTGGTTACAAAGTAGCTGCTAATACAATGTGTATAGCAGGACTTCAGTGCTTCTGCACTTGCAGTTAAAACTGAGTGAAAAAATGTATGGAAAAAAATTAATCAAACTCTCAGCTGTCAGAGAAGGCTTAGGAGAATGGGCTGAGGACGGCTTTACTGCTTCTGAATTGATTTGCCCCTCTACTTTAAAGCAGCTTCTTTTTCTGCTTTAGCTACCTCTCTAAAACACTCTCCTATATTCACTTTCAGAGGCAGCTCCCTATGGATAGGCATTTTTAGATGGCTATAGCGTGATCTTTACCAGTTGCTGCAAATTGGCTCTGAGGGCACCTTTACATGTCAGTTCTGCCTATTTTCTCTACAGAGACAGGGATGGAGAGGATGAGGGGAAAGGGCTTTACAAATAAAACAACTAGCGTCAGAGCAGAAAGCAAAGTCACAGCAGAGTCATGTATTCAGACCTGAAACCAGGGCTTCTTGTCCCAGCACTATAAACAATCTCCCTGACATCAATTATGGATGCCGATCAGACACGCATGCAGGGAGCTACATTCATACACAAATTTGCAGTTTGCACCTTTTGGGAGTGATTGGTTCATGACACTCCCCCCAGATCATAAATGACAACTAACAAGCTGTAGGGAGGCAGCCCATAATTAAGCGTGCAAAAGAAACATGGGCACCGCTCGGGTTTACTTGCATGTAAACTAGCCATGGGTAAAACACCACAGGTTCAGCTCCCTCCCCTTCAAAGCATACAGGTATTCCAATCCACCGAACTTTAAAGACATCGTATGAAATCATAGAATCACAGAGTTGTTTTAGTTGGAAAAGACCTCTAAGGGATCAAGTCCATCAACCTAAGATTACCATGGCCATTAAACTATGTCCCAAAGTGCCATGTCTACACGTCTCTTGGGCACCTCCAGGGACAGAGTCTCCACTGCCTTCTTGGGCAGACTGGTCCAATGCCTAACCACACTTTCCATAAAGAAATGTTTCCTAATATCCAATCTAACTGCCCCCTGGCATGTTCAGACTGTTTCCTTTCATTCTATCACCTGATACTGGGGAGAGAAACCAATCCCCCACCTCTCTACAACCTCCTTTCAGGTAGCTGTAAAGAGCAAGGAGGTCTCCCCTCAGCCTCCTCTTCTCTAGACTAAACAACCCCAGTTCCCTCAGCTGCTCCTCATAAGACTTGTTCTCTAGACCCTTCACCAGCTTTGTTGCCCTTCTCTGGACACAATTTAGCCCCTCACTTCTTGTAGTGAGGGGCCCAAAACTGAACCCAGTATCCAAGGTGCAGCTTCACCAGTGCCCAGTACAGGGGCATGATCACTTCCCTGCTCCCACTGGCCATAATATTCAAAATACAGGCCAGGGTGCTGTTTGACTTCTTGGCCACCTGAGCACATTGCTGGCTCATGTTCACATGGCTGTCAACCAGCACTCCAGATTGAAGCAGAGTGAGGAAAAATCACATTCATGTTTGGACTTTATAACAGTATGTTATTCTGGGTACAGGCATCTCAATCTGTGCTCTACTAAGACTGAAGAGAAACATTAGGGTTAAGATCAGATAGAATAGAGATTGGAAATAGAGAAGGGGCCCTACATGAAAGCTGGAGAGTGACTTTTTATAAGGGCATAGGACAAGGGACAATGGTTTTTAACTAGAGCAGTGTAGATTTAGATTAGACATTAGGATAAAGTTCTTTACTATGAGGGTGGTGAGATGCTAGGGGGTTTCCCAGAGAAGTTGTGGATGCCTCATCTTTGAAAGTGTTTTAAGACCAGGCTGGATGAGGCTTTGAGCAACCTGGTCTAGTGGGAGCTGCCCTGCCTATGGCAGTGAGGGTGGAACTAGATGATCTTAGAGGACTTTCCAAGTCAAGCCATTCTATGATTCTGTGATCTTATAAGCGCAGAGGGTTTGTAATGGCAAAACACAGCTCATCTCTACAGAGAAACTACTTGGTTGCAGCTCATTGAAAATATTGTGCTTCATGGTATACAGGGCATTGAATTCCTCTCTCTGGGACTGGAGCAAACATTACTGTCCAAGATGGTGCTTGGATGAATGATTACAGCTATAGCCTGTGCCAGGGTTCTGCTGGAATCAGGGACAATGACAACGTAGTAAAAGCCCCAAATTCGCCATTAATAATAATGCAGTCAGGGCATATAGTAATATGAAATAAGGACAAGGAGCTAATGATTTTCCTGTGTGAGGAACACCTCATGTTGGTGCTCTTATTTCTTGTCCACACAAGGAATTATGAAACCATGCATTTACAGTGCCAGCACCATGTTGCTCACAGTGCCTGGACTGGAAGCTTCTGCTCTATCTCTGAAGTTATGGCTTCAGTTTAAGGATGATTGTGTGAAAATGATTTAGGGGAAACAAGCCTTTTCCCTCCTGCATATATTACTAGGCGGGAAAAGCAAATTCTTTTTTTAATTTTTTATCTCCACTGCCCTCCATCTGTCCGCCCAGCTCTTTTCCCTCATGCATCCACCTTCCTCCATCCTTGCTGTGCAATTACATTTTGTAGAGTTTTGTCCTTCCAGGGCTTCCTGCCCCTTTTGAGAATGAGCCTAACACACTGATTAAACACTTCTTGGTCTTCACAGTCCCATACTTTCCAGCATTGACAGTTTAATTTCCAGGCTCCAAGTTTTTCTGATTCAAAAAATGCCACATTGTGCATTGTCATGGCTAAAATCAAATTGTTCCCATTTATTTCCCAGAGTTCGACAGCTGTCTGAAGACTTTTTTTATTAAGACTCTAAAGATTATTTCTTAGTATCTGAGGCTGCAGTTTGTAACTAGACTTGACATCAACAGAATCTGCAGAATTACTAAGTAAAAACAACCCCAAAATTGTTAAATGCTTTTAGTTTATTTCTTTTTAATTTTCTGTTAAGCAGCATTCAAATTTGCTTCAAAATGTTTCCACCTCTTCTATGACTGATACACAGCAACTTCTGCAGAATGTGACTGTCAGCCAAACTGCACATAATTACCAACCTATGGTGATTAAAGTTAATAACCAGAAGTGCTAAGAGAAAACACCAAAAGAATATAAGCAAAGGCAAACATTATTCTGGCATCACCATTCTCATTGGAAGACTTCTGAGATCTGGTAACAAATGCAGTTGGCAAGGGCTCCTATTTTACTTCTCTTTTGGTGGATAATGGTCTGCTAGTCTTAGGTGAACATAAGAGCAAAAGAAATTTTTTACCAGTTTCAGAAATAAAAGAGCTGAGTTTGAATAGCTTTGACTCATGCTCTCACGACACTTGCTGCTTGTGAGCACTTGACAACTTGCTGGGTGTCAGTGAAAATTTGTGAGCTGCCAAGGTTTCATGCTTTGTAACACGAAGGCTGATTCATACCAGACAGGAAACTATTTGTTATTCTTAGGACAGGTCAAAAGAAGTAAAAATAAAGTAATTCCAGTCTGTGCTAATTTTTTTAAGTTCTGCAATTTGTTCCCATATTTTATTGCAGCCTTTTAACTTTTTTTTTTTTTTCCCCACCCAGGAAAGAGTCACTCCTGAGTAAGTAGCAGTCAGAACATTAAGTTGTTTGGTACATGCAAGATAAAGGAACTGATTTCCATACATGGGTTTGGCCAGAGTTTTCTACATCTCAAACAAGATGTGTTTAAAAGGCACAGAGGTACCAAGGGACATGGTTTAGCACCAGACTTGGTAGAGTTAGATAGTGGTTGGACTCGATGATCTTAAAGGTCTTCTCTAACCAAAATGGTTCTAAGATCATAGAAGCTGTGCAGTTACTGGCCATTCTGACCAGATCTCTCTCTTTGACCAGAAATTTAAATATGGAACGTGAAAAACTGAAAATCACTGCATACAAAAACACGTTTTTGTAAAATGTTTCCATTTGGACACAGGAGAATTTCAGATGGAAAAAAAATATCCCAGTAAATTAGTTAAAAAAAATAGTTACCCAGTTGAGAATGACAACAATTAGCATGATATTCAGTTAACCAATACGAGAGAACAAATACTGAGCAACTAATGATTCTCTGAAGCAAACATTTTGTAAAGAACAGCTGGAGGCCTAAAAATTGCTCCTTTAGAGAGCACTTACCAAGCCCTAGAACACTGGAAGAAAAAACCAAGCTGCTTACAAACAAATTGCTTATCACACAGTGACAGTGCTCTGACAGTCCTCTGCTTCTCTCATATTCTTGTTCTCACCACCACCACCTCCAAGTGAAAACTTCCCCTTGTACCATGTGCTGCACATTGTAACAAGAGCAGAACCTGGCCCTGACAAATCAGATTTGTAATTAATGTTTCAGGCTGCTTTAACATTAGGGTAGAGAGTTGGTGGCAGTTTTGTAAGGGCACAGTGACACTACTGAATCAGTCCTTGTGTTACCCTGACTCTGGTGATCCAATCTCACAAGTAGCATTGCTCCCGCTGAAGTCTGCCTCAACAAATGTCCCCAGCCTTTGGAGGGAAAGGGACAGTGTTGCACGCTAAAAATGGTGCTGCCTGTGAGCCTGTGGACCAAGGGATTTTATTGTCCTGCTGAAAGCAGACTGCTAACCAAGGCCCTGACTGCAAAGCTGGGAGTCTCACTTTTGGATCGTGTGCTGAAACATCACGCCTCATACCATAAGTCCCCAAACAAGTCATCACCCTGTCCATCAAATGCCAGATAGTGTTTGTAGCACTTTACACCTGAATCGTAGAAAGTAAAACTGGCAAACTACAGAACAGAATCACAGATTGTTAGGAGTTGGAAGGGACCTTGAAAGGTCGTTGAGTCCAACCCCCCTGCCAAAGGAGGATCGCCTAGGACAGGCCACACAGGAACACATCCAGGTGGGTTTTGAAAGTCTCCAGAGAGGGAGACTCCACAACCTCTCTGGGCAGCCTATTCCAGTGCTCTGTCACCTTCACTGTAAAGAAGTGTCTCCTTGTGTTGAGGTGCAACCTCCTGTGGTCTAGCTTGTACCAGTTGTTCCTTGTCCTATCACTGGGCACCACCAAAACCAGTGGATAATTAATTGATGTTTGTGCAACATGTTGGAAGGACATGAAATGCCCTCACTGTACAGAGCAGCTGTTCCAGGGTGCTGAAGCAAAGAGATTGTGCTGAGGTCCTTACTGCCTGAATGCACCAGGCTTAGTCCATCTGCTATTTCATCTCTGCAGTGGTCAGAGTCATGTTGGACAGGGCCTTAAGCAACCTGGTCTAGTGGAAAGTGTCCCTGACCGTGGCAGGGGGGTTGGATATAAACGGTCTTTAAGGTCTTTTCTAAACCATTCTATGCTTCCCTGATCCCAGCTGAAGAGACTGAGGTCACCTGCTCTCTCAGACTGGCAAAGCTTGATTCTCTGCTGAATCAGAGGAAAGAAGAGGCTGTCTCCAGAGTGCAATGAGAAGGCCTAAGGGACACATTTGATTTTCTGTGATGACTTTGTAGGAAGCCAGGGTCTGGTATAAATCCTTCTCTGGCTAAGCCTGAGCAGGTGGGCATCTGAGCGAGGCCCCAGCTCACACAGGATTCTTGTAAGAGCATGGAAAGTAATTCAGATGTTCCAGGTCTCAGGCTAGCAGTATATTCACCACCCTCGAGAATGTCTTCTCAAGGATGTTCGTTCTGAATGGCAAGGAACAAAAGTTTTGGGGCACATCACCTTCTCTCTAAGTCTAATTTCAAAAAGTGCTTTGGAAGATCAGTCTTCTACATACAGTTTGATTAAGGCAATTGGTCTGCTACCAAGAGGCCAAACCACCTCTATGTCATCGCATACACAAGTCCTAGTTCTCCAGAGGTACTCTGACAGAGAAGAATTACAGTGGTCTAAAGCACGGACGACTGAGATTCCAGTGACCATGTGAGACCTGACCTACCCAAAGGAAATACACCGAGAGTATGAGCCAGTGCCTAAATGGAGAAGTGTCCATCCTGGAGACCCAGGAGTCTGCTAGAGAGTCAGTTTCAGTGCGGAAGCTAGTACCCAGGAAGGATATGGAGTCTGGACCCTATTTTCATGTCAAAGTAGAATAATTTAGGCAGAGAGTAGCACAGGGAAGATGTTAGCTGGCTGCTGTGTTCCTGGATAATGAAATGAGCTTTGTCTTTGGCATCACTGATCCAGTTCTGGTCAGGATGAAATGCATTTAAATGTGATGTGAGATTGCTGAGCAAGCCACTTTGAGTTACATGTGCCAGTGCTGCCTCAGACTGATGCTTCATCTCCTATCCCACCAGAGATTTGAGAAACAAATGATGCATGCTCAGCAGCTGACCTCCAACAGCAGAGGAAATGAGAAAGACCACAAACCTCAATGTAGAAAGCTGCAGGAAGACAACAGCCCTTGCCTAAAATCTCCAGTATCAGAGTGAACCAGCAAGTTCTTAAATGTAAACAGATGTTCTGCCCAGGCAGCAGCCCCCTCCAGTTTTCTGCATTATGACCTCTACAAGTGGCTCACAGTTCTGTGTGTCTCCTTGGGGGACTTTTCAGAGAAGTGACAAAGAGGATATCAGAACCACTTCTCTGCAGCTTTTGCCATGCAGAGCCTTGTAGGAACAGCTCATTTTAATAGCTTTGAGTTAATATTTGTCATATTCTCCTCAGCTTGCCTGTGATCATTGCAAAGGCAAATGCAGAAGTAAGTCCCCAGGGATGGCCAACTTATGTGCACAGAAATAAATACTGGGAAGAGGACAGTGTGTGGGACTGTGTGGCAGAGTGCTTGGAAGCAAATGCAGGTGTAGTATGGGGAAATGGAAGCAGTATAAGCATGCTGAGAATGTAGCTGGGTGTGCTCAAGGGTGTTGCTGGGAAGATGGACACAGGTCCAGAGGGTCACTAATCACAGAATCATAGAATGGTTTCAGTTGAAAGGGACCTTAAAGATTATCTAGTTCCAACTCCCCTGGCATTGCCAGGAACACCTCCCACTAAACCAGGTTGCTCAAAGCCCTGTCCAAACTGGCCTTGAACACTTCCAGGGAGGCAGCTTCCACAACTTCCCCTGGGCATTCTGTTCCTGTCTCTCATCACCTAATCTCTTCCTAGTACCCAGTTTAAACCTACCCTCTTCCAGTTTAAATCTATTCCCTCTTGTGCTATCACTATAAGCCTTTGTAAAAGGTCCCTTCCCAGCTTTCATGTAGGCCACCATCAGGTACTGGAAGGTCACTATAAGGTCTTCTGAGACCCTTCTTTTCTCCCAGATCCAACCCTCACAGCCTGTCTGCATAGGGGAGGTGCTCCAACCCTCTGGTAATCTTCGTGGCCCTGCTCTGGACCTACTCCAGGAGTTTGATGTCCTTCCTGTGTTGGGGCACCAGAACTGGACACCAGTGGGTTCTCAACAGGAATAAATTCTCAATAAATCCAAGTAAGGGCACTCCCATGACTCGCAGCAGGAGTGAGAGCAGATGAAGGTAACGTGTGGAGGGTAGTGGATGATTGGGATAAGCTGCACAGAGGGGGGAATGGCAAGTGCTTTTGCTGGTGTGACAGGGAAAACTACAAATATGCAGAAAAATTTCTTTTTCTGATCCTTTCCCCGTAAAATGCTACAGAGAAGCATGGGTTAACCTGTTTGCTTGTGGGAGTAAGTTCTGAAAATGCCTTTTCCTTGGAATATTTCCAGCACACAAAAGCTGATTCTTTAGCCTGTGTGGGGAGGAAGAAGGAAAGAGTGATAGGGATCCAAAATGTGCAAATTCTAAGAGCAATGCAGAACATCGGGACTAAAATGTTATTTGCAGATCCAGGCCCAGAATGCTTTTTTCTGCAACTTTGCTCAAAAATGACATGCTTCTGGAGGTCACCCTAACTTCATTAAGTCTCTGTATCTGGTTAAGGTAACAGCTGCACAGTACATGTGAGTTCAGGAATGAACGGAACCAAGAGATGTGTCCTACATATTTTTTCTCTAGTCATGACTGAGCTGACCACAGGGACATTTATTTTGGACAATTGCTGGGAAACCAGATTTGTGTTTTGGTGCAGCTGTGCAGCCAGTGGGACTGGGAATGTGATGTTTGCTGTTAAATCCCAGCATGCTAAATGCATATGTAGGTCTTGCTTGTCCTGTTGGCTGGAAAAGGTAACTCATGGTGGAGAGCCACAGACAGCTGCACTGTATCATTCTGTTCTGGCCCTTCTGGAGGTTATCTTGAATACAAGCCTTGCCTTTGAGTTTCTACTGTTAGACACCACAGGCTTGGAAACCCTTCCACGTCAATACACTTGCTGAAGCAAGAGATCCAAGAGGAATTTTATTGGGAGATGTAAGAGCACAGGAGTCAGAGTTGACTATAATGCATTTTGTGAGAGGCTTAGCATTTGTAGGGTATGCACAGAGCCCTGCATGGAGCCTAACAGTCACATCAGGGTGTCCCATCTGTCTCATTTGCACCAGTTAGCTTGGAGCAGATCTTGACATCCCTTTTGTGTCATCTGGTGCTGCCTTCTGCCCAAGACAAACAAGACACTACCAGTACTACAATACAGGGACTTATGTTAGGAAACAGCTCAAGAAACCCTCTCAGCAACATTGCATAGCAACTGTGGGGCAGTATTGCTGAAAAAAAAACAATGATATGACCACATCTGTAAGAGGCTCTGCATTAGGATATACCAAAATTGTCCTATTGGAAACATACAGATGATGCACTGAACTGTCCTGGAGAAAAGAAATGGAGGGAATGGACAATTTCCTGTAATCAGCTTCCTTGCAGCAGTTTCCTTCTCCTTATTTATAACCACTCTGTGATTCAGTCAGGCTGGAACTGGGAGTGCAAACGTTTTTTTTTGCTCTAGGCACTCCTCGGACTTTGTTGCACAGTAAAGCCTCAGCCACTGCCAGGGATTTATGATATGCTCAAAGCTCAGACAAGGCTGGATCTGAACAGTCACATATCCTCTGATTTCATGGTGAGAAATGTGCCCCTAGTGGGTTCCCAAATAGTCCATGGGCAGGTTCACTGATCCCAACAGCAACTGTGCATGTTTAGCTGCAGCTCAGTCTGCTTTGAAAAAGCAAAGACTCAGCAAACTGGAACTTAACTTCAATCCTAGCAAAAGATCCTGGATGGATGATACCTTTTGTCAGCAAAACTCCTGGGCCTGGAGACTTCTACAGACTCAGATCCACAGCAAAAATTTTTGAATCAGCTCTTCATGTTTGTAACAGTGGTTTGAGCCAAAAATAGGGGTCATTCTGTCTCCTCCTGAAGACTTGTGAAATTCTTGGTTTGGACTCAAAGCTTCAGAGCTGAGGTTGCTCTTCATCAGTGTGATCCCAGTCGTCATTGCTATTACATGGTGGCACCCTCTAATATTTAGCTGAGACCATGTCCTGGGGCTTGTATGAATAATTCAGCCAAAAGAAATTTTCTGCCCAGAACTAGATTTGGTGCTACCTTGTTCTAAGTTTTCAGTCACTCACAGTTCCATATGCTGCAAACACAAGTCTCTCTTTCCTCAACTTCTCCCCACACATACCACAGCCCTCAAGTGACGAATTCATTTATAAGAAGAGGAGTCTGTCCATCTCTCTTTTTTTTTTCAAAGCTGAAGAAAAAACTAATGATCTTGTTCTGGAAGAAAATCAAAGGCTGCCAACAACAGCATGAAATGTCAGCTCTTTTAATTTCATTTATTTATTTATTTAATCCAGTTGCTTTAATCCTTGGAGTTTAAAGGCAAAGAATGAATGCAGCGTGCTGGAAAATGAAGAACATGTGACAGTATCAAAGCAGAAAACCAAAGGAAAGGGGGTGTGTGTGTTGGGGGAGCCTTGTTAGGAGACACATTAAGGCAATTCAGCTGATAGATGAAGCCTTTATAAATAAAGAGTAAAATCTTCGTGTCACTCTTTATCTTTCTTTTTGTTGAAAAAAAAAATAATACTGTCTCTCTTTCACCTCCCCTTGCTCTCCTATTATGTCTCTCCTGTTGTGGTGTCCTCCCACCAATCCCACCTCACATTTAAACTAGAGGGCTGATGTGGTCGTGGCACTACAAAGTCTTCCTCTGCCCTGTCAAGGGCAGCATAATCTGTGCTTCTGCAAGCCATGGTGGTCACTGCCAATGTAAAGCCCTCTGAAGAGAGTAAAATGCACCTTATTCTAGTCAGATTAGGATGTTGGTTCATCTTGGTCTCTTGAAGCTATAAAACAAGTCATGGAAACCAAATCACAGGCAATGGGAGCCTGGCCTCCAAAGGATATTGGCATGCAGGTGGGTCCGATGCAGCACAGGAAAGTTGCTGTGCTGTATGCACAAATTGCAAGAGGGGTAGGTAGAGGGAAGGTAACCCAGAACTGCCTTTTATCCTTGAGAGAGGAGCAGAAAGACAAGGAAGTCAAATCACCAAATTCCTCTCTTTCTGTCATAGTTTTGACAGCCGCAGCCCCTAGAAACGATTCCAGTGGAGAAACTGCTGTTGGGTGCTGTTTATGAGGAGATTCAGGAGTGACTCAGTTCTCATTGTCTTCAACACTCACAGAGCTTGTTATCTATGATCTTTCTACCTGGTGCATTTAGATGTCAGGTCTGCCTCCTTTGAAGTCTATTGGGCTTGGTCAAACAGAAGAGTTTTACATAGACCAAATTTCCACCAGTAGTCTGCATGCCTCACTGCAGCTGCTTTCTCCTAGCACAGCCTCACACGCTAGCATGTACGTCTGGCTCTGATGGTGTCTAAATAAGGAGTTCAGACCCCAGCAGAAACCAAGCCATGATGCCTCAATGCTTGTTGGCAAGCACAGCTTGAGGGGAGTTAATCTGCTCTCCCCTTTCCAGAGATTAACCCCTCAAGGTCCAAATTTCCTACTCTGCCAGTCTGAGACTTATTTAATCCCTATACTTCAGCAACGTCTCTCTGAAGTCTCAGTCTCAAGGCCACAAGCCCAATGAAAGGAGAGAGATAGAGAGCTGAGTCTGCTGAGTGAGTGAGCAAGTGCATGACCCATGGCTGAAGTGGACAGACATCTTGCAACAAGTCCTTGGGCATCTCCAAAGGATCTCATGATGGGAACCAGCAAAGGCAAGAGGGTCAGCAAACACAACTCAGGTACTTCTATCAACATCAGACCTCTGGGTGAACCACTTTAACCACACCTCTCTCTTTCTGATAGCATGACAATGTGACTTTCTAACTGCAGAGATAGGAACGATTGAGGTGCAATCAATGAATCAGCAGATCCTCTGTTGAGGATACTGAGCTCTTGACCAGTCTCTCTGGTTTTGTAGTTCCTGATCTGTGTTGCTTAGGATCTGTATGCAAGGTCTCCCAGTCCTAGAAGCAGACTAAGCAGACTTCAAAGAGACTGCTAATTGCACTACAACGATAATAAAAGTGATCAGCATCAGAAGGAGAACAAGCCTTATGTTATTAATACTTGTAAGGTGCAAGAGATCTGAGACCTTTGGATGAAAGGAGACATAAGAAAGGCCCAGAATGCTTATTATTCCAAGGTGCAGTTTGCCCTTCTTTCCTCAATCCTAAAGGAACAGAAAGAGGAGAGACCCAACTATAAATGCCACAGAGGAGACACAAGTCAGGTTGGGCTTAAGACAGCAGAAAGGGGCTCTGGAAGTAGAATGGAGGAACTTGTACCCCCAGATCGAGACCGGAGCAGAAATGCAAAGTGTGCCACAGACATGCAAATACATGCCAGCAGGACCTGAGTGCTCATGATGGATCTCAAGTCACTCCAAGGTACAGAGGGAAACACAGGATGGACAGCATTTACATGTCAGATGGTTTTTTTTATCTTTTCAATGCCAAGTTATGGAACAAAAAGAGGAAGACCAAATTTTCAAAATTCACTGACTGTCAAGTAAGAGTCTGGAACAATTAAATGTGATACTTAATTAAACATCTATACTCCTGTGGAATGCAAGATTTACCTTTTTTCTCCTTTTTAGTACAAGAAGCCCAGAGATAAAACCTTCAAGTTATGAGTAATTACACCCTGCTGAGAAAAGTGATGGAGTGCTACGCTCCAGAGAACTTAACCAGGCCCCAGAAAATACGGAGTTGACACTTAGGGGGCTTTCTTATTATTATTGTTGTTGCTGTTGTTGTTATTATTATTATTATTACATTTTCCCTGACACTAAACCTCTTCTCAGCTTGTTTCCAAAGGGAGATGAAGAGTGTGCCTGCATTTTAATGGTAATAAATGAGGCCACTCTGCTTTCCTGATGCAGGGGTTCAACTGCGTTGTGCTAGAGGAACAGCTGAAAGAAGACACCACTTCAGCGGATGCTGGGAAGGCTGTAGGCCCATGGATTCTGTTCAGGAGAGAAACAGGCATGATCAGGGCTTGGCTCTGCTACATATGCTTGGATACAAGCTTGAGCAGGTTGCTTAGGTTCCTGTGCCTTGGTTGCTTCCATGAAAAACAAGGGCAATAGCAAGATGCATGCTGTTCCAGGGATATGGTAAGAACAAAGTTCTCAGGCATGATGATAATATGGAGCAGAAGGATATGCAAATACTTCATGCATGGTGAGAAATGGGCGTGAGGAGATTTCTTACATTGTTGGATTAGATGAAGCTGCAATAAGAGACCAGGTGCAAAAACCAAAGGTAAGGAACCAAAATCTTAAGTCTTTCAGTTAGCATCATCACTTACTGTGGCCAGGTGAAAAAGACAACCAAAAGAGTATGAGAAAGCTACACTTGCCTCATCCGTATTTTGCTGCCTTAGTATGGATAAATGATTGTGAATGGACTGGGATACTAGAGTGGAGAAAGAGGTTGGGTATGGCTCAGGTCATAAGAGCCAAAATGCAGGTTGTGGATTTCAAGTTTCCATAGTTTCACATGTGATTAGCAGATACTTTACTCTTAAAAAAGAAAGTCAGGGAAGCCTAGAAGCAAAGGGGAAGGATGCATGATACTTTCCTTGAGTATTCACCCACCTGCTCAACCACTTTTAGATGCATGTAGTTCTAGATAGATCATATTGCCTGTTGTGGGGATTTTGGTGGGCACGCTCCCAGACAGTGTAAACAGAGCCTCCTCCTGCTTGCTGTGGAGGTTGGGTACTCGATGGTTTTGGGCAGTTGTGGTAAAACACAGTTTCCTACAGTTGTAGGTCAATGTTTACTCTCAACTTGCTTTGTGTTGAGGTTTAATGCAAAGGTAGTATGAAGCACCCTTTTCTTAAGATGCTTCTCTTGTGTTTCAGCATCATCTTTACTGAAGATGTCTCTTGCAGCTCAGATGACTTCTTTGCCACACCAACCCTTTCCAAGATGCAGGACTTTGTAAAACATCTTATGCAGGAAATACCTCTGTGCACACACCTTATCCTTATCACAGGGGGGAAGGGGAAAAACCATGCTCTCTGGGAACAAGCCTGGGAGGCTTGTGAGGTGGTGTTCCAGCTCCACTGCTATTGCAGGAGAGGTAGGGGATAATGAGCCATGTGTTGAAGATGGAATTGCTATCGAGGAGGCAGGACTCACAGGAGAACCTGGGAATGATCAAGGAGATGTAAAAGAGAAGTGGGATAATGATATTAGCAGGCCTTCATGTGGTAGGCTGAGGGACAACACACCAGGGTGGGAGGGATGGGTGGCTAGTAAGGGCCTTCAGCCTGTTGCCATGCAGCATGCTGGGGACACAGCAACACAGTCTAAGTCTCACAGAGATGAGCCAGGGGCTCGTGTGGTAGTAACAGCCAACAAGGTAACACCAGCACATGCAGGGCTCACTGGCACCTTGGTGGCCATGGAGGTGGCCACTAGTGTTTGGACAGCAAGAGTGAAAATTAATGGATTAACTCCCTCTCTGAAATGCTTCTATACAAATGCAGGGAGCATGGGCAATAAGCAGGAGGAGTTAGAAATCTGCATGACTATGATATAATTGGAATTACTGAAACACCTACTCTGCTGCCAGGACTCAAGCCAATCTCATCATTAGGGCACTGTAGCATATCTGCTTTCTGTAATGACACCTCACATCTTCCAAACACATAGCCTGGCACTCCCTGTAAGAAACTCATGTCCTTCTTGCCGTTTACTCTTTGAATGCTTACTGTCCACGGTGGGAAGCACAGCACTCAGGCATACAGAAAATGAAAGATGCTTTGCAGGAAAGTACAAAATGCAACTTTTGAGATGTAAATATATTAATATGGGAAGAGGGATATCTAGTAAATCAGCAAAACAAACAAGAAAAGTGAGAAAACCTCCAGGGACTGCAACTGGAGTCATATTCTTCCCATCTCTGCTGATGCTAGTTCAAAGCACACAGAAGGCCCAATCCTCAATGGTGCTGAGTAGACCAGGAGAACATCCTTTGCTCCCAAGGAACGTGAGAGGTACTCAGCTCTTAACAGAAATTGCTCATAACGACTGAGCCACTGAAGTACACAAGCTGCTCTAATGGGAGGCAAAGCCATTTTCTTGCTGATTTTGGAACTAAAAGCTCTGTTTGGCAGCTGTCATTCAAGTCACGATCGGAGCTGGCCTTTCACGGAAATGCAAGCTCATTAAAACATCCAGCACAATGTCCGGGGCCTCTCTGAGGAAGGAGGGAGGGAGAGGAATGTGGTGCAACCCACATCTAGCAGCACGAAAAGAGCAATCACAGTCAAAACCAGGGCTTGGTAAGCTGGTTAAATGGGGAATCAATGTGGAATAGCCACTAAGTGTGGCCGCAGGGAGCAGTTAAAGGCAAGCAAGCGGAAGGGATTAAAGGGACGAAGGGTAGATAGCAGCCACCAAATATTTCCTTTAGCTGTCCAGAATTAAAGCAGAAATAGGCATCTACCTTCAGTTACTGTGGGATTTTTTTTCCCCCTTTTTGTTTGTTTTTCCTCTCTCCACAAACACAGCTTGGCTGCTGAACTCCACAGCAGATAAATGATGTAGAGCTGGTGGGAACCTCTGGCCTTATTTAAACAAAGGCTAGATAGAGTTATCTGGATCGATTCAACCAATGCTTCCTTGAGCACTAATTCAGGCCAAACAACTGCCACTGAGAATAAGCTCAGTGGGAAGTGACCTCACTGGGAAGTGACCATGCAAGATGGAGGCATAAGGAGCAGCTTTGGACATGGGTGCCAACAGGGACAACTTCGCTTCTACGTGAATGCTATTTTACACAAGCAGAGAGTGAGTTCAGACCAACAGAACTGTCTTATTACAGCCCTACCCAGCAATTTAGCTTGAGTTCAGCCCTGCTGGCTTGGAACAAGGGCCTCCGTTATCCTCTTCCTGAAAATGGGCAGTGAAGTATGCTTAGGGTAAAGGGGTTTATCTATCCTCACAACATCCTCTCAGCTTCTGCTCTGAGCAGGCCTGCCTTCATTTTAGCTCATACAGCTTGGGAAAGTGCTTAAAGCTGAACCAAATCCTCCCATGCACTCCCACATAGGAGTGTATGAGACCGCTCTGTCACTCAGCCACATCACCCAATTATCTCCATCCGGGAATGCTTCCCTGTGTGCCCCTGTGAGCTGGGGAATAAACCCCATTAAGCTACACACTTTCTTAACTCCCTTTCAGTCATTTGTACCACTTGGGACTCAGCTTGCCACTTCTGCTGACTACTTAGAGTACCAGAATCTGAGTCACTGCCTCTGATTCATCCTTTTATGCCAATGTGACTCTCTGGGTGTAATGGAGCAGAGGTGAATCAAGCCCTGTGTATCTTGTCTGGCAACAACTCAGTAACTCCCCATCCTCTGCTCTTTTCCCTCCTGGAGCCTGTAGGAAATGCTGAAAATGCTAAGCTTGTGTCAAGCATTTTCAAGCATTGTTCAAAGCAGGTGAGACCAACCACATCCCAAGGAAAGAAAGCACGATTTTTGAAAAGCCACGGGGTGAAGCATATTTCAAATTATGCCATTTTGCAGAATCTTACATTTGTACCTCAGGGTCCGATTCTTATCATAAAGTTTGTGTTCAGTTTTAGGCCCCTCACTGCAAGAAAGGCATTGAGGTGCTGGAGCATGTCCAAAGAGGATCAAGAAGCTGGTGAAGGGCCTTGAACAAAAGTCTTATGAAGAACAGATCAGGGAATGGAGGTTGTTTAGTCTTCAGTAAAGGAGGCTGAGAAGGGACTTCATTGCTCTCTACAATTACCTGAAAAGAGGTTTGAGCAAGGTAGGGGTGACAAGTGACAGGACAAGAGGAAACAACCTCAAGTTGTTTCCCCCAAGGAAGGTTCAGATCGGATATTAGGAAGAATGTCTACACAGAAACGGTTATCAGGCATTGGAACAGGCTGCCCAGAGAGATGCTGGAGTCATCATCCTTGGAGGCATTTAAAAGATACATGGATATGGTGATTAGGGCCATGGTTTAGTGGTAGTGGCTTAGCAGCACTCAGTGGTGCCAGTGGTGGGATTGCAAGGTCTAGACAAGCAGTTGGACTTGATGATGTCAGAGGTCTCCTCCAGCCTCAACAGTTCTATGATTCTGTGATTCTGTACCGGTTCAAACCCAGCTTTAAAACTTATCAGCAGTTTTCAAAGGTACTACCTCACCTGCTGAATTGGAACACCAGTGCAGACTACCAGCATGATTTTTCAGAGGTTAGTCTAGCTTCCCATCACCTTGGTTTCCAAATGATTGAGAACTGCAGCCTTAGTTTAAAATTGTGATGTAAATATTACAAAAGTTCAATAGCATAACCCACTCCTCTTCCACAGAGCACTGTAGGTCTAAACGAAGAAAAATTGGAAAGTCCTCTTTTGGAACTAGAGGACCTTTAACTGTGAATAGGATGGGAAGAACTCATATAAGATACTTGCAAAGCCACAAAGTTGAAAACCTCCCAGCAGAGAGGCTTTGAATTTTTGCCTCCCAGTGACTGACAGCAACTTCACTCATCCTCAACCCCATCCACCGGAGCCGCAAAGCTAACCCCATCCACCGGAGCCGCAAAGCTGTGAAAGAGCAATCAAAACTAAAAGCCCTTCTTCCTAAGCTCAATATGGCACAAAGTTACACCTTTAAACATCTATTTAAGATGCAAATTCATCACAGGGCTATGGCAGCCCCTTCTTCTGCATCCCCTGTGCTGAGGTGGGCAAGCAAGCAGCCCCCCTGCCCCATGACTTCAATGTTTCTTATGGTACAAGTAAGAGGGGAAGGATGCACAGAGAGAAGGGTGGCTTGGTCACAAAGTTGGTGTGTGCATGTGCAGCTGTCCACCTCCTTCCTGCTTTTGTTTTTAGGTAAATATGCAACCAAAAGCTTGTCTAAAAAGCAGTCTGTGTTCCTTCTGCCTTGTCAAATTCTTCAAGGGAAACATTATCGCCTTAATTGCTTAACTCCAATTTGCATAATACGGCGCTCTGACAACTGCAAAAACAGGGATGCAAAAGGAAGATTAAGAGCGACATATGCACACTGCCAGCCTTTCACAGTTGGGAAAGCAAAGCTGAGGACCAGTGCTGGGACAAGCAGTCCTCACCCACTCCCAGCTCCACACTCCCTCTTGGTGAGCCTTTCCCAACCCTGCAGACCCCAGATATGCAGGATTTTCGCTATCCTCTGGTTAGGTTTCCATCCGTACTTCTCCACACAGAAGACTTTTTATCCAGGGACTGTCTGGTCCAGAACACTTCAGAGGATCCTGCTTGGATGAAATGTCCCTTATAAAAATGAGAAAGCAAACAGGCACAATATGTTGCATGTCTTGGGCACAGAGACTTGCCCTTTGCCTTGCATCATAACCGATCAAGGGCAGAGAACATCAAAATCTATGCCTAGACAAACTGATTCCTCTTGAATCTCTTATTCTACAGTCAAGTCTTGGTATTTGAAAGATTTTGATTAATTTTTGTTTGTTTATTTTAATCTGATTAATTTTCTACTTCATGTGCTAGTGCATTTCTGAATCCATGAGTGAGTATGCTGGATTTAACGATTCTGTCTTGACTGGAAGCTGATGTAGGAAATCTTATGGTAGAGAAATCTATTTCAGAAGACCTCTAGAACCACAAGGTTCCCACAGTTACAAGCACACAACATGTCCTATGAGACAAACTCATACTTGATTCTGAAGTTAAAATAAGTGCTTCACTTTCAGAGGGCAATGACATTATTTTCCTACTTCAAAAGGCCAGGAGTCCCAAACACTTCCACAAACACAACCGTGGCAAGCACGCAGCAGGCCAATTTTCTGGCCATGTCTTATTTTACCCAGGACGACTTTGCACTTTGTTCCAAAACACAATGTAATCTTACAGAGCTCTGTGCAGATCATGAGTTGTGTTTTTCATTTAATGGTTTTATTATTCCCTCTCTTTTCCCCAAATATCAGACGTGGTTAAAGCTGAAGATTTATGTCAAATTTAACAGAAATGGCACTGATTTCATGGAAAATAAATGTAGGCTTGATACCTCTGTGGATATAAATGGGATAAAAAACCTAATTTGGACTTTGGTTGTGGGTGGCACGCCTGTACCAGAGGCTGAATTTTATAGAACTTAGGTTTACAGGCTGACTTTGGAGGCAGCCTGCTTCTGGATTGGGCACTGCTAAAGCAGCTTAGAATGGTACAGAATAACCTCCAAACGTGGGCACAATAATATTCCTACAAAGGTATTCATCACTTTTCCCTCATATTTATATAGTTGTTGAGGTACAAAAATAATTGAGGCAGAAAAGCCCTTGGAATACAAACATCCATGAATTTCTGATCTGAATTTGCAGCTTTTTGCCTGTCTATACTTAACTGAGACATTAACTGAAATTATAACAACATAGAATAAAACTAAGAAAGGGAACGTGTTCCCGGAGGCAGGATTTTGCTGCCTCTTGACACAGTGTGTTGAAAAGCTATGTAACAGCCAGAGGCTATTCCTGGTCTGGGGCACCTGGGAAAAATGAGCCATGTATCCTGACTGATAAATTGGGCTTGAAGTTAGGGAAGCATCTCTAGTAAGAGCCAGCAGTGGTGCGACCTCTTGACTGAATTAAAGCAACCAGCACACAGGCAGAAGTAAGAAAAATAGGAAGCCTGCTGGCTTTGCTGTTTGTAATGAGAAGCTACACTGTTTTAGTTGGAGCACAGAGGAATTTGCAGTAGCAAAGCAGAAGATGCTCGTGGAAGAGGTGCAAACTGCTCATTTAGCAGCTGGGTATGAAAAATCAATGAACGGAGAGGGGAACCAAGCAGATAAGTCAAGATATACAGAGCAGGTAAGTGGAAGAGTTTTAACAACAGCCAGTCTCAGAGGAAGGGAGAGGATCAGCAGACACTTGAGAATGAGCAGAAACAAATGGGAGGGAGATAATGAAAAGACCAAGCAGATAAATGTGAATGTCAAATGGCAGCAATCACTCTGCATCACAGCAAGGAGACTGCTTTTCTCTCTTTCACTCTAAAAAGCATGGGAAATAGAAGGGAAAATTGGACTCTTAACATCTCTGGGCAGAAGGGAAGAGCTACCCTTGGTGGGTTATAAAAACCACAATATCAATCCCTGCCATGCCAGACTAGGAAGTAGCAGCCTGTCGTTGCCACTAATGACCTTCCAGGAGAGGTCATTGAGAATTCAGACACTGTGTGGATAAGTCAGGATTGGGAATTTGAGTGGGATGGCTATTTCGGATAGAAGCTTTTCCAGATACAATTCAAACTGCTTATAAGGTGCAAATCTCAACAGCTGCCTTCAGTACTCTTCTCCCCTCTTCCAGCCAAGGCCCAGAAGTGTCTCCCACAGGCAACGAACTGTGAGTGCTATTAGCCAAAGCAAGAAAAGGAGGGCTTGGGTTTCACTTCAGCTTGGAGACAACGCTCCACAGTCCCTGTAGTGGGTAGCAATGGCCCTGAGAAAGAGCTTCCAGGAACGTGCCTTTCAGTGAGCATCATGGGCCAGGCCTGCAGCTCGTATAACATCACTGGTTTAAAAATTAAATTCATGAGGTATCCCATAGGCTTTGAGTAATGAAGATGCTTTGGCAGGCTGGAACTAAGGTAGGACACAAGTGGAGATGTGGTCTTTCAAAGGCTGTGTTTAATTACAAGAACAGGCTGCCAAGAAATTATTCCCATATGTTGGAAGGAGAGAAGAATGGAGATGCACTGGAAAGGAAAGACATGGACCTGCTGGAGTGGGTCCAGAGGAGGGCCACAAAGATGAATCAGAGGGCTGGAGCACCTCCCCTACAGAGACAGGCTGGTAGAGTTGGGGTTGTTCAGCCAGGGGAACCCAAGGCTCTGGGGAGACCTTATCGTGGCCTTCCAGTACTTGAATGGAGCCTACAAGAAAGCTGGGGAAGGCCTGTTAAGAAGGGCTTGTAGCAATGAGACAAGGGGCAATGATACTAAACTAGAACAGGGTAGATTTTGATTGGATGTTAGGAAGAAGTTCTTTACTATGAGGGTGGTGGAACACTAGAACTGATTGTTCAGGAGGCAGTGGTGGTCCCATGCCCGGAGACATTAAAGTCAAACTTGATGGGGCCCTGAGCAACCTGATCTAGTTAAAGATGTTCCTGCTCACTGCAGGGGATTGGAGAAGGTGACCTTTGAGGGTCCCTTCCAACCCAACGCATTCTATGATTTTATGAATCATGTTGCTCTGAAGTGATGCCCCATATCCACATCCTCACCCCTTGTGCACAAAGCTGTTGATGGCCCTGATGCTGTTGTAGCATATCTATGGTGAAAAAGGATTTTATACTTGAAGGACCTGTTCTCAGTCTAAAGGTGCTCTGTTATTTTAGGCAGCTGCTAGAATACCCTGTGAACATCTGTGGGTTGATCAGAAATAGGCTTGTAGGCAGACCACTGCAGTCCAAACATGTCACTAAGGCTGGAGAACTTCAACCCCTTTCCAAAATTTGCTTTCACTCTGGTATTCCCCCTGCAGGACTCCACAGCCCAACAAGCTCTCCTCATTCACAGAGACACGTGTAGCTGCGGCTTTGATCAAGCTCAGAACCAATGATTGCAGATCCTGCATAAAGCATGAGCCTAAGTTATTTATTTACCTCTCCTCCCTACCCTCAAGCACTCTAAAAGTACTGCCCTTTCCTTGGGTATGGCAGATCTACTGTTAGAAAACAGACTGGAACAAAGTGGATGGCTCTCCCCAGCCTCTTCATCCTTGCTTGTCTTACTTTTTTTCAGCTCTCATTCGCAAGGTGCCCTCTCCAGATTGCTCTTCAAAGTAAGATGCCTTCCTCTCTGCCTCTCTCCCAATGCAAAGTATCTGCAGCCCTGTTTCAGACCTCAGATGCAATGCCTGCTTGGCTGTAACTCACAGTGAAAAATGCCCCATCTCCAGCAAGAGTCTCTCTGAGCCCTTTACCTATCTCAATATATTGCATCTCCACCGCCCTCTCCCTGCTTTCATTTTCAATTGCATGTAATCAGTTTTCAGCTCTTTAACCTTATTCTGAGTGCTCTTTTTTTAACAATTTTCTATTCCACCCTAAAGCACTTGAAGGGAAAGAAATACACACATTTTAATTAAATTTCTCTCCATTTTTCCCCCTGTAATTTGCATATTTATTTTTATTTTTTCTCCAGTTCCATCCCAGGGGAAGATAAATAAATAAATAACTAAATGAAAAGGGAGAGGGACGTGGAACAGAAGTGAGAAGGTGACTGGGATGCAGATCACAGGCACAGGCTGGAAGTGGAGGGGAGGAAAGTGAAAGGGAGAGAAGGGAGGGACAATCTAGCAGTTAAACCAGGCATAAGATCAGGCATGGCACAAATACAAGGGTGCTCATGAAAAAGAGTTTTAGGAAACGAGGAATGGGTAGAGAAGAAAGACCTGTTTTGAAATACTAAAATATGTTGATGTGGTACAAACCAGCTCCTCAGACTCTAACCTCTACCATGTATTCCCAACCAGATTCTGCTCCTTCATTGGACTTGAAACCTGTACATCCAGTTGTGTTCATTTTGAGATGCTAGGCAGAAGCCATACCAGGCTCCAGGACTACAGGATGATAGAGCAATATCCCTCACTTTGGAAGTGACAAAGGGGAAAAAAAAAACAACGACCAAACAAAAAGTCAAACCAAACCAAACCAAACTAAACCAAAAAACCCCAACAGCTTAGCCCAAAGTCTGATCTGATTGACAGAATAATGGAAGCTTGAGAGTGGGCAGAATGGGGAACAATTGAAGAGGAATACCAGAAGTGATTAACATAGTACTAATGAAGACTTGGTCATTAAAAGTAAATAAATAAACAAATAAATAATGGAGCACTCCATGCCTCTGGAAGGATCTTTACATCCTTTCCTTTTTTCTTTTATGAATTAATCTTTTTTCCATTAATAAACCCATGCAATTTGGAATTTAACTGCACTTGTTCCTATCTCCTTTTTGTTTCCAGGTGTTGATTTTAATCTGGGAATAAGCTATGACTTTCTGTGAGTCCTGAGAAGTCAGTACAGGGGCCTGTTCTCCTCACTATCTTTATTAATGGTCTGGATTGAGAGGATTGAGTGCAGCGTCAGTAAGTTTGCAGATGACATCAAGCTGGGAGGCTGTGTTGATCTGCTAGAGGGTAGGGAAGCTTTACAGAGGGATTTGGACAGGTTAGACTGATGGGTCTTGCTAATTACATGAGGTTCAGTGAAGCCAAGTACCAGGTCTTGCACTTGGGTCACAACACCACCATGGTAAGCTACAGATTGGGGATGTAGGGAGGGAAAGCTGCAACTTGGAGAGGAACCTGGAGGTACTGGTTGATAAGTCAACTGAATGCAAGTCAGCGGTGTGCCCAGGTGGCCAAGAAGGCAAACGGAATCCTGGCTTGTATTAGCAACACTGTGGCCAGCAGGAATAGGGAAGTGATAGTCCCCCTGTGCTCAGCACTAGTGACGCCACACCTTGAGTATTGTGTTCAGTTCTGGGCCCCTCACTAAAGGAAGGACATTGAGGTGCTGAAGTGTGTCCTGAGAAGGGCAACAAGGTTGGTGAAGGGTCTATAGCACATGGCCTATGAGGAGCAGCTGAGGGAGCTGAGGTTGTTCAGTCTGGAGAAGAGGAGGCTGAGGGGAGGCCTCACTGCTCTCTACAACTACTTGAAGGAAGGCTGTAGCAAGGAGGGAACCATCCTCCTCTCCTTAGTGGCAAGTGCCAGGACTGGAGAAAATGGTTACAAAATGTGCCAGGGGAGGTTTAGGCTGGATGCTAGGAAATATTTTTTCAGTAAAAGGCTTGTCAATCATTGGAATGGTCTGCCCGAGGCAGTGGTAGAGTCACCATCCCTGGAAGTATTTAAGCAGTATATGGACCCCGTGCTTAGGGACATGGTTTAGTGTTGACCCTTCATTGCTGGGTTGAAGATTGGACTGGATGATATTGAATGTCTTTTCCAACCAGGTATTATGCTCAGAGAATCACAGAATCTGAGATGTATTCTTGTAACAGTCTCCCTGTTGGTTCTACAGATCCCCATCTCATACCTGCTCTTTTCAGGTTGCATCTTTCACCAGATTGTGTGGTGATACTGGGATGAGAAAATACAAATTCTTCTGTGGAGGGCTGCAAGTCAAATCTGGGACCTGCCAACAGGGAATCCCTTCACAATAATGTGGCTATCTGTTACATCCCCATTTAGCACACAGTGTTGTTGTTATTCACACATTACCAGAGGACAGTATCATCTCTTCTCTGCAAATGCATGCTGGGGCATTCAGAGTTCTCTTCTCCTGTCTACTAATGACCAAGTCTTTTCTGCAATCTCCATCCATCCTGATTACCTCCTTAACTGACTCTCCCTGGAGCTGCCTACTCTTGGTTTGTAAAGAATTTATTATTATTGGTTGTGTTAACTTTACCTGTTTGTTCTTCAAATTTTTTCTTAATCTTTATTTTACATCTCAGTGCTGCATTTTATGTTCCATCCTATTAGCATCACTTGGATGGAATATCCAATTTTTAAAGGATTCTTTCTCTGACTTGAATAAATCCACATAACTTGGTATTTAAGTGCATCACTTTCTCTCACCTTTTTGCTTCCAGGTTTTTATTTTGATTTTCATTTGGAGGTATGGTGCTACCTCCTGTGACTCTAATAAGGAATGGGTTTTAAAGCAATTTCCCTGCTGGTTCTCTGGGTTTTAATTTCATAACGTCCATCCTTCAGGTTCCTTTTTTTAAAAAAAAAAAAAAAAGTCCTTCTTTTTGATGTTCTGTACCATGGAATTTTGAAAATTACAGATATTGCTTTATTAGAGTCATTTTCACTCCTTATTACTGTCCTTCTACATCCAGGCTCTGACTGTAGACTACTGAAAGGCATGGCCATAAAAATATGGCTTTCCCCATCCTTTTAGAGAGAGTTAGGTTAGAATGAAACTTTTACACCTTTAGCAGAGTAGTTTTGCCATGGCAGGAACAGACAAGGTTTTAGGCAGAGAGAAGTCAAAGCAAAACGTAGCACAGGAAGCCCATCTGAAAATTTCAGCTGGGAGCGTGGCCTTTCTGCTCCTCAGCACTTTCTGGTTTGTCCCAAACATAATGGAAATAAGGGAGTAACATAAGCAATCCTCCTCACATAGCATCATCTCTTTTGGCCCCATTTAACTGAAGAGGTGTCTTTTCCTGAACCATCCTTCCTTTCCTCCAAAGGTTACTCAATGCCTGGTGAAGGCAAAGTCCCCTATATGTTGCATGTAGCAGTGCAACTCTTGGAGCACTCAGAAGAAAATAAAGGGTACCAGGCCAGATGGACAACCCAAGATGGACAACCAAGAGTCTTGTCAATGCTGTTCACCTCACTCTGCAAGCCCAGTCCTTTGAGAAAGCAGGTTCCTTTTCCAAGCCATAATCCTTATGTCTGCACACATTCAACAGAGGCACAGCTATTCTGATTTCATTCTCCCTCAGCAAGGGCTCCTTCATAGGGTAAGGCATGTACAAACACCTGAGGAACATTTTTAAACTATCTTTTTTTGAGAAGTGCTCACAATTTTAAGTGTAAAAAGAAATCTTTGCAATGATGTGTTTACTACTTAGTGGAGCCTTCTCCCATTCTCTCTCAGACTTGACATTTTAGTTCCTTTCTCTAGCCAGAGTGTCTCAGGAACTCTGAATCAGATCTTGATTTCCTGTCCCATTCTTAATGTCATGTCAGATGCAACAGTTTTTTTACATCACATCATCCAAGTCAAACTCCATGCATTACCATACCCTGTTCTTTTCATCTCAGTAATGGGCTGAACCACAGCTTAGCAGATAGAATCAAACTTGAGGAACGTTTCCAATACGAGATCTCTGAGACAAAAGTAGTAAACTAAGGCAAGCACTTCTGGGCTTTTATAAGCCAAGTCCAGTTCTGGGCTCCTCAATTCAAGAGAGATATTGAGGTACTGGAATGTGTCTGGAGAAGGGCAACGAAGCTGGTGAGGGGCCTGGAACACAAACCCTATGAGGAGAGGCTGAGGGAGCTGGGGTTGTTTAGCCTGGAGAAGAGGAGGCTCAGGGGTGACCTCATTGCTGTCTGCAACTACCTGAAGGGAGGTTGTAGCCAGGTGGGGATTGGTCTCTTCTCCCAGGCAACCAGCAGCAGAATGAGGGGACACAGTCTCAAGTTGTGCCATGGAGGTATAGGCTGGATATTAGGAGGAAGTTCTTCACAGAGAGAGTGATTGCCCATTGGAATGTGCTGCCCAGGGAGGTGGTGGAGTCGCCATCACTGGAGACGTTCAAGAGAAGACTGGATGAGGCTCTTAGTGCCATGGTCTAGTTGATTGCTTAGGGCTGGGTGATTGGTTGGACTGGATGAGCTTGGAGGTCTCTTCCAACCTGGCTGATTCTATGATTCTACAATTAATCAGCACAGCCTCACCCTTGGGGCACATGACCACATACCTGCACACTTAGCCTGTACACCTCTGCGAGGATATTGAGGAAAGCCATACCTTATCCTTACAAGGAGACTTTTGACGAAGCCTGTTATCATGGCTTTGATATGCTGCTTACAGAATCACAGAATGGTAAGGTTTGGATGGGACCTCTGAAGATCATCTAAGTCCAACCCGACTGCTAAAGCAGGTTCCACTAGAGTTTTCCTTATGTTCAGGTGAAATCTCCTGTGTTCGTGCTTGTATCCGTTTCCCTTTTCTTATCACTAGCCACCACTAAAAAGCGCCCAGCCCTGTTCTCTTGTCCTCCACCCTTTAAATATTGATAAGCATTGATATCTTCTCTTTTCCAGGATAGAGACCCAGCTCTCTCAGGCTCTACTCATGGCAGAGATGCTCTTCTGTGACACCACAAGTCTGAGAAGAAAATGGAACACTTTTAGAATCACCCACCCCTTCTTTTTAACCCAGAGAATTTGAGTTTATGCTTCTTGGTCTGAGCTCAGGCTTCAGGGCATTCAGAGCTGAAACAAAGGATCACCTTCATCTCCTGGCAGTGGGTTCATGTGCCATGGCTGCACAGAAGTTAGCTCCCTATGGTCATCTCCACTTGCTCAGTTTATCAAAGCTCTGCAAATATTCTATGCCTCGAGGATTGACATGGACAGAGGCATTGAGCGTACCCTCAGCAAGTTTGCTGATGACACCAAGCTGTGTGGTGCAGCAGACACACTGGAGGGAAGGGATGGCATCCAGAGGAACCTTGAGAGGCTGGAGAGGTGGGCACAAGCCAACTCATGAGGTTCAACAAGACCAAGTGCAAGGTCCTGCATCTGGGTCGGGACAATCCCAAGCCTCAGTATACGCTGGTCAGTGACTGGCTTGAGAGCAGCCCTGAAGAAAAGGACTTGGGGATGCTGGTGGATGAGAAGCTCAACATGAGCCACCAGAGTGCACTTGCAGCCCAGAAAGCCAATCACATCTTGAGCTGCATCGAGAAGCATGACCAGCAGGTCGAGGGAGGTGATTCTCCCCCTCTGCTCCGCTCTGGTGAGATCCCACCTGGAGTACTGCATCCAGTTCTGGAGCCCCTATTACAGGAAAGATCTGGAGGTGCTGGAAGGTGTCCAGAGAAGGGCCATGAGGATAATCAGAGGGCTGGAGCACCTCTCCTATGAGGACAGACTGAAAGAGTTGGGGCTGTTCAGTCTGGAGAAGAGAAGGCTCTGGGGAGACCTTATTGTGACCTTCCAGTATCTGAAGGGGGCCTACAAGAAAGCTGGGGAGGGACTTTTTAGGGTGTCAGGTAATGATAGGACTAGGGGGAATGGAAAAAAAATAGAAATGGGTAGATTCAGGTCGGATGTTAGGAAGAAGTTTTTCACCATGAGGGTGGTGAGACACTGGAACAGGTTGTCCAGGGAGGTGGTGGAAGCTCCATCCCTGGAGGTGTTTAAGGCCAGGCTGGATGGGGCTCTGAGCAACCTGACCTAGCGTGAGGCATCCCTGCCCATGGCAGGAGGGTTGGAACTGGATGATCCTTGAGGTCCCTTCCAACCTTTACAATTCTATGATTCTATGATTCATTTAGGAAACAAGGTGAAATTAGGCTGAGCTCCTCAACAAGTAGACTTAGATTATCTCTGCATATTGGGAGGGGGAAATATTCACATGCAAAATGGTGCATTTTATAAGTCTTTGAAAATGGATGATCAAACATGCTTGAAGACTGAAATAGGGATCCACTAAATATTTTTTTTTTCCTGTGTCTTCCAGCCCTATCCTTTAAGGATGCTCTGCTGTATCCCTTCCAGATTCCATATCCCAGTGGGTGGCTGGAGCTGACTTGGGATTTAGAAAATCTCAGCCTGCTTTTCCCCCAAAGTGAAGGCTCTTCTATGGTGAGGCTGTTAAACAGGCCAGAAAAAAAAAATTAAAAAACAGAGAGAAACAAGAAAAACCCAAACCCCTTTGCTGCTGTCACGGTTGCTCACTGCCTCAGTGCCTCCAAACACCACTTGGCTCCCGCGCGTTGATGCAGTTACTGTACTGGTAATTAATGCCGTTAGCTTTGTAATTAAAAAAAACAACTTTTTGCCTTTATACTCGGGGTGATAATGCTGCAAGTAAAAATTAATTAAAATGAGATGAATTGCCTTCAGTTAAACGAAACGGAAAGAGAAGGAAAGGAGGGGGCATGGAGGGGAGGGGGTCGTGGCAGTAGCAAAGAGAGAAGGAGGCGCACGCAGGAGCCCTGCTAATGAAGCAAAATGATGCTGTCGACATTTTCAAAGATTTTCCCCTTGGCTATGGTACCTTCTGTTGGGTTCTGGGTTAATGGAGCCTAAAGCTATACGTCTGGCAGGAAAACTCTGTGAGCCACCATCGTCCCATCTCTGTCATGAGGTCCACAAACACACCCGCCCATGTTTGTTCAAGTCCCTCCTTCTCCTCACCTTCCTACCCCCCACCTGGCTATGCGGGGTAATGGGCTGTGAAATTGGGTTTTCCATTATTATTAATTAGATCTCATGTCAGGCTTTTTGTTTTGGTTTTCGTCTGGGATTGTTTCTTGGGTTTGGTTTTGTTTATTTTGTTTTCCTTTTTCATAGCTAAAGTAAGGGAAATACTCAGATCCCTGAAAAAGAGGGCAGACTCCTTTACAAAGTTGATTCTTGGAACCAGTACTAGCAACTGCCACACACTAGTAGAGAATCAGAGCCCTTCTTCCTCCTTTTAGCTAATGACTTCTCTGTTCACTGCTTAATTCTTTCTGTCCCTCAAAACTGAGTCCCATCTCTGTAGACAGAATAGAGTGAGAGCTGACTGTTAACAGAAAGGATGGAAAGTAACCCTGTATAAGAGATGGAGAAACTCCCTGGCAGCAGAGGAAGCAGACAGCCTTGCTGAATGGAAGGAAAGTGAAGCAGAAAACCTAGCACAAGGCAGCAGAAACAGAATTTCAGAAAGTCTTGGACAAGAAAGAAAAGCTTTCTTTGAATAGACACAAATGGTTCAGATCTAGATCAAAATCCATCTTTGGAAGTGACTGAATTTTACCATTGTTAGGTCCATCTCATTTGCTTACTCTTAGTATGCAGGAATTTAGCACGTGGGGAATAGAAAATGGGCAATCTGTCCAAAACCATGAGATTAAGAGCACCTACATTGCTGACCACCTATCCTGCAGCACCCACTGCTTTTCAGACATTACAGTTTGGGAACTTCAGAGGTTTCCCACATCCAGAACTGCCTCACTGCAGACAGCAACCTACTTTTCCATCCATCACAACTCCCTAAGAATAATACAGGGATGCTCATGGCGACTGCTGACTCTAGATAGCAAATAATACATCTCTTTTTCTAGATAATTTATCTAGCTACAAATAATTGTATATTTTAGAGTTAGTGTTGCAGTATTTAAGTGCACTGGGTCAGGAGGAAATGTTGTTGCTATGCTGGAAAGTTCACACATGACCTGAAAACAACAAAGACCCTATGGCCTGGATTTCAAACTCCTGACCTGTAAAGTCCTCTGCAGCTTTCCACATCAGCACTGCTCCTTCATTCTCCCAGTTCTCCTCCAGAGCACCTGGTCACTGTGATGGCCTGTTTCAGAGTTCTGCAAACCCACTAAAATCCCAAGTCTTTAGGACTAGACTTCAGCTTCTGTAAGGTCAAAGCAACGTGGTTTCGCACACAGCAAAACAAAGTCAGACAGATCCTGTGGTGAAACTCAAGAGTGAAGTTCTGACTGTTTGCTCAGAAAAGCCTTTGCTGTCTCCAGGTCAAAATTCAGACAGAATTTGAGCAGCAGGACTTGTGTATCTCTTGCAGCAGGGGAAGGACTTTGTTCCCATGTAACCTTCACTTGCTAATTCTAGGGTTGTGCTAGCAAGATCCAGCATGAAGATGCTACTGATTCTGTCATGGCTGACGGGCACATAGCACTCTGCGTCCCCCTTCATGATAGGCATGCACTCCCTTAAAAAACAGCAGCCACATCTGGTCCATGCTGAGAGGAGAGATGGATGAACACATGCACGTTGTCCACACTTTTGAGAAGGATGCTAGAGCTGACATGCACAGAGAGTTGCTAAGACTGAACAAAAGCAAAACCACCTCCCCTCTCTCAAAGCTTTCCCTCTCTTCTGTCCCCACTTATCACAGAGTGGTAGGGGCTAGAAAAGGCCTTTGGGAGTTATCTAGCCCACTCCCCCTACTAAAGCAGGATCACCTAGAACAGATTGCACTGGAATGCATCCACATGGGTTTTGAAAGTCTCTGGAAAAGGAGACTCCACTTCTCTGGGCAGCCTGTTCCATTGCTCTGGCATCATCAAAGGAAGTAAGTTTTTCATTGTTTTTAGGCGGAACTTCTGGGGTTCCAATTGCTCTTAGTCCTGTTATTGGGCAACACTGAAAAGAATCTGTCCCCATCCTCTTGACCTCCAGCCTTTAACTATTTATAAACATTGATAACATGCCACCTCAGTCTTTGCTCCAGGCTAAATAGTCCCAGGTCTCTTAGCCTCTCGTCATAAGAGAGGTGCTCCAGTCCCCTCAACTTCTTTGTGGCCCTCTGTTAGACTCTCTCCAGTAGCTTTCTGTCTCTCCTGAAGTAGGCAGCACAGAATTGGACACAGTACTCCAGATGCGGCCTCACTAGGGCAGAGCTGAGGAGCAGGAGAACTTCCCTTGACCTGTTGGTCACACTCCTCTCAATGCAAACCCCAGGATGTCATTGGCCTCCTTGGTCACGAGGGCACATTGCTGTGTCGTGGTTAACTTGTCCACACCTACCCATAAGTGCGCTGTGTCCATGCAGTGACCACGTACTCCTTTGCATGTGCAAAGGAATGTGCATGCCCTCCTTAGGAGATTCCAGAGCTAGAGAACAGTACAGCCTTAGCCTAATGCCTGCTGTGTCTGACTGCTGGTGGTATCAGGGCAGCTCTGGAGAACACACTGCACTGCCCTTCAACAGGGCAGCTCCTTCCCTGTCGCCTTCAACATGGCTTGATTTTTATAACTGGAACATGGGGATAACAATGCTCCCTCTTCTTTTGTAGGACATCAGGAACTCTGTTGGTGAAAAGTAGCACACTAGAGTGAGTCTCTGGCTCCTAGGAGAGGTCAGTGCAAGCTCTGCTCCTATACTGGACTCCCTGCCTCAGCTTCCCTGATTATAAAAGCTGCATGGTAGCATGAACTCTCTTTGCAATGGTAAGGCTAGATTATTGATTGAGAATGTGGAGCCACAACCTTAAGCTGATGTCATCTTGGTGTAATGTTAATGAATCAAGTCAGTGAAACCATGAGTGACTTTGGCCCTTCCCCAGAACCAAGGCAGTGCCTTGACCTTTGCAGGCTATTCAGGCTGTTGACTTCGGGGTTATTTCAGAATTTCAGGCAAAACCTTAGCCTGGCTGACAGCTTTGAAAAGACAGTCAAGCAAGTGGAGCAGATCCATGGCGAGGTGGAAAGTGAGAGCTGAGAACATTGTTCCTGACCTTTTAAATGTGACTTTGCAGCCACAGTTTGGCTGAACACATTCCCTGGGCCTGACTGCTGCAGTGCCACAAACTTCTGACAAGTTACATCTTAAATGCTGTGGTATTAAGCAAGAGCCAACACTATCCCCCCCAGTATGTGCAATCAAATCTACTGGTGACCTCAGTGCAGCACACACAAGCTCAGAGGAGATGGACACATGGAGCACAGCAGGGGAGCAAGATGGTGGAGTGAAGGGTGGCTTTTGGAGTATAAAAAGTCCATGTGAAAGGGCAGCTCTTTTCACTGGAATAAGTTTCTCATGTGACTGTGACATTCTCCAGTTCGGAGGGGTTTCATTTCACAGGGCTAAAGGAAATAAATAAACTAAACCTGATGCTTTTCTGACTGTCATGGTAAATCAGGCATCACTTCATTATAATCAATGGACTTCCACCAGTGGAGAGTTGATGTGAAAGAGACGACTATTAGCCCCAGTGTATCCAGCCTGCCAGCTATCTCAAATCCCTTCTGGATCTGAAAATCAGCTGTTCTTTTCTGGCTCTTGGAGGAACCCCAGGAAGAATGAGCCTGCAGTCAAGAGTATAGCTGCTGAGGCATGATGCAAATTAGACGCCAATCTCACTTTTCCATAGCTGTGTCAGCTCCTGCAGGGCAGCTATGCACAAGACACTGAAAAAGCATGGGGAGCAGGGATATTGAGCCAAGCCTGGTCCTGGCTCCAATCCTTACACTTTGCTCTGGGACAAAAAGGTGCCTTAAAGCCAAATGACCCAGCTACCTGCAGACTGTTCCCACGTGGCCTGAAATTACTCCAACCTTTTTGCAGCCTTGTCATGGAGGGAATGAGATGGAAACACGGAAGGGGAAAAGGTCTGCTGTCTCCTCATATTCCCCTGATGCGTTACTGGTCACTGCCAGCCATCCCTGAGTTTGCTTAGACAAAAACTTATGACCAAGCCATCCATGTGAGCAGAGCCTTTAACCCTCTCCTCATTACTGGCACCAAGTGATGTGTGACTGTAGCTGAGGATAGAGGTCCTTAAATGAAGAAACCAGATTTTTGCTGACTTCAGTCATCTGCCATATTTCACAGGTGGATCACAGAATTTTTCCTTAGGATAGCAAACAGTTGCTGGAGTAGTTCAAGGTTTGCCATCATTTCAGAGCACAGAAAGATATTAACAGTGAATAGACTTCTAAACAACATTGTCTGGCGAAATCTCCTCCTCCCACATTTGGAGTTGATCTGGGTCCACGCAGGCAAGCAACTTTCCCCCTCACTGAGCTCTTTCAGAGCACTAGTGAACAATCCATTTGCTCCACAGATGTGGACTCCTACTCAGCAAGTTGGCTACAAGGAAAGACTGATGTGGTACAGTTTAAATACCATTCACAGAACCACAGATTGGTAGGGGTTAGAAGGGACCCCTGAAGATCATTTGATCCAACCTCCTCTGTTTGAGCAGAATCATCCAGAGTAAATCACACAGGAACATGTCCAGGTGAGTTTTGAATACCTCCAGAGAAGGAGGCTCCACAACCTCTCTGGGCAGCCTATTCCAGTGCTCTGCCACCCTCAAAGGAAAGAATTTTTTCCCATTATTTGCATGGAACCTCCTGGGTTTCAGTTTGTGTCCATGGCTCTTTGTTATGTCACTGGACATCACTGAAGAAAATTTAGCTCCAACTTCCTGACACGGACCCTTTAGATATTGATAAGCATTAATGAGATCTCTCCTCAGTCTCCTCTTCTCCAGGTTAAAGAGCCCAAGCTCTCAGCCTTTCATCCTTAAGCAGATGTTCCAGACCCCTCATTATCTTAATAGCTCTCCTCTGGACTCACTCCAGTGGCTTCTCGTCCTTCTTGAACTAGGGAGCCCAGAACTGGACAAAGTATTCCAGATTAGGCCTCACCAGGGCAAAGCAGAGTTTTAATCACCAAAGCTCAGAAGGTGTTGAGTAGGATTTTCAGGGCCCTCCAGTTCTGCCTCAAGTTTCCAGAACTCCCCTGGGCAAGAGTCCTCAGTGAGCTCATAAATGCCACTTCAGGGCTAAATGCTGCAGCTGCTTTAGAAACAGTGGCACTGAGGGAAGGAATTAAGAAGGCTGCTTTATTTGATTAAGGCCATTGGGGGACACTAAGAGAGACAGAAAATAGGGGGACTTTTGCGCTGGAATTTCCCAAAGTACCAGGGCTACACGTGTTGAGAGCCATCAAGTCTCTATGTGGTTGGGACCTCTGCATCTCACCATAAAAGCTACCCTTCCCACCACACAGTAGCAAATGATCCCTTGCTGGGATCTTGGCTTACTGCAGAGTGAGAGGAAAAGCATTGCTTGCATGCTACATAGCCACCAGCATCCCCGGATTTGCATTATAGATCTGCCAGCCAAACATGCCACCAGCCTAAAGCTTTTGAGACTGGAGATTGCTCCCACAGGAGGTGCATCTCCTGTGACCCCAGGAGCCAGCACACAGTACCCTGCTCCCAAGCCAGCAGAGATAAACAAGAAGATGATGCTTTAAGGAACAAAAATATTCATCCTGGTTTTCATCTTGTACTAAATACCTAAGCTTCCACCTGCCTGAATCCTCTGCTGCTGTTGCCAGGAAGCTGCTGGAGAGGAAACTAGAAAAAGGAAGATGAGGCAAAATAAAGCAAACTGCCAGGGAAAAATGCCCAAAAAGCTAGCCCAGAGGATGGGGGAGAATCGAGGTCTCCACAGATGAGTGCTTTTAATTAGGAAGAGGGCTGAACAGCAAGGAGCTTATGCTAATGAGTAGTCTCTTTTAATCAGCTTATTTTTTTTAAGCATTTTTTAACAGCCAAAATAGTTCTGAAAAATGGTAATTATCAGAAAGGCGTTAACATGGAGTGGATGGGCCAGCAGGCTGAAATGATGGAGACTGCTGTCTGACAGAAGGGGACAGCATTGTCACACGGGGTGCTGCAGGGCTGGAGTAGGAAGGCTCCTGGGCTGCCACCCTGGAAAGACTCCTGCCTCTGACATCCCAGAGCTGCGAATCTTCCCTTTCCTCCGTGGTCTAATTAATCCTTTCTCTCCTCCACATGGTTCATCAATCTTTCCCTCTCTCCTCCCCTTAGTGAGTCCTCATCCCATGAAGAGATATCCTTGGTCTTTTCTTGCCTCTTTATGTCCCCACCTTTCCTCCTACCTGGTCCTCTGACAGCTAGCCTGCAGGCAGGCAGTGAAGAGTCCTTCTGCTACAGCTACAAACCCTGCTGAGCATGCATGCTAATCACCTGGAGAGATTTACTGTGTTTCCAAGCCCCAGCACCTTTAAGGGAAACTGAGCCTTTGCAGTCTGTGGATGAGGTACCTGAGCTGAGTTCATGTCTGACTCCTCCCAAACAGCAAGTCCCTTTATTCTTGGCCATCCTTGCTGGAGAAGGACACACACTTGTGTGCCATGAGGTGTAGAGAAATCTCCCTTTCCTTATGACTTCTTTTAGCATCCTGTTCTCTCCTCTGAAAAATGTCACTCTACTGGAAATGATCAGGATTCCCATCACTACACCCCGCCCACATGAGCCTTTGTAACAACGAGCTTGCCTGCTTCTCCACATGGTACAGCACCCAGCGATATTTCAAGTAGATGTTACCAAGTGAAGTGAACACCAGTTTGCAGTATCCTACTTTGTCTGAGGAAACAGATCCAGGCATGTGATGCCATCTGCTCCTGTAGGGCTGCCATCCTCATATTTCTCTGTACCATGTGCAATAAAGAGCGTTACTAGACATCACTCTCAAGCACACAAGACATCACTCTCAAACTCATAACCACCTTGGGGAAGAAAAGAGGAAGGGGAGGCAGCACATCCAATATGCCACATATGGTGGGGTGAAAGGAGAGAGACAGAGAAGATACACACCGAAGGATAGATAAAGCAATAGGCTGCCTTACCCTCTCACATGCAATGAAAGATGTGCTAATTCTCCTGTCTGAAGGCTGGTTTAATGCTAAATGGTTTTCCAAGACTTCTGCAGCAAAGTAGAGAACCAGCTCAGCTATGTCATCTGCTTTCCAGTCTTGGCACCAGAATACAGGCTGGAACCTCTACAGCTGTCCCTGTCATGTACAGGAAGGGCTCTGAGCCATCACTTACAACTGTGCGGTCTCCTTGATGCCATCAGGTTCAGCATGCAGCAAGTTTCCTTCTGACTGAGCAAATGCTACTTGGTGGGTGGGCAACTTCATGCCACTCAGCTTCAATACAAGACTCTTACCACTGCTCACCCTCTCTAGTTTCTCAGAGGCAGGCTCCCAAGTGATGGGAACTAAGGGCATCTAATCAACCAACGTGGTTGCTCCTCAAGGGAGATCCCGCGTCTCTGGAAAGCAAGGCACAGGCTACAAATCTCGTGGCAGCCAAGTATTAGCCTAGGCTCATAACTCTAGTTTTACAGGATGAGCCCTATGAGAAAACAATCAAATACATTTTTGACCCACTCCCAGAAGAACACTGCCTTTCCAAACAATCCCTGTACAATGTGCATGGCATTAGCATAATAATTTGGTGTCAAAGCCTGAGGCCGTCGATGTATATTTGTGCATGGCATATCATCTTCCCTTGTAATCCCTTGCTCTGCGTTCTCGCCTCTGTGTCTGAGGGCAGGCATTTCTTTGGTGAAAGGAAGCAACTATATAAAGCCGATTATTTTAAAGCCGCATCTGTAAATTCTGGTGTCCTAAGCTAGCTAACAAAAACCAACACCTTGGGGCATGACCTGGTCAGATCTCAAAGGCAAGTTTATACAGACCTACAGGAACAATTTGAGTCAGCAGAGATCCAAAGAAAATGTCATTTTGTACCACTGCACTGTATTCCTCCACTGAGGCAAAGATACTACTGAACTCCCTTCTGATGTGAGGAGCGTGTGATTTAAGGACATGAGGTGCTAGAGAAATGAGGAAGATTCTATGATCTCTGTCACCATTAGAGATAGTATAGTGTTGCATTTTTCTCCTTCACAATGTTTCTAAACTCTTATCAATTTACATACAATATTAGATGCATTAGCAGTAATAGATATTTATCACGGAATGGTGGGGATTGGAAAGGACTTCCAGCAGTCATTGAGGCCAACAGCCCCTGCCAAAGCAGGCACACCTAGGGCAGGTCACAGAGGAATGCATTCAGACAGGTCTTAAAAGTCTCTGGAGAAGGAGACTCCACAACCTCTCTGGGAAGCCTGGTCCAGTACTCCATCACCCTCAAAGGAAAGAAGTTTTCCCTCTTGTTGAAGTGGAACTTTTTGTATTCCAGTTTGTACCTGCTGCTGACCCTCATCCTATTCCAGGGCACCACTGAAAAGAGACTAGCCTCATCTTCCTGACACCAGCCCCATCATCTTCACACCCACCTTTTAGATATTTGTAAACACGAATAAGATCTCCTCTTAGTCTTCTCAATTTGTATAGCTGTAGGTTTGGATCAGGCTACTGTACAAAAAGAAGACCCTCACTCAAGGCTGCAGTCTACAGAATGAGCTAAATAGCAGAGCATATAGGGTTAAACATCCTTAATAGATGCCCCTCATTGACGGGTGATGAGATTGCTATTAATCTAGTACAGAGACAGAAAGTGTTAAAATAACTGTTAAAATAAATTACATGCTAAGATATATGACACCAACCAAGCACATTAATATGCACTAATAGAGACTGTTGCTAAAAACAGGATTCTTTGTTCTGGAGCAAAATGCCTCAGTACTATAGGCAGGCCAAAACAAAAGTCCCTGCTGCTGTAGTGAAAGCTGGACTGGGATTATAATCAGGGATTTTCAAAGCAGAGGAAGTTGTGCCTTTCCAACAGAAGCATGCTGCTGAGACCAGTTGGACTGGTGTTCCAAGGCTGAGCTGCTCTCCACTTTGGGTGGATGGATGGACAGAAGGATCATGTTGATATACCTGGATTATCTGATGTGTGCGCATGCACCTGCTGCCTGCCTCACACAACGGTTGTGCCCCAGCACTGGAACAAGGGTTCTACATGTGCTAGGCAGGGAAAGGCAATCTCATTGCTTCGTACAGTGTAGGAAACCAGCAGCTGTGCTCTAGGCCAGCAGCAAAGAAATGCTCCCCTGGGAGCAAATTAAACTGCAGTAATTTATTGGCATTAGGTTGAGGTACTTTTCTGGCAATGGCAGAGTACCTCCCTCCTTGCAACTGCTTCGTCTCTGGGCTCCAGTCTGGACAGATTGTGTGCAAGGGTTGTGGAGCATTCAGTGCCTTCAGGTCCCTATGGGTTTTGGCCTCTCTGCTGAGACACTGGTAACTGTGCTACCTAGGTTCCAGCTGAAGAGATGGGCTGAGGAAGGGCATGACTCCCACCAGGAGCTCAACCAAATGCCTATCAAGAGCCAATGAGAGTGACATCAGAATGGCTAAAGGATCCAAGCCCCTGTATCAGTGCTGATGTGCAATGTCTAAGTCCAAGACAGTCAGGAATAAATCCAGCTTTCTATTACTTCAGCTAGGAAGCCCAGGTCCCTGCAGTCCATAGAGAGAAAGAGCTGCAAAGGCTAAATTTGATGCTTTTTGTTGGCACCATGGAAACTGGTGGAGTGAATCAAGTGGGAGTATAGCAACATAACAGCAACCCTGTAAAGTTTTATTTCTGAACATTTAAAGTGTGTAAACATGTCTATCTCGTTTTTTCTTTCTTCTTCGAGAGGGAAGGGAAGAGATCTTGCATAATATAAAACAGAGCTGGCACCAGCACAGGTAACCATAGGCAAAGATCTCACAGCCCTCTCAGCAGCTCCCCTTCCTTTGACTCTCAATTAGCCAACCTTCCAAGGTGTGCTCTTCTAACTGTTCCTTTCTCATTGCTCCACCTCAAATACTTGTGTGAGATCTAAACAGAGAATGAACAAGGTTCCTGCTGCAAAACAAGGAGGGATTCTGGCCCCTCTGCTGTACCACTGAAGAAATAGTTTCAGTGATAAATAAACTATTCACAGGTGATCCTCCCTTCTGTTTAGTTGAGCTTTCACCACATCCACAAACTTGCCATTGTTCCAGATATTTGTAAACACAAGCATCTATTCCTCCATTCTAAGATAAGTAGGAGATACCATTTATTTGTTAAAATTTTGTATCTCAAAACTCATGTCTCCTTATTCTGCCTTTGAAAGCACCCAGCCCTTGGTGAGAAATGACCAGCTGCAGGCAGCCCAAGCAGGCCTATGTTCATTAAATGTCTTATTCAACTCCAAACCTCATGAATTCTTTAATGTACAAGAGAGACAAAAGCCTTATTTCTTCATGTGTCAGCTCTTGTTAAGCGGCTCCCTGCCCATCTTGCTGCTGGCTACAAACAGGATTAACAATCCCCCTCGTTAGATGCAGGCAACGCCTGCACACTTTGCACGCTGGTAAAGGCTCAGGGGACAGAGCAGAACATCCCCTACACAGCCCCACGTGTGTGCCACCAAGAAGGCACACCACACTGCACGCCAGCCCTGCCAAGTTGATTTACTCCTCAGGGAAGGCAGACGTGCAAATCCAGGCATGTCAGCACAGAGAGCCTTAGGGTGACCACGCGCTGAAGGTGACAAACACATCCCTCTCAACTGCTATGTATCACTCATCCACCTGGATCACTTCTCTCCAGTTTGTATATATGGGAAGGAAAAGGCACTGGCTTTCCCAAGCAGGAAGATGTAGTCTGGTTTACTGTCATTGTTGTTCAGTAGACAGATTTTTCCTTCAGGAAAATAAGTGTGCATCCTGGTCCTAGCCAAAGAGAGAGGGCCTTGACTAGGAGCTCAGAATGGGTGTTTGGGATGGCTCCATTATTTTGTCCTTTATAAGTGTCTCTAGGAAGATATTTTGGGTTTGGCTGTGTATATTAGAGACTCCAGCAGCAATGCTGAAAGAGAATAGGATCTATGGATCTAAGGATCTAAGAAGACTGAGGTGCTGCAGCAAGTCCAGAGAAGAGCAATGAAGCTGGTGAAGTGTCTGGAGAACATGCCTTATGAGGAGTGGTTGAGGGAACTGGGATTATTTAGGTTGGAAAACAAGAGGCTTAGTGGAGGCTTTCTTTCTCTTTACAACTACCTGAAAGAAGGTTGTAGTGAGGTGGGTGTTGGTCTCTTCTCCCTAGTATCCTTATAATAGGATGAGAGGAAATTTCCTCAAGTTGCTCCAGAGGAGGTTTAGATTGGAGATTAGAGGAAATATTTTCACTGAAAGGGTTATCAAATATTGGAATAGGCTCCCCAAGGGACATGGTCAAATCCCCATCTTTGGAGGTGTTTACAAGATGCTGAGATGTGGCGCTGAGGGACATGGTTTACCACCAAGCACGGCAGAGTTATATAATGGTTGGACTCGATGATCTTGAAGGTCTTTTCCAACTGAAACAATTCTATGACTCTATGATTCTATTACTGATTGCTTTCCCCAGCCACCACACCGGATGCTCGAAACTGACTTCTGAAAGGAAGTTTACAAGGATCTGGGTACCTCATTGCAGACACCTCTGGAAATACAGCCAACGCCTCCCACTTCTCCTCTCCTCCCCTGCCCAAGCACATTTGCCAGCAGTGGGAGCTCACACACATTCAGTCAGGGAGACAAGCATGTGGACTTCCTGCAAGATCCCCCACATCTTCATCCCGTAGCCACCAGCTTTAAGGATGCCACAGCCACCATGGTCAGCAACCCAGGAGCCTGCCAACCACTCAGGCCAATGGGAGGAAAGGGAAAGGAAGATCTTTTGAGGCTTGGAGCTGGCTGTACAAATGTCCAGCTTTTGGTGAGGCTCTTGTGGTTTCCTCATCAACCCCAGCAGCAGTGGGGACTGGGAGCTCTTCCAACACAAATGATGCTGCCGGCTTCAAAATGATGACCACCTGGTAGGGTGATGTCATGGCCCAGTAGAGAGCCAGAGGAGGAGTAGGGGGATAGGAGGATGTCCTCGGGTGTGAAAAACTCACCAGACACAGTGCAGGGACAGACCCTCATGGTACAGCACAGGAGAGGGGACATGCCTTCAAATGCAGCTTTCTGCCAGGGAAAGGGAAATGCCAAGTCATCCTTCCTCCCTACCTGTCTGCATAAGGCAGAAATTCCATCTATGATGAGTTGATGCCATCCTCTGGAAAATGCCATCTGGAGCACATTACTGGGATTCATGGACAGACATCACAGGACTCTGGAGCTAGACAGCACTTGAAACTCTTGTCAAATGGTTCCTTAAGAGACAATAGCTTGCAGGGTAGCAAGTTTTTTCTCCTCATTAAAACCAGGAGGAATCTGTACTGCTGACCAAACCCACTTACAAATTACAAAACGAGTGAGAAAATGAAAGTGTCTGATGAAAGGTAACATTTTTGTGATAGCAAAGGAAATATCCACCTCTCATGCTCCTTTATTATTTGGGATTATCGATGTATTTTCTGGCAGCAAATAATCTTTTCCTGACATGTTACACATACTGTGAACACTACAGTTCAGCTGTAGAATCCACCATTCTCTCCCTCCTGCGTAGCACTGGACTGTAACATCTGCACCACTAACAAAAATCAGCACAACACAAATCAGGTATGTGATGGACACGTTGCAAAATCACAGAATCATAGAAGGTTGGAAAAGACCTTCAAGATCATCAAGGCCAACCATTAACCCTACTCTAAGTCCAGTGTGCAAGCATGTGTACAGACTGAGGCTGAGTTTATGCAAGAGGTTGCAGGAAACAGCCCAGCTGCACCAGTGCTTCCCAGTGCAGCTCATGTTCTGGATGATGCACTGAGTGGCTATGGAAACAGCCCAGTCAGACTGAGATGGCATCTACTTGTGGGTGGGCCGTGCAAGGATTCAGGTAGGTAAATCAGTGTGTGATTTATGCAACTTGACTCAGCTAATTAAGGGGCAGGAAGAACCAAAACCTGTGACTCAGACAATAGCTGGCAGCGTAAAATGCAGATTTCCCCATCTAACATACCATTTCAAATTCACCTTTGATGGAAATATTCATGGTAACAATTTCCTCTTCAGGAGTATTTGTTCTACCCAAACTGCTGTACTTGCAGAGACGGATGTCAGGACTGCAAACATCATCAAGTCAAGATTTGCTTTTAAATTGGAACAAAATATTTGCAAATTTCCCCACACCCCACTTTGGCAGTGCCTCAGCCACCTCCAGACCCATCAAGTCCTGGTCTCAGCACTGCCTGCAGCTGCACCTCTCTGTCACTCTTCCCCACATCTCACAAATGTTGCCCCAACTCCATGAGTATGATTATTTTCCTGGCCTCCTGTCTATACCAGCCCTGCTGCCATGTCATTTTTGGCTCCCTCTAGCCTTCAACGAACTTCAGCACACTGCAAATCAGATGGCTGTACCCTCTCCCAGGTGACAGGGACCATGTTCCTCTGAGCACAATCAATGCATTCCCAGAGCTGTATGCATCTGCCTCACACTATACAGTAATGTGGCAGCTCCATACATTTCCACCACCCCTTATGGCTGTGTCTCACAAAGCTTTGCTTGTGCAAGTAATCCCATTAAACTCAATGGGCTAGTTGCCTAAGCGCAGATTTACAGGATCATACTCTTAAAGGCTAAGCTCTTCAGTAAAGGGACCTGAAGAGTCCCTTGTAAATTGCCCACAAAGCCCTACACCCACTGCTGGCCTGCAGAACATGGTGTTATTTTCAGGAGATCAAAGTCCTGTCAGGTCATGTTGACTTCTATTAATAGAAGCTGAGATGCTCAGGCTTGTAAATAAAGAACTCTTCCTGATGTGTTTTGCCTGATGAGTTTTTCAGGGAGCTGTCAATTGGCACAGATCAGAAGTCAAAATAAAGCCCGATTTGCCCAACACCCTGAGGACACAGAGTTTTCCTGTTTCACCTAGTTACAACTGCAGCATCAATGCAGGCTGAGCTTTCAGGACAAAGGTCTTTTAGCTATGCTGGGGCTGGGACACACACACTAGAAGGTGCCTGCCTGGCAATGCTTCCTTCTCTTCTAAAAGGCTTTTTGCACTGACAGATGATGGAAAGACATGGGGAAATGGGAACAAAATGTGCACACTGTTCATATTGCAGAAGGCCTGGTATAATAGTATAATTAATAAACCTCAGCAGACCTCTATTAATAGCTTCTGGAACCTCAGCAAGGAACACAGTGGTGGTTTTTACCAGAGCTCACTCTGCCAGGGTGAAAATATTTTGCTTACTGTTTTCACATTCGCCATCAGACATTGCCATGCTCCATCAAGCTTAGTGTTGAAAAGGCAGGAAGGGAAAGCAAGGAAGCAGAGGAAAGGGGAGGTGGGGAAATCCTGGCCTGTGGCTGAACGCGTACAAGCACAAAGGCTGGATGAAGTCTTGTTGCTAAATTACTTGTCCATTCATGCATAGGGCTGAGGAGGAATCCTATACAACTAAATTAAATTTAAATTATTATAGGCCAAAGTGACATTAATATTCAGGGTAAAGGATCATTTTTTCAGGCAGTACATTGATTTAGTTTTAAATACCAATAAATTCCTCTTGCCTCATCAATAGCACATTCCCCTTAGCTCTTACCTTGAGTGAATGCTAGCCTCGTGCCCCTAACATAGGGCTTAGCTTCGCAAGCTAAGAGTAAGAATCCCAGGAATGGAACATGCAGCCCCAACAGCAGCACAGGCCTCACAGGTGGAAGCCTCACTGAAGCACACACATTATTCCCTCCCTATTTTTTCTAGGTATCTCATCCCTAAACCACTCCTCCCCACCAAGAGGGCCAGTGGAGCTGTCCAAGGGACCCAGACCAGCAGCACAGGGCTGTGTAGACCCCAGGGAGGGGAAGCTGGGAGGCTTGACACTCTCTTGGTTTGGTCCCCCAATCCAAGAATCCCTCAAAGTTCATTGCTGAATGTCTCAGCTCCTGGTGTACCATAGTAATACGGCACAAATGCCATAGGCCCTTAATTACTCTTTTCAAAGGTGCCTTTGAATTTCTTTTACCCCACCATTCCTTCTTTCTTCTCCCTCCCTTTTCTCTCTACGTATTTTACTCAATAGTTTTCCTTGAAATTGTCTAAACTTGCTGTTTATTTCTTGCCACCTAACATGCTGTGATCTATCTTTTATTGTTAATATTTTTTCTCTGCAGTGTCCCTGTTGCCTGTCTCTGAGTTCATTCTGTTCTTGCTTTCAGGAGCACTATATTTTTCCTCTCAGTATTTTTGCTTAGCTCTATTAACTTTTATTTATTTTTCTTTCACTGCTTCATCATGTTTCTTTTCTTAGTTGCCTTGCACCATCTGTATATCTGTTTCTGCCTTTCTCACGCTCCCACAACTAGATTATGCTCTGACTGCCTTTCAACATCATGGCCTGTTTTCTCCCCTCCCCACACACTTCCCCCTCTAATAAAAGCCATCCAGGACTATCTGTGTCTTTTTCTGGGTTCCCCTCTATGGTTCCCACCTGTTGTCTGTGAAAAATACCTGGATTAGGAGCGCTGACAACATGAGCTCTGGTAAAAGAAAGGGACACAGTTTAGTGGTGATGGTGTAGCAGTAGCGGTGGAATTGTGAGCTCTAGGTGAGCAGTTAGACTTGATGATCTCAATAAACTCCAAAGGGAGGTGGTGGATTCCCCTACATTAGGCAGTTTCAAGGCCCAGTTGAGAAGGTTCTGGGCCATCTCGTTTAAACTATATTCTTGCCCTGAAAATTTGGACTAGATGATCCTTGAGGTCCTGATACTCTATGAATCTATGAATCTCAAGGATCTCTTCCAACCTCAACAGTTCTATGGTTCTGTTGCTGAACTCAACATATGATTAGCCCAATAGTGAATATTTTAAATTCTGCATTTCTTGAAAAGAAAGAAAAAAAAACTCCCTCCTTCCCTTGGCATCTCAGGGCAGTGAGACACTGGAATAAGTTCTCCAGGGAAGTTGTGGATGCCCCCTCCTTGGAAGTGCTCAAGGCCACATTAGATAGGGCCTTCAGTAACCTGGTCTAGTAGAAAGTGTTCCTGTGCATGGCAGGAAGCTTGCAACTAGATGAGCTTCAAGGTCTTTTCCAAGCCAAACCATTCTATGACTCTATGAAACTGAATCCATATGTTTCAGAGGAGTGCCAGAGAGCTGGGACTTGGCAGGGAAATGCCTTGGCTGGACCATGTTCTAAAACAAGGTCCTTAAGGTGCAGCTTGCTTGAGCATCTGTGGAAGTTGGGTGTAAACAGCCAAAGTATGATTTGCAAGAAAGAGGGAGATTGCAGTGTTTGTGTCATCAGTAACAGGTAGCACAGAGCCTTGAGGAAGTGGTGTTCCTTGCATTATGCTTGGGTTAGCAGTCCTGCCACAGCCTCTCCCTCTGCAGGCAGTCTTCGTAACCATTCTATGATTATATAATCTATTACCTTGTTTTGAACATCTCACTATGCAAACTAGTTTCTCCTAATGAAGGTTAAAAATGTCAAAAATAAACCTCAAAATGGAAGTACAAAGTTAATCTTAACTGCAGAATTGGAATTGATGCCTTAGAAACAAATACAATTCACCATCTAAAGAGAAATGCACACCAAGGAGGCATGAATGACCTTCCTGTTCCTGTGTTCCTCCATTCCACAGTGTATTGGCCACCTCCCCACCCTTCCGCATCTCTGCTTCCAGAAAAAAGGGTAGCAGTGCTAGCCAAGCCCCCAGCTGCTGTCTTTGCAAAGCACTACCAAAATAGATGCTAGAATATCATCCAGTGACTGGTGCTCCAGAGCTCTGGCCACCAGCTGCAGACTATGTGTGCCAGTGTGAGAGGGATGAAGGGAGTCAGGGGCAGAGGAGGAGAGAGAGGGTGTGACTGCAGATCCCAGAGTGGTTGGAGCTGCTGATGAATAACAGGGGCCAAGACTAAGGCTGGAGCAGTCTGCTTTTTACGACAAGTAGCTGCAGTGTTGTAGGCAGGTCACTTCCTGCCTCCCTGTGGGAGCTTTTCTGGGTGCAGCCTCCCTGCTGCCTCCCTCTCCTGAGGCTGTGCCTGGACTCACTGAAGAAATCAAAGGAGGGCTCAACCTAGCATGAAGCATCTCTATTTCTGGGATTCGCTAACCGTTGTATGTGTTCCCTAACTGCAGATGGAGCCTGCAAGGAGAAGCAGGAGCTGCCCCAGAGCACACAAACCACCTGGTCCAGGCACATCCTGATCCAAAGAAAAGGCTTCCCAGCTGATAGGGCTGGTTCTAAGCACCCACGTTTACCTAGCCCACAAACAGAAAATGAGGCAGCAGTGAGAAATGAAGTTCATTTTCTCCTCCTCGCCTTTTCCAGATTCAGACTGAAACTCATCAGGGTCACGACTATATGGATTACAGCCAAGGAGAAAAGTTATTGATGTGCCTCGAAGAAATAAAAACAAAGCCGAGAAAAAAACCCAAACAACCCAGCACACAGGCAGCAAGGCTGGAAGTAAGGAGAAATGCCATCCATGCATTCCAGGTTAACAGGAATGAACCCAAATCTCCTTCCAAATGTCAGCAAGGTTCAATCCAGGACCCAAAATGAGAGCCCTGTCACAAACTCAGACACTCACTGATATAATGCTGCATCATAAAACCCTTAAATCTTGCTGTGGACAGGTATGGCACATTAGGAAGGCAGATAAAGCTCAGGTGCCATTTTGGTTTCTTACCTGTCCTACCTATTTAGACTACCTTCCAAAACCATGAATGGTTTCTCAAATTCATACCAGGGAGTTTGAGAACATATTTATATCTACACATATGTGCATGCTATGCATGCTTATATACCTGTGCATCTGCATTTCATAGAATTGTAGAATTATGGAATCATTAAGGTTGGAAAATACCTCCAAGACCATCAAGCCCAACCATCAACCCGATGCCACCATGTCCACTAAACTCAGTCCCAGAGTGCCATGTTTTCTCATTCTTTTAACACCTTCAGGGATGGTGACTCTACCGCTTCCCTGGGCAGCTCGTTCCAGTGTCTCACAACCCTTTAAGAAAATAAATTTTTCCTAATGTCCAATATAAACCTCTCCTGGTGCAACTTGAGGCCAATTCCCCTCATCCTATTGCTAGTCACTTGAGAAGGAGACACCAATGCCCACCTCATTCCAACCTCTTTTCAGGGAATTGTAGAGAGCAATAAGATCTTCCCTTACCCTTCTTTTCTCCAGACCAAACAGTCCCAGTTCCCTCAGCAGCTCCTAAGACCTGTTCTCCAGAACTTCAGAAGCTTTCTATCACTTGTCTGGATCTGTTCCACCAACTTAATATCTTTCTTCTAATGAGGGGCACATACACGTATTAAAAAACCCAGAAGTTTACTGCATCCAGTTCTGAAGCCTGTATTACAAGAAGGATCTGGATGTGCTGGAATGTGTCCAGAGAAGGGCCACCAGAATGATCAGAGAGCTGGAGCACCTCTCCTATGAGGACAGACTGAAAGTGTTGGGGCTGTTCAGTCTGAAGAAGAGAAGGCTGTGGGGAGACCTTATTGTGGCCTTCCAGTATCTGAAGGGGGCCTACAAGAAAGCTGGGAGGGACTTTTTAGGGTGTCAGCGAATGATAGGACTAGGGGGAATAGAACAAAAATAGAAATGGTTATTCAGATCGGATGTTAGGTAAAAAGTTCTTCACTGTGAGGGTGGTGAGACACTGGAACAGGTTGTCCAGGGAGGTGGTAGAAGCCCCATCCCTGGAGGTTTTTAAGGCCAGGTTGGATGTGGCTGTGAGCAACCTGATCTAGTGTGAGGTGTCCCTGCCCATGGCAGGGGGTTTAGAACTATATAACCCTTGAGGTCCCTTCCAGCCCTGATAATTCTATGATTCTATGATTCTAAGTTCTTTTGTCAGATGTACACATTATGTAGCAGAATTCCTCTTGTCTCAGTCTGCCCATTTGTGCCCCACAACACTTGACTAGTTCTGTACCTCCCAGCACGTTCAGACCTCCCATGTTCTCATTATGCTCCGGCTCACACAGCCTGGCTATCCCCCTCGGAGGCTGTTCAGCACAGAAATTTGTGCTTAGCTGAATTTTCGCCGTAGCTTTGTGATTCACCTTTACAAAAATAAACTCTCCTACGTGGAACTTCTGCGATCAGCAAAGAGACCAGAACAAACAAATGGCAAAACTGTCCCGTCAGCGATTCTCCAGCCTTGTAAAAGCTGCATGCTTGGAAGTGGTGGAGAAAACGGACACCAAACCCAGAGTGGGCCCTGCGCTGATGGCTCCTCCTCTCTCGCTCAGCCGGAGCTCCCCTGTTTATCCGATCTAATGCAATAAAATGCGTAATTAATTTCTAAACGCTTCCGTTGAACGGTGCAATTTGTCAAGTCGAGTTGTTAATAGAATTAAGCTTTTTATCAGCGATTAGCAAAAGAAGGTAAAAAAAAAAATTTAAAAAAATTAATTACGGAATTGTATGCCTCCCTGCTTCAAAGCCGGGTTTGGGATTAAATGTTTGATAAAGGTTCCCTGGCACGTTATAAAACATTTAGCGAAAGCTGGTTTCCCCGTGGTGTTTTCTGCAAAACATTCTCGGTGCAAAAATGTGGTGTGTGTTGGGGGGGGGGGACGTTGGAGGGTAGAGGGAGGAAGAAGGAGGGTGCAGGATCACATGGTGGATGGTGGGGGGGCTGTTTTTAAATTGTGAAACAATTTATTGCACAGGAACACACTCCCATATTGTATTCTGCTGGCGCTACATCCTGCCTGCCTCGGCCTCTCAAGCATCTCTGTTGTTTCTATAGATAATCCACAGTGACAGGGAATGACAGGCAATAGTGGCGGGTTCTGCCTGTTGGTCAAGTGGTGCCCCAAGCTCTGAACTCAGTGGAAGGCCTGTCCTGTGCCGTGCAATGAGGAAGCATATGTGAAATGGGATGCTAGGGAGTTACCTTAACTGCCCTCCTGGTTCCAGTAAATCCATACCTTATGAAGGGCTTGTGTAGCCCTTCTCTGGACACAATCCAGGACATCAATGTCATTCTTGTAGTGAGGGGCCCAAAACTGAATACAGCTGATACCAGACCATCACTGCAGAGGAAGGTGATGTCTGTATCTTCATACCTTGCAGTGCAGCAGGAAGAGCAGAGGCAGAGACTAGCAGAACAGAAACATCACACAAGACGTATCACTTCCACAGCACAGAAAGGAGGACTTGGCACCATCCTTTGCAAGGACCCTGCCTGCAGAGGGAGAGGCTGTGGCAGGACTGCTAACCCAAGCATAATGCAAGGAACACCACTTTCTCAAGGCTCTGTGCTACCTGTTACTGATGACAGAAACACTGCAATCTCCCTCTTTCTTGCAAATCATACTTTGGCTGTTTACACCCAACTTCCACAGATGCTCAAGCAAGCTGCACCTTAAGGACCTTGTTTTAGAACATGGTCCAGCCAAGGCATTTCCCTGCCAAGTCCCAGCTCTCTGGCACTCCTCTGAAACATATGGATTCAGTTTCATAGAGTCATAGAATGGTTTGGCTTGGAAAAGACCTTGAAGCTCATCTAGTTTCCTGCCATGCGCAGGAACACTTTCTACTAGACCAGGTTACTGAAGGCCCTATCTAATGTGGCCTTGAGCACTTCCAGGGAGGGGGCATCCACAACTTCCCTGGGCAACCTATTCCAGTGTCTCACCATCCTCGCTGTAAAGAATTTCTTTCTAATATCCACTCTGAACATACCCTCCTTCAGCTTAAAGCCATTCCCTCTCATCCTATCACTACATGCCTTTGCTTGTATGTGGATCCACCCTGGATTTACCAGGGGCAAAGCAAGGGACTCATCCAGGAGACGGCTTTGTCATCCTTGCATGGACAAGCTGGGAAATGTCATCATCAGACATCTGGAGACTTTGCTATGCAAGAGGGGTGCAGAGCCAGCACATGATATGCTAGGGGTTTTTCAGGGGCAAGTTCATGTGTATAGGAGGATGAAATGCAGTTGTGGTGGGGAACAAGGGCACAGGAAGATCTGGCGAGGGAATTGCTGGGCAAGGAAAGCTGGGGAACTGCAAGGCAGGAGGAAAGAGTTACATCAACAAAGCTTTAAGGCACAGCACAGAATTAAATACTGACAACAGTTATGTTTCCATGCACGCCAGCTTAATTAGCAACATGAAGCTTTCTGACACCTCCATTTCATGCTGTCTTTATAGTAAGTTTCTCAACATGCAGAATTTCTGGCAGCTCAGCACATATGCTGTGCAACAGCCATGCAACTTGCAGGAAGGAAATGAGGACGAGGTGAAATCTTCAACCTGATTCCTGATCCTACAGGCAAGACAAAATGACAAAGCCAACTGCACATCTAAGCAATTCAGAATCCCACAATGAGACAGGAAGGGAACATAAAGTGCTCCTGAGCAGCCTCCTCACCCCATGTCATCACTGCAGCCCCCCTTTTCTGCTCTTAATAGATCTGGCCTCAGAGAGAATGGATGTGGAGTGCTCAGCACGGACTTCTCACTCCAGTGCTTACATGTGCTAGCAGCCATGATATTAGGAGGTGCAATTACTGACAGACCTGGAAAGGACTGCAGTGCTGATGGACTACAGACAAGACATAGGAGACTACCCAAGCAGAGGGCTCAGTTCTTACCATATGCATCTACATAAATGCAACTCATAGTTCAGCATCTATTATTTCCTTTACAACACCCATTCATCTTTCATGGATTTTGGCTGGGATTTTTTCGTTTGTTCACTACTCGACCTTAATTATCATATGCTCACTCTGTTACTGTTCACCCCTTGAACCAGACTTGTCAATTCCTCTCTTTTTCTCTCTTTCCTAGCTGCTCATATCCTTCAGAAGCTGGTAGATTGTTATCATTCATGCCCCGTCTTAAGTTGCCACTTAGCCAACCTAGACATATTTAGTTCCTTTAATCTTCTTCCCTAATAAGTCAATCCTTCAGCCCTTTAATCATCCTAGCTGCTGTTCTCCAGATTCTCTCCGATTTGTTTGCATCTTCCTGGTGTTGAGGTGACTAGAAGGCAAAGCAGGGTTGTGAGCTGTGCCAGACAAGCGGTTTCCTACGGAAATGAGGGCAAGAGACCCCAGCCCAAATTCCTTAGGGTTTGCTGCTTCTCCCCTCACTGCTGTGCCCATGGCACTAAACCAAATCTCCTTGAGGAAAGCTCTCCTTGACATAGCTGCAGCTTTTGCATGTTCGTTGTTAAAGCCTAGTTTTCCTTTCAGCTGTTCCACTGCTGTCAGTGTGCTGCAGCTGATTCACCCCATTTTCCATGAGAAAAATGGCCAGTAACCCTTTCTGCTCATGCACCTTTCCATTTGGAAGAGTCCCCAAGAGCTGCAAAAGGGCAGTGTGAAGAAAAAGGCAAAGCCTTCATTATCCTCTCTAACTACTTGTTAGAGGGCTTTTCTTTCACATGGCATAAGCATCATGATGGTATTTCATCATTCTGGGCCCTTGATATGGAAATACACGAATGATGTGAAACGGAGGAAACAGAAAAAGAAGTGCGAGCCTCAAGCTGGACACTGGCCTTTTGAATCAGGTTGTGAAAAGTCTTCCCTTCCTCTGTACCTCTGCACTTCTCTTCCATGGAAGTGGAGTGGTACTTATTTCCTTCCCCATTCAAATACTTGAGGAAATCAAGTATTGAGAAATGTATTCAGGTTTTGCTTAAAAGCTACACGTACCAGAATAATTTGATTCACAGATCTCTGCCAAATGTAGCCAGCGTTTCCATTCAAAGCTGCTAAGTGTTTTTATTTCGTTTCTGCTTCCATCCAAAGAACCCCACAACCAACTTCAAGTATCCTCAACAATTTTGAGTTCCCTTGCTTAAAAGTTGTTCTCAAGGAGATATCCTAGGCAAAACCTTATTTTGCTTTCCTTTAAGCCTCTATCCAAATTCTTTCACAGCAGTAAACACATGTTGCAAATGTCTCTACATGAAAGCTTATTACTCTCATTAGTAAAAGAAAAAGTGCTTGCAGAGGCAATAGACAATTTGGGAAGTGAATGCAGAAGTGTGTTCCCCCAGGGGAAGTTTCATTGTCAGGCCCCTGAAGCCCTCTCTGCCAAGTAGACGGATGTTCCATCCTGTACACATAACAAGGACAGAACTATATTTTGTTGTTGATTTATACTGGAAAACATACTGGTGTGTGTCACATTGATTTAAGCTACATTATCAGAAAGAGAATAAATAAATAAATACATGCTACCCTGACAGCTCCGTGTGGGAGGTCTCTGCCTGTTGTCATTTACACTTGGTAGCACGCTCACATAGGTGCACAGCTTAGCAAAACGTGACTCACATACTCACGTAGGTTGGGTACTCCTCAGCCCAGAGCTCTCTCTGTAGAGGGGAAAGGGCAGGACAGGATGTGAAAACCTCCGTAGAGTTAAATTCCCTGTTCTGCTAATGGCCTCCTCTGGGGGACTAGGCAACTCTGTCCTGATACAGAATGCCTCTCCATGGAGGGAATGGGCTGCTGCATCTCTATGTCATAGTCATGTGTCATGTGAAGACATCAGCATGGCCCTGTGAGCATGGCATGGCACTCAAGATAGTCAGCACCATGTCTCAGCTCATGAGCGAGACAGTCACTATGTGACATTGCTTTGGTGCTTCCCAATGGGACATGAGTGCAGCCAGGTTCCAGCTTAGTGCAAGAACCAGCTGCCTTCTTCCCCAGAGATGCCACGATGGGGGATGCAACAAAAATCTGTGATTTGACCAAATGTTAGTGCAAGGGACCAAGTGAAAAATAAAATAAATATATTTTTAAAAATCCCTTTCATTGGAAGACATTCTTCTGGCATTTTTGTAATTTATTTTGGGGAAGTAATTTTTATGCCTTGGCTACTGAACACTCAATCATTTTGCAGGACAGTTCTAGTAGCCAGTTTCAGCCCCACAGAAAAAGATGTGGGTATTCAATTCACGTCACTTCAAATAGTTAGGACAGAATTTCAGCTCGAATCACATAAGGTTTTCTCACACAAAAGCGCTTTCCCTAGCAGCTGGGGAGGGCCAAGGGTGGCTGAAAAAAAAGCTCTAATCAAATGTTTCAAGAGAAGCTGGCTGATAGGCACCATGGTACAATTTATAGCTGTCTGGATGCAGGTACTGTAGTTTTGCAATCATGCCAGCTATCAATCAAGCTCTATTCTAATGGTCTTTTATGTCCTGTACTCCAAACTCCAAGCCTAGCTTCGTCAATGGAAAAAGTGTTCTGGTAATTACAGATTATTCTGCCACTGGACACTTTTCATATATCATAACACATTTGGGCAGGAGTGACAGTCTTGGGGTAAAATAGGTCGGGGGCTGGGAAAGCAGAGCAGGAGTAAAAGGTACTGGTCTAGCTGGGAGGCAGGGTTGGGAGAGCAGGAGGGGTGCAAAACACTGATCTCATCCTCAGAGCTGCCCTGCAACAGGGAAGTGAGCTTCTACGAAAGCAAAGGCCCTCCTTGTTTTCATTGGTAGAACTTCACAACTGTTTGCTCCAACACTCTAAGCTCAAAGGTGCTCTGCAACTCTTTCTTTAACCCACTCACCCACCTGTAACGAATTTCATGGATACCCAGTGCACCCTGTTCTCTTGTACACAGTGACAGAAAACCTGACACTTTGGTTTTGTTGTCTACCTTTTGGCTTCCTCAAAAGCCCTTCTCTGTGGCATGGAGAACAGCCCTCTGGAGCAGCCGTCTGCCGTTGCCACGAACTTACGGCAGCAAAGACACAGCTGTCAAAATGGTCTCACTTACAACCAATTATCCTACTCTCATTTCGAGCTGACCTGGAGAAGACGTGCCCTCCTCTGGTTAGCAGCAGAGCAGAGTGACAATGAGAAGTTTTGTAATACTCAGTGATAGGCCACATATTGCTGTCTGCTGAAAGAAGTTTTCCTGGAAGAAGAAAATATGTCTGTGTCTCAGCAGTCCCAGAGCCTGACACTTTGAGGACGTAAGTCCCTCCCTCTAGGATAAGGCATGAATGCCTGATGGGCTAGGGCTAGCAAGGGAAGTCTTGCACTGGACCTCACCTTAGCAGATGAAAGCCCAAGGGCGTGGTTTGGCAATGATCTCCTAACAGGCCTAGAAGAGATTTATGTTGTGTTGTTAATCTAAGGACCACTGCATAATTTTCCAAAGGTTGTTCTAGAGCTTATTGCAAAGCTGTATGACAATGCTTGCTTCTGCATATCTTGGGAGTGGATAAGACTGCTATATTTTAGAGTTTATTTTCATTTGAATTTTCAACTGGGACTTGGGGAGACATTTAATGGAGACAATTCTGACCTGATTAAGATGGTATAGCTGCTGAGTTCATTAAGAAATTGTATTTTAGTTCATATCCTATCCTAACAAACTTGCATCTGCCTCTTCCATGATGCAGTAACTCTTTGAATCTCCTCGTGTGCCAGGATGTGTGGGGCTCACAGAATTACCATCTGCTTCCCTGTCATAAGCAGCCCAGCAGCATGCATGCTGCTGGAACACAGGTTGCTTTGATAATGGGCTTTATTTTACCTCTGCCACTGCTTTGCATGGATCAGTTGTATCTGTTCTGCTCTCCCATAAGAGACTCCCTGCTAAAGGAGGCCATGCTTACCCTGCTGCTGATGGTAGGAAAGCTATCTTGCCCTCCTGCACATGCTGCCAAGCTTAAACACAGACTTCATGGTGAGGGACTTCCCCCCGTCTCAGCTCTGGCCCTGCTCTGTGCTCCTCACACCATGCTCTACCATGTCACCTTTTTGATTATTCCACCTTTGCTCTGTATACAGGTCTCCAGCTCTGGAAAAGCCTGTGATTCTCCTGACCCTGAGCTTCCTTCTTCAGCTTCTTCACCTCTCCCAAATAGTCTCATACATACCACCAGCTGTCAATCTAGGCAGGAGGCTAACTCTTCTTTAGTCCTCCAGGATCTGAAGGTGGATACACTCAGCTCCAGGGGAGATGCTATTACCCACCATGCATTGTGCTGGGGGAAGGAGGGTAAGGCTGAGCTGGAGGTAGTGAGAGGCAAGACTGAAGGAAGCCCAAGGGGGGTCTTCCACAGCTCTCCCCAGGAGAGCTCACATTTCGCTTCTGCTTCTCCTTGGGGTCACAATTACTCACAATGTTAAAACAGCCTCAACCTCCATCCCCAATAGGCACCACTCCCCTCCCCTCTGCTCCACACAAGAGGAAAATTGTGGAGAAATGCTACTTAATTATCACACCACGTAACTAATTAAAAGCTGAATGCTTCTGTGTGGTATGCTAATGGGGCATTAGAGAGCCAGCCTGCTTTGGTAAAGAGACATGAGTCCCATCTTTCCCCCTTCACCTTACTGCAGGAGCTTCAGGCTGACAGGCACCTGGGATGAGTTGGGAATTTATTATGCAGCCTTTGAGTTCACAGCTTCACAGAGGGCACTAGGGCTGAGCAACTTTATCAGTATTAAGGGAGAAATCACCTGGGCAGGTGCCAGGAGCAAGCAATATAGTGTGGGTGTCTTGCTATGGAAATTATGTACATAGTGGGCTCCATACGCACCCTAAAGCCCATTTCTACCTATATGGGGTTCTTGGTAGGAAACAGGAGAGTCTCTGGAAGAAGACATGTATATTAAGTATTGCCCAACTTCCCTTCTTCCACCATGTCAATATATTACCTGGCACCAAATGCCAGCCCTCTCCTTTCAGTTGTCACATATGTGTGTGTCTACTCACAGCCTGGACTACTAATTGTCTGTTTAAGGAGGAAGCTATTTGGCTTTGTTGGGTTTTTCTTAATCACCATTGTAATTTATGGGGCCACCTGAAGATTTGTACTGACATCTGTGCACTCTAGGAAGAGCCTATATGATCTCAGGTGCCCAGGTAGCTAATCCATCTTAGTTTGGGGACAGAAGGCTACAGGATAGCTACATCAGCATTTTAAATCCATTCACCCAGTGGACTGTGGGGCTTCTCAGTCAGTCTAAGGGTGCACTGGGGCTGAGTTGGGATCTTTTCCCTGTGTATCACAAGTTATGCATCTGTGTGCTGGGGCTGCTGTAGAGTATTTCCCTGATACCACCTGCCAGACAGCTAATCCCTTCTACCTTCACCCACAGAGAGCACCTATGGGAGAAGATATCCTGGGAATATGTAGAGTTTTCTATTGCTTGTCCTCCCTTGAAAGGCTCTGTTTGGGACCTTGGACAAAACTACAACCCTCTGTCATGGTAGGGCCATGACATGGCCCAGTACAAACCCAAACAGGGCTTAAGATGTCTAGACAGGTTCCCTTTCTCTCCCCTCTGTCCTGCAGGAAAACAGGGCAACGCGGGAAAAGGAACAAAGGGGACAGGACTCCCGCCTGTCTGGTAAACAAGATGTTTATCTGGGGTGAGAGCACATAAGCTGACCACTGCTCCCCCAGATACAAGGTCCTTGCTTCTGCCTTTTATGGTTATAGCCTGGCAGAACGATTTTCCATCGGGCAGCTACACATTAGCTTCAGTGCTCCATTGGACCAATCGATCTCTGGAAATTTGTATATATACAAGTGACTTGGTAGTCACCCTTGCCCTGCCTTGCTCAAACCTCGCTTCAAGCCTACTTGGACCCTTCTTGTAGAAGCTGCCTCGAGTTGCCCTGCCCTGCCTCGAGTGCCTGGTCCAGAGCTTGGGATAAAGCCACGAGCCATACACATGCAAGTCAGAGAAGCCACAAGCCTACGAGCTGGATCTGCCTGGCCTGCTTCCCCTTGCCACCAGAATCATGCCGTGCCTCAGTTTACCCAGGAGCGAAGCAAGCGCCCGTCACGAAGAGCGTCGTTAACTGCCTGATGTCTCCTGAAGCCAGACCAGCCTGGGACCACGCGGTAAACTCTAACACAGCAGCAGCAGCATCCCCGTGTGGGTAAAACCAGCTGTGAGTAATTAATTCACTGCCCTTTGGTTTTAAGGTTCTTATCGAGCCTCCCCCCACTGTAATCGAGCACTACCTGCTCTCGGGGACTTTCTCTTTCCAAGTTGTTGCCTCCTAATTTTCATAGAATAGTTTGTATTTTGCCCTAAGACTGCATATTCCCATTGTAAATATATATTCCAACTGTACAACGATCCTATTCAACGAGTTTTGGCATATTTACATTAATAAAGGGTTACTATTAATACCTGTTTGCCATATTATTGTTGTGAGAGTAATTCATAGAATCATAGAATCAAGAAGGTTGGAAGAGACCTCAAAGATCATCGAGTCCAACCTGAATTAATTAATTAATATTATTCCCCCCCTCGACCACAAAGCCCTCAAAGGAAAAGAAAGCATCACCAGTGTCAGCAAGGAGAGGTGTAGACTTACCATGGGTTAAGGGAACTGTTGTCTCCTTGCTACCACTGCCTGCTAATGTGCTTTTTGTGACACCTCCTGTAGACCCACTCTGTGAGGGTCATGCCTGCCCAAAGCACAGGCAGTGCTGCTACAGCTGAGCACATGGCCAGCACTACCACAGGACCAGATGCCCAACAGTCAGCACAGCCCTGCTGTGGAGAAGCTTTTATCTGATCTTATCCACTTTGCAGAGCTGGAAGGGACCAGGTTGAGCTGCCTGGCTGGAGGAGGCCAACAAGTGACCAGGCATTGCCTATGAGCCTCAGAGCTGATATTGCCTTTGTTTTCCTCCTCCAGGCTTCCTGATGCTCATTCATCCTTCAGGTACCTTCCAGTTGTGTTTGCGAAGTCCAGAGGTGCCCAGATGCTCCCCTTCACAAGTCTTGGGATTTTTGTGATGAGCCAGGTTCCTCCACCAGACACATCCCAGTCCACTTTGTACCAAAGTTTTTGGCAAGCAACTTCTGTGAAGGCAGAGCAATTGCCCTGCTGAGCAACAACAAATCATATTTTCCTGGTTATAATTTGATCTCAAACTCAGATCGTTATCGTCTCCCATCCTCGTTTGGACGAGGCTTGGAGAATTTTCTTTTACAATCACTTGACCAACACCCTGACCCAGGCTGATGTGACACTGTCAGGTGCCTGCCAACCCTGTGTGATAGGAGGATGATCCTTCCTTGCGTGTTGTCTCTGCTGTTGGTACATCAACACCAAAACCATGTGGATACTTGCTTCCAGAAGAGACAGACGACAACTGGGGGTGGTTAAAGATGGTCTCATTAAAGATGTCCCTACTCAGTGCAGGGAGGTCAGACACGATGATCTTTGAGGCTCCCTTCCAACCCAGTGGTTAAGAAGGAAAAAGCTTAGCCACAATGCTCAGAAGTGAAAGAGCTGAGGCTATGCACATCCCACCAAACTCATGCCAGAGATCAACATGGATGAATTTCAAGGAAAGGCTAAGACCTCTTAAGTAAGGTACATCTGAAGGTGAGTACAGTATTCCTTGTGGTTGGCTTGTTCTTACCCATTAGCTACTCTCCAGGAAAGGATCTCCTCCCCTCCTCCATTTTGTTCCAGAAGCTCCCTTTGGCTATCTCTCTCCAGCCACCTGTGCTTCCACTGTGCACACCATGAAGTGATGTTCTCATTCCTTCACTGTTATTCTGCCATCTCTGTCATTTCAGAGTTGATTCGTAACCATTCGGATTTGACACAGCACACTCTCAGAGTGCCTCAGCTGATGCTGGACCCTCTCTCCTCCACCACCCAATTTGGTCCCAAACCATCAACCTTACTTTATGGATCACCTCAAAGCCCCAGACTGTCAGAACAACTTCAATTACAGCAGCGATGGGCCCCGTGCCACCAGCAGCATCCGCGGCCTTCCAGCGGCTGACAAGGACTAATTAGGAAATGAAACATTAGTTAAGTCGCTCTCAATTAGGGCCAGGATAACGTTTTTCTGGCAGCGCTGGGGCGCTTTAACTGCTGGTCCCATGATGACTGTGAGCACATCAGACTTGCTGAAGGAGCTTTAATGTTTAACATATGCTGGAGGATTACAGAAACCCTCTCAGCTGTGACATTTCGGTGTGCTCCCTGCTTTTTCTTTCCCCTGAAGCAGTGAATGCCAGTAACAGCAAAGCAAGAAAGAGGCACAGAGCAATCTGTAGCAGGACATGCATGCATGCACACACATACTTATGTGCACAAATTATATACATTCTCAATAGGTACACACCACATTTTAGTTAAACAATCACCACTCCATCCTCATTCTTTGCTGCCTCTAAAAACACACCAGAGACAACAGACCATCACCCCATTGTCCCAAGAGCTTCCTGGCTATGAAAACCACAAACAAAGAAAAACAAAAATACAAGAGAACCCAGTATGGTCTGGAGAGAGGCAAGCTTGGACTTTCTTCAAATAAAAGCCAGATGCAGCCAAGTCTTGTATGGGAACCTCAAAGGGATGGAAAGCAATAAACAAAAATGTAATCTACCAAAACAAAATGAAAACCTAAAATTAAAATGGCTCATGTGCCCTTGGAGGAAAGCATGGAAGGAGGAGGAGGGTGTAAAGAAAGTAAAGAAAGTAAAGAAAATATTATATTAAGGAAGTACAGGGTGTATCAGTACATTTTGTGCATAGTCATTTTTTTGTGGTGCAGCAAACTTTGGGGAACAGCTGCAGTACACAGAGCTTTGCTGGGATTAAGGAACAGGACTGGAACTCTCCTGGTGCACTCTCCTTGGGGAAGATGTAGAGCAGAGAAGGTGGGAAGCCAACTGCAACTGTAGATGAGTGTGTGCCGCAGTCTTTGGAGTAGAGAAAGAATTGGTCTGCATCTGCTTAAAAACTGGCTTTTGAAACACTTTTTTAATGGAAATTTCAGTTAATAAATGAGGAAATGAAGAATCTGTTTGGGGTTTTTTCCTCAAAAGAAAAGGAAAGGACTTTTCACATGGGTAAGTGTCTTCTCAGTAAAGAAAATGGAGAACTTTTTGACTATTTGAAATTTGCTAATGGAAAGCTTCTGCAAAATCATCACTTTGCCATTTGGGGAAAAACATCCACTTTTCCATCTGGTTTCAATGTATCCTTTTCTGTGAGCTCATCTCTTCAATACACACTGAAACTTTCCATTGAATTTCCTGGGTCAGAGCTTTGCTGCCCACTAAAAATACAAAGTCCTCTCCAGAAACAGATTATCAGAATATCTGAGAACCCATTTAATGGGATCCTTAAATAACTGCACCAAATCCCAGCTATCGGTTGAGTCTTCTGTATCACTGTTTGACGAAATGCATCCTTGGCAGGGCAGCTCTTTCTAGAGCTCACCATATGCTCCTAATTCATCACAATTTCAGCTCACAGAGCCACATGTGAAAAGCCCGATGAGAAATTAAATGGACCTGTGTCTGTTATGGTTGCACAATAATATTAGTCCTGTACCAGAATGAGCTATTACCAACATATCACAAGAAACTCTTCTCTGCCAGTCCGCACGCTAGTTCAAAAACCATGCATGGACCTTCCACAGAATCACAGAATCATAGAAACAATCAGGTTGGAAATGACCCTCAGGATCACCGATTCCAACAGACAACCCTACTCTAAGGGTTCATCCCTAAACCATATCCCCAAGCACCACATCCAAACGACCTTTAAACACATGCAGGGTTGGTGACTCAACCACCTCCCTGGGCAGCACATTCCAATGCCTGATTACTCTTTCAGTGAAAAAAAATTTCCTAACGTTCCATCTAAACCTACCCAGTAGAAGCCCAGGTCTGGCTATGATACACCAGTAGTAAACTCAGAAGCTACAGTAACTCTTTTCATGTCAGCTTTGTGCAAGTGACACTGAGACCATAACCCAGATTTTTGAATTGCTGGAGGTCTTCGTTTTCCACTTGCTTTTATCTTGTGTTGTCAGTGACAGCTTTGCTGCACAAAAACTCCCAAAGAAGTGCAACAGCAGGGTTTCTCCTAGTATGCCCACACAGGAATCATGACATACCTTGCTAAACTGAACAGAATCTTGCTCAGCAGGCATGCTGTGGGAAGCCCAGGAAGAAGGTCACTTACACCTTCTTTATCAGGCTGCTATGCGATTCTGCCTAATTTGGTTATAGCTGCTTTCATGTTGTTTAAACAAAGCACGATTAGAAGATCCAACTGAATAAAAGGGAAGCACCAGGATGTTCCCTTTTTTTGATGCTATAAAATCAAAATGGTGTTTTTACTGATTCTCCTTTTTTAATTTTTTTTTTTTTTAAGGTGGTAACATCTGAATATAAACACACTTCCCACTGAGCTCCTCTTCTGGCTGAAACCATTGACTCCAGAGGGTGATTCCTTTTGATGGAAATGCCTTACAGGGCAGTGTAAAGACACATACATAAAATCATATAATTATTTATGTTGAAAAAGACCTTCAAGATCATAGAGTCCAACTATGCTTCTTCCCTAATATTAGTTCTATGGGTTTGTTTAGACCATATCAGAGAACTAATATGGGAGAAAACTAGCCTGGCAGTCAAGAGGCTTTGGAGGCCTAAAGGTTGTTGTTTCGTGCAACAACAGCTAAATGATTCTAGGTTTAAGCCAAAATGGTGAACACCTCTAGAAACTTCCTTTCACTCAAACAGTACCATCCAATCAGAAATCCAATGAGAAAGTGTTTTTGCAACTTTGTAAGGATGTTAGCATGTACTAGGAAGTATTATTCAGAAGATAAGAAGGGACTGTCAGCAGAAGTGAAGAAAGCAAAGAACACACCCAGTGAGGCAATCTTGAGTCTTCCTTGGAATCATAAGAAAGCCAAGTCTTTCACAACAGTCAAATTTGGGGTTGTCATTTCAATACAGTCATCTGCCTGAATTGCCAGCAATGGTCACAAGGCTATTCACAGCAGGGAGAATTAAAAAGGTGCTTAAGTATTTGTAGGATTGAGGCTTGTGTGCTATTTGCTACGTGGAACTCGCCTTCCTTACAATGATGACAATCTCAACCATTAGCCTGCTTGAAAAATTATGGGGAAGCAATTCAGAAGTGTGACCCAAACTTCACCAAGAGGCTGACACTGCCTTAGGCAAGCATCTATCTAGTTGTCTATCTATCTAAACTCATTTGTGGTGACAAAGGCAAAAAAAAAAAAAAAAAGCCAGAGAGACATGAAAATGATAGCATTTGATAGCCATACGCAGGCAAATTCAGCAGCTCTACTAGGCAGTTTTCCTTGGAAACAAATTTCAGTCCACTGAAACCTTGAGATAGTCTTTTCATGTGCAAATATTTAACTGAGTTTGTTCCATAATAAAATTTCTAGGGGACAACCTTGCCACCCTTGCCAACTGAAGAATACATTACCTGGTGGGGTTAACAGGGTTCCCTGCTGCTGAAATAAATACATTAGGAGATGAGACACAAAAGGTTTCACAGCTCCTGATTTTCCTTTAATAATATTCCATTAAAAATGACTGAAAGGCAACTCTCCCCCTATAAATCAGGTACCTCACTGATGTCTTTTAGTCCTTAGATGGGTCTTCTTTGGTTTTAATAGCTTCCCTTCCTTCCCTCTCTGTCTGTCTGTCTCCAGATATGGCTGATTTACCTGGATTAGTACAGACATTGTCTCCACATTCTTCAAAAAGTGCTGATGAGGCTGAGCTGGTAAAAGATTAAAAGTCACACAAATTGCTTCTATCCCTGAAAGAGTCTAATTGATTTTGAAAAAAAAAATCTAAATTGTGATTAGCACTCTGCTGGTTGGAGCCTACCTAGAGGAGGGGCATTGTTTCCAGATGAGCAGGAAGACAAGTTTGTCCCTGGACTCCACCGGTTCCCTAGCACTAAAGTGGGAGAGGCACACACAATCACAGAATGGTAAGGGTTGGAAGGGACCTCTGGACATCACCTAGTCTAACATCCCTGCCACAGCAGTTTCTGTCCTTTCCTTCTCATGCTACACTTTCTTTATATACTGCTTGGTGGTTGAAATTGGCACCTGCTAGATGAGCTTCATGATTTTGGCACTGACACCCCCTCTCAAGGTCACTCTGGATGACAACACTTCCCTCCAGCATGTCGACTGCACTGACCTGAAAGTGGTAGTGATGGAATTGATTGAGGATCCTCTCCCCAAGCAACTTTAAAGACCTCTTCAGTACTTTGGCAAGCCTTTAGCCAAAGATGCTTTTCCCCTCCTCTGAGAGCTGGACCACATGAGTCACCAGGAAATCAGGTTTCTGAAAGTGATTCCCATGGTCTAAGTAGCCAAAGCGCTGGCTGTGACACCACTCCTGTAACTGTTTGTTGATTTGTCCAATTCAACTGACCCATTCAATCCCTTTCCTATTGAAAGAATTGATCAAAAGACTAGCTGTGCTCCACAGTCCATCACCTCCACTCCGATAGCCCCAAAGTCCTTCTTGGTGGTCCTCAGATTTTTCCCTGTCTTGTATCATTGATGCCCACATGAAACAACAGTGGTAGATAATGGTTGGTGGGATGTACAAGATTTGATAATCTCCATGTGATATCTTTGATGTGACCCCCCAGTAAGGATCAAAGTGCTCTAGAGAGTAGGTGGATATTTCCTAGTAAGGAGATGACTAAACATTCCTCTATCACGCGGGGCAGATTTTGACCATAACCATTTATTCAAATACTCAAACTGTTATGTAGGCCAAGCTTGCCTGATGGGAATTGTAAATATGTGCTCCAGAGCAGCCACAAACCCTGCCAGATGTTACACCAGGGAATGCAGGGAAACACACCCTCACAGAAGCATGTGTGTCATGGTGTAGAGAAATCACAGCTGCAGTGAAAAATGTATTTGTGTATCATGCTGGAGCATATCACACAGCTGACAACTAAGTGGGGTGGAGCAGATTTTTAGGCATACAGTTGATGCTTTCCTCTCCTTTCTCTGCTAAAAAAGTAAATTCCATGCAAGTTTCATATAAACCCCCTCCCCAAACCAAACATGTGTTTGCTTCTCCTGAAAAATAAGACCAATGTTTCCTAGTCTGTTGCCAACTAATGAATTACAGAATGGGAGCTGGGTTTGACTCTGTTCGACAGAAGAAAGGAGAAGATGGTGTTTCATCTTCCAAAAGGCGTGCCAAAGAACTGCCCTAGATTGAGACTAATGCAAGGCTGTGCTGCAGACATGGGAGTAGGTTTCAGCATGATTGGTAGAGATGTTTATCAACATTGATTTGCAGGAGGAAGGATGTTGGCACACAGGAAAAGGGGAGCTAGCACACAGAGTGGACAGGGGAAGGCACCGTGTTCTGATATAACATCTTGCAAAGGGGATCCTGAGCCATAAGCAGGATCCTGAGCACTATGGGTATGGCCACACAACCACAGGTGGCATGAGGAGAGGGGAATGCATGCTTGGGTGGGGACTGACTCTTTCAAGGATGCAGTAGCATCTCAAACAGCATGGGAACAGCATGACACTGCAGCCTGTTATACTGCCAGGACTGACTTTTTCACTGAACAGGTATCAAGAGCACACTTCATCTCAACACATTCAGGTGACTCACAAACAGGAACTGATTAAGCCTCAAAGGGCTTCTAACACACAAGACTGCGTATAAGATAGAAACATTAATCTATCCTATGTTCAGATGGGAAAACTGAAGCAGAAGAGAAGATGTGAAACTCCCAAAACCCAGTTAGTGGCAGAATCAGAACTGGAAGCCAACTGCCTTATTAAGTACCATTAATTCAACAGACTGATAACTTGACACTAATAGCCGACCTCTTCTACAGCCCCTCTCTGCAAGAGGCTTGTACTGGGAAAAGCTACCAAAATACCCCATCCTGGACATGTATGCAACAATGTGTGATTTTATTCCTTTTTTGTTACCCTGGAATGGGGAGATTCAAGACTCCTTGCATCCTTATATCTTAGTTAATACCTCCTCCAATATTTCATATCTTCATATCTTCCTTATTTTACCTGAATCTTACTAGTATCCAATAGTAGTCTCTTTTGAATCTCACTGAGCTCTTTAGTGAGTTTCTGATTTTAGAGGTATCTGGTGGCACCAAGTTCCATATGTTAATTAGACATTTTGTAAAAGAGTATATCCTCCTCGCAGGTTTAAAGTGGTTTATTTTTGATGTAATTGCTTCCCTTATTGTTCTTCTAATAAAATGAAAAGTAAATAGGAATGGCTGAGCAAAACCTCTTTTTGTTGTGACTATTCTCTACCTTTGCCACAATGCTTCTTATTTGTCTTTTCTCAGGAAAACAGTGTTGCTCTTTTTAATCATTTTTTATGAAGAAGCTATTAAAAGACTCTGGTCATTTCTGTCCCCTTTCTGCAGTCATTCTTCTGTTTCTGTTATTTCCTTTTGTGAGATGGGGTGAGCAAACTGAATATAGTGTACAAGAAGAGCACGTACCGTCAATTTATATAATAGCACTGTATTATTCTATCTATTATTCTCTACCTCTTTCTTAATGCACTCTCTCATCTTGCATGCTTTTATTTCACCATCTCTACAGACTGAACAAATGTTTTCACCAAGTCGCTCACAGCCATGCTTTTTTTTATTATTATTATTATTATTTTTGCTTTCTTGTTCTTTTCTTTTGAGTGGTTACAATAATTTTAGAACCCAGAAACGAGCGTGACTAATTCTAATGTGTTGTTTCCTGAGTGCATCACCTTGCCTTTGCCATACTGCATTTCATTTACTCTTATGGTGACTGCAAACTGCCTCAGGGAGCTCCGTGCCAGACCTTCTTGGTGTCTTTTCTAGGCTTGGGTAGCCTAAATGTTGCTGAATGAGATACACATTTTTCCTTCTAAGTATTCTTCCCTTTTTTGAGTTATTAATCCATATTAAACACCAGCCATAATGCTGTTCAGTGACACATCCACTGAGCTGAGGCATCTTTTCATGCTGAGAACCAGCTATATATTCCCTTTCTGTTTATTCCGTAAATTTCATTTTTCTTATTACTTTATTTATGATACAACTTTATCTCATATCCAGTGACAAGTTTGTTCCTTAATAATCTCCTAAAAGAGACAGAATAAAGAAACAAACCCAACAAGCATTTGTAAGTTTGCTTACATGAAATTTACTTCTTTCCCATTATTTCATCTGTTTCAGACTCAAGTAATCTTAGCAGGATGGGAAAAAAAAAGACACTGGCTTATATGGAAGTCAAATTGGTTTGACCGTTTCAAATCACAGAAATCACAGCAAGGTGGAACCAGAATGGGACCTCAAGAACATCATTTGACTGGCTCACAACACTAAGACAGGACTAAATATGCCCTCACGTCCATGTATGTAGAACTGACAGGCTGAGGAAGCTGGGGTTGTTCAGCGTGGAGAAGGGAAGGCTCCTGAGAAACCCTACAGGGCCTGCCAGTACATCAAGGGAGCCTACGTGAAAGCTGGGGAGGGACTATTTAAAAAGGCATGTGGTGATAGGACAAGGGGCAGTGGTTTTAAACTGGAGCAGCACAGATTTAGATTAGACATTTGGAAGAAGTTTTTTACTATGAGGGTGGTGAGAGACTGGAAAGAGTTGCCCAGAGAAGCTGTGGATGCTTCATCCCTGGAAGTGTTTACAACCAGGCTGGAGGATGTTTTGAGCACCCTAGTGTAGTTGGAGGTGTCCCTGCCAATGGCAGGAGTGTTGGCACTAGATGATCTTTAAGGTCCCTTCAAACTCAAGCCGTTCTGTGATTCCATTAATGTCTGCCTACATGGCTAGAAGAAGCTCTGATGAAAAAGGCTCCACATCCACCCACCTATGCTAACTGCTTCCACCACTTCGTTAGTCCCAGAGTTAGAAAATCTTCTTAGTATTTAACCTATTACTTCTAGTCCTGGGGATGTGCAGCACAACAGATCAATACCACCTTTAAAAGAACAATTTATAGGAACAAAGATGCTTACGTTTCTCTTTGTCTTCCCCATTTAGAGCAAGGAAACGTTTATAACTCTAGTTCTTTTAACCTTCCTGTGCAGGTCCTGTCTGCTCAGCCTCTCAGAAAGCCTGCTGCAACCCTCTGGGCTCTCTCCTGCTTGTTTACATCTTCCTTAAAGGTTGTTGACCCAAACCGTAGGCTGCATGTCAGCAGAGCCTGCACCGGGGCTGGGTACAGCTGAGCAATGACCTCCTGCACCTGGCACAGAGCATTGCCTGTCCAAGTCGCTCAGAATGACACAGAGGGACTTTTTTGTTCATCTTCAGTACCATGCATTCAGAAATATTGGTGGGTTTTAACTACTTCTGTTTCATATTTCATCCAGCTGGTCATATGCAAAAAAGGAAAATCCCTGGTCTTTTAATTCCCAGAATAGGACCTCACATTTTTAAAATTTTCTTACCTCAGTTTGCACGTATCTGCATGTATTTGCCAGCATCTGATCAGCTCCTTCAAAATCCTATGCTCACCCAGATAATACACAACAATCAAGGGGTCTGGCTGTCAATGGCCCAGTGTAAATGTGCTCAAACTGACCAGAAATTGTCAGAGTTTTGCGTGCTTTTTTTCCTTCTCACTCAAGAAAGGACAGAGAGTCTGAGAGACATTTCATAGATCCATAGAATACCAGGTTGGAGGGAACCTCAAGGATCATCCTGTCCAACCTTTCAGGGTAAGAATATAGTTTAAATGAGATGCCTCAGCACCCTGTCAAGCTGGGCCTCAAAACTGTCTAATGTAGGGGAATTGACTGCCTCCCTTTGGAGTTTATCCCAATGTTTAATAGTGATTTTTATTTTCTGTCATCCAGTCCGAATCCCCCAGTAGCAACTTATACTGATTACCCCTTGTCTTGTTCAGACAGAGCTAACCACACACAGAAAGGAAAGATAATAATTAGTCTGTTCATGACCTGTTTGTTCTAAAACATTTGCTTTTGACCCTGATTGAAAAATGCCAAAAGAAGCTGGGACAGGTGAAGCACCCCCCAAACATCCACTGTACCAATGATAAGTGAAGCAGAGTAGCTTAGCCTTCCCACCATGCCCTTAACCTTCTGTCATCTATATCCATATTTATGATTAATCTATGGAGTGAGGTGGATGTAAGTTCACAGTCAAGAGACAGAGAGAAGAGAAGGACAAAAATCAAGGCAGGATTATCAAGCTAGTGTTTAGTTTATCAAATTAAGAGTGATGTGCATTACATGGGTCAAAGCTGCTTAGTGTGGGGCATGAGATTCTCCGACCTGCCCCACTTACAAGATGACCCCCTTATATAAAAAGATTCACTCCCCAAGCATGAGTCTTAATTTATTGTACACAAACCCACACATCAAAGAAAAGCTATGGAGAGCATCCTAAGGATTCCTCTTGTAATTCGCCTCTCTGTGTGTGTCCACAGCTATTATGAAGAGAAATCTTCCAGGTCACAGCAGGGACGTTTATTTCTGTGTCTTTCCATGTGTGTACAAGGGATATTTGGCACCATCAGCCCACTCAGCTTAGTGTCCAAACATTTCCAAAGACAAAGAGAGAGCGAGAGAGCAAAAAGGAGATGCATTTGAACAGAGCAAAAGACAAATGATACCTTCAGACAGCAGCAGCTAAAAGAGAAAGGAGATTTCAGAGCAAGGAGGTTTGCATGTGTGTTGTTTCTCTTAAAATTTCGTCCTGGACAGAATGAAAGCTCACAGCAAGCAGTCCTGTCATCATCATTATTGCCATCGTCATCATCATCATCATCATCATCACACTTCTGCAAAGATGAAAAAGCTTTCCCAGCCCTTTTCATTGTTATACTCTCAAGTTATTCCAAAAATGAGTTTCCACATGACTCTTATAGCTGTTATTCACCTACTGACTGTGTTCTTCAAAATGCAGAAAAACGTCTCAAAATGTTATAATTTTCCTACCCAAAAGGACCTCCCTCCTTGCTTCATATAGCATTGTTTAACTCTTGGGGATAAGAAGGAATTCCTCAATGGTCATATAATCAAAATAGAGGCTTACAGAAATTATCCTAAACTCGTTTGGACCTCAAATCTTTCACCTTGACCTTAACAAACACTTGTGGCTGTTCCTGGCAGGGGATGCTCACTGGCTATATGTCAACTCCAGCCCTTATCAAAGGAGATCCCAGCATGGTCTCTGGAAGGGGCCTGATCTGTGGACAAAGGACATGTAATTGACAGCCTAGTATTAGGGCTCTGCAGGCCAGCAGCAAGAAGAAGCACTGAAAGAAACCCACGTGATCCACAACCCTCAGTAGGAAGGGAGGTGTCTCCTGACAGTGAGAAAAAGAGAGAAATTCTCAGCCTCTCAAACTTTCACAGCTCCAGGGAGCAAAGCAGCAGGAAGAGTTTGTACAGGCTGAGGAAATATGGAGATGAAAGTACATTGCTCATCTGGAGTTTGTCCTTTCTGCCAGTGGTGGCTTTTTCAATGGCAAAAATACATCCCCATCATGTTCTACAGAGGCCAGGATAATCCATTACAAGGATAAGAATGACACCCAACACAATACAAGATGCTGGGCACCACAAAGAGAAAACAATCTTTTAAATTATGCATTTCGCTCACTCTAGCCATGTTCCTTTCTGTGAGTGTTCTATTGAATAAGTTCACGGGCCAGAACATTTACAGAAACAGTCAATGTTAAGTGAACAGTAGAGAATATTTGCTGAAAGCACCTTCTAAACCTGGAAACTAGAATAGATGCCCCAGAAAACCAACTCTGAGTTTGTAAATGTACATTAAGATGTCCCTGTGCTGCTCTGCTAATGTTCTAGATGAAAATTGCTCTGAAACAGGCAATGTGCAGCAGGCTTTCCTCAACACAAATGTGCCTTTACATGGCCAGAAATTTGCAGACCTGCTTAGGAATAAAAATGAGAGATGTAGTCAGAGAGCCATTTAGCAGCATTTCGCTCAGAAACAGCACAACCTATTGATCCTAGGTCACGAGAAAAAACAAACAGCTCAGACATTACATGGGCTCCCAAGAACAACTCAGGGAGCTAAGGAGCATCTTCACCGATATTCCAAAATACTGTATGGAAGGCAAAAGCAGCCAGCAAAAGAAGGTGACATGAGCTCCAAGATACATTATGGTGATTGGAGAGTTTTCTGACCACTCTTCTTACAATGATGTTGAGTCTAAAGTTTCTATGGAACAAAAAAAACACCCCACCACACAAATTCTGAAACAATTACTGCACAGTAGCTGCTCAGGTATCAGCCCTAGAGCTTGAAATGGAAGGATACTGCACTGAGTCAGGGCTCTGCAGCCTGCTCCAGGATAAGCACAAGGTGGCTTTGCAGAGCTCACCTTGACCAGAAGTGCAAAAGGCAAGTAGATTGTTTTAAATTTAATAGCTGCCATTTTCTTCTTCAGGATTTTTTTTGAGACTAAGCAACCCTACCTCTGCTATGTTCGTTAACACCACAAGGAGAGGTGACCCCACAGCACCTACACACAACCACATCTGTTGGGAGGACATGTTTTCAGGGCAGGCTGCAGAAGCTGTACTAATCCCCAGTTCTTTTTGGGAAATGAAAGTCCTTGACTCAAGCATGAATGATACTGGCAAAGATCCCATTACTGTAAAGCTCCCTGCCAGCCAGCCACCTCTCCCCCTCCCCCTTTTTATATCTCTAAGGTCACTAAACTGCAATTTAGTCATCATTCTTTATACAGCATGAGCAGATATGAAACATCTGGAAACTGTTGTAGTCACACTTTGAGATACACATCCCGAGGGAATTGAACTGCATAGGAATAGGATGGAGTACTCTTTTACCTCGAGGTCACTGCAGATTTAATGTATCCTTGGTAGCTAGTTACAGGGGACTAAGGCCTCTTAGATGACCAACTATGAAATGAGTTAGAAGGTCTCAGTATAATTCCCAGTGAGATGAAAACCTCAGCCCAAAGACCTCCTCAAAAGGTGCATTAGATATCCTTCTTACTGGCACTATCAGTGAGAAAAAGCGGGACATAAAAATTTAAGTCCTTGTTTAATTCCAAATGCAGTCCCTTTAGAGATGAACTGTGGCCTTCTGGTAGAAAAGAAATTTGCCTGGCTGCTACTTGTGCTTTGTAAGTAGGTAACAGCAGTCCCCAAACACATAAAGAAATATTTCCAAACTGATATAAAAATGTATGTATGTAAAAATGGAGCAGATTTTTTTTTAAACCCCTGCAGAAGCCAGCACTAGCATCAGTCAATTACAGGAGATAGAATTTTCTTACCTGACCCACACTATAGAAAGTTAATTTAAACTTTATCTTTAATAATCACACTTCTTTTTTATTTATTTCATTCAGAGGGTGGAGAGTTAAACACAAGGTGTTTTTGAATAATTAAATGAGGGAGGAAGCACTATCTTCCTGACAAAGCTCCTAATCTTCCTTATTTATTAATAGGAGCTGTGTTAAGACTGCTTGTCCTTAATCCCAGCTCTCACCATACAAATTCAGAACATTAGAAATAGAACAGGCTAATTGGGGTCCTAATGCCAGGAAGAGTGACCATGTCGGTGTCAAAAGCTGAAAAAGGTCAGATCCATTCAGCACCTGGATGTGGAGCATCCCTAGCTTGGGAAAGGAAGACATCAGTTTGGCTTTTTGGGATTCAAGCCTTGCCCTGCAGGCTTCAGACAAGCCCCACTCAGTTGTTCTGGTCCCTGAGATGCTGCATTTGCACCACAATGCATTCAGAGGCAGGCATTTTGTTTGGTTTCAGGAACTCCATGTCTCCTTATGAAGCATTTGCTGCCCATCACTGCAGCCACAGTTTGGCACTAAGCAACTGCCCCTGTGACAAGCAGGGACAGACTTCTCAGATGTCCCACCTCTGTGCAGGGGTCTGAACATCCTGGCAGCAAGATCATCTGCTAGGTCTGTGCATAGGATATAGAAACATTGCATTTTCTCATTTGGAAAAGATGTCCATTGGGTGCAACCATCAACCCAACACCACCACAGCCTCAAATGCCCCATTCATGTGTTTTTTGAACACCTCAAGGGATGGTGTCTTCACCATCTCCCTGGGCAACCTATTCCAATGCCTGACCACTCTTTCTGCAAAGAAATTTTTCCCTAATATCTAATCTGAACTTCCCCTGGCAGAGTTTCAAGCCATTTCTTCTCATCCTATCACCTGATAGTAGGGAGAAGAGACCAACCCCACCTCACCACAGCCTCCTTTCAGGTAGTTGTAGAGAGCAATGAGGTCTCCCCTCAGCCTTCTCCTCTCCAGACTAAACAACCCCAGTTCCCTCAGCCGCTCCGCGAATCCAGCCGTACGTAGGTCAGTTGGAAACTTTGCTATTAAAGAGCCTAAGCTCTTCCCTCTTCCCTGATGTCCTCCCCAAAGACCCAGCTGCCTAATCAAATTCTTTGGCTCAGCTTATGAGCTCTGACAAGATCGCAGCCCAAGGAGGCTTGACTACAGACTCAGCAATCCTTACTACATCCAACCCAATTTAGGCCTGCTCTCTCTGCATCATGTGTGCAGTGAAGACCTAATCTAAAGGTAATCATTAATTCATTATCGCCACAAGGATACAGCAATCAGCAATAGGATGTTGATTGTTTCGGGGGCTCAAGTAATTGATCATTCATCACGGATTTCTTTGTTTTTTAAACAGTAACCACCCTTCCCACTTGCAACCTCTTTAAGGACAAACTGTAGAGCTAATGATAAAAGTGCTCACAAATTCTTTTTGCCCAAAGACAATGCTTTTTTCCACATTATGTAAAATTAACTTATGGAATTTACTGCAGCTTATTAAAAAATATATATATATTAAAATTGGGAAAAAATTGAGCACAGCATTTATTGCAACAACAGAATCATCATCTATGTTTGATAAAGGGCTATAAACCCTCATGCTGGCAGGCCTAAGATAGTCATTAACCTCATTCAGTCACAAAGAAAATGTCTCCTGCAAATGGGTAATTCTGTCATGGCATGGGACAGGACTTCTTCCACCTTTTTGAATTACTTGGCAATTCTTGGAGAGCAGACATTACACCTGTCTAACCCACACTAGCAACTGATTTTCCTGTGTGCAGCAAAACATAGAGAAGTTGGACCAAAGACCAAGCAGGGACAATAGTTTCACCACTACCTCTGCTGAAATTTCTGGTGCCTAGCTCTGCCCATACACCCTCTCAAACAGCGCATGTGCAGGACCTGATATTGTTCCTGAGAGTACAAAAAAGGGATGGGAGGAAATAAATCTATATTAAACTGGCCTTCTGCATTGTCTCCTGATTCACTGGAATGTAAACTGCAGAGTTTACTCTGAGGATTAGCACAGTTTAGCCTCTGCAGAAGATGATCTCAAAAAAAACCAAAGCTATTGAAGATGGACAGCAGGGAAGGTCCTTTATCTTCACCTTCACTGTACTAAAAATGAAGCATGAGCCCATGACTCCTCTGTTTATAAGGTATTTTCATGAGAAATCTCAGGTTAGCATTTCACCTGGATCTGCATTTTCCCTCAGAAATATTTTATTGCAGTCTTTCCCCAGTGTACTGAGCCAGCTGTCCCTAGGAGAAACGCCACTTCACCAAACAGGAATGATATGCATGATTTTTTTTTTTACCTCATCTGTGATGTCCTTTTCAGCTGTCCCATGCACAACATCAGCTCATGTGGGAAGCCAGCACAATGCAGTAGCAGGCCCTCTCTGATTATCAACAAAAAAGTAGTCTCCAAATTATTCCCTCCATTTCCCAGCTCCTTTAGAATAGGTCTGACATAGTATTTGCTGTGTTTTAACCAGCTCCTCCCTAGGTTTAATTACTTAGACCCAGTATTGCCCTCTGCAGCCAATCTGTGTTAGTAGGATTGGTAAGCATCACAAGCAACACTGACTGCATTTGGGAATGTGATGGGGAAAAAAAAAGTAAATCTTGTTGTGGACTATCTCAAACTTCAGTTCTGGAGATTTTGAGCCATAAATTCTGAGTAGACTGGGTTTTCTTTCAGGGTGCAAACACCCTCAGAGCAGTCCCTCGTGGTGTATTCTGGCACATTTGCTTCCAACACTGCTGGTTTAGGTTTTTTTCCAGATGATCTATCAACACAGCAAAGATATGCAGTGGAGACTGAATATGTGATATTCCCCTGGCTAGGCCAATAGAACAGAGAGGAGTAGGTATCTGCAGAGCCATGAGCAGTGAGAGCTTAAAACAGAGATTCAGGATTCCCCATGGAAGGCTGTGAGCAGGCTTGGATCCCTGTGGATCAGGTGCAACATGGGACCAGTAAGACCTAGTTACCACTAGGCTCTCTAAAGCTGCTGACAGATGAGATGGATAGCAGCTTGAGCTAATATCTCCTTAGGCATCACTGCCCCTTCAGAGACAAGCAGAGAGCACAGAGAAAGATGGCAATGAAAAGTCAAGTGGAGGGGGAGTGTCTTGGAGGGGGAATTGGCTACATTACCTCCCTACTGACCTCCAAATTTTGCTCACTGCCAGGGTAGGATAAGACAGCAATTTGGATCTGATTTTTTTTTCTCAGGTAAGGATCCCTAAGGGCTGTTACTGATACAGTCTCTCTCACTCCTCTCTCAGCCCTGCACCACCTCATCCCCAGCCAAATGCAGCAGTGAGAAGCCAGCAGGGCTGCTGCAGTCACAGCTTCCTCTCTCCAGTGAGAGCCGGGGCCTGACAGCCCAGCAAAATGACCCACTTCTTGCCAACTCAGACAAAAAAGCTCCACTTAGGCCCCAGGAAAGTGTCTCTAATAAGGCCATCCGTTAGCTGTGTCGCCTGGACCCCTCTCAGCTATCCTTCATCCCTGCCCTCCCTCCCTGCAGCCAGCTATTAATGAAGTCAGCACAGAGGAGAATGAAGCCATCGGGCTCAGTAAATATTACCGAGCTCCACACGGGGAGCGCAAGACCATTATTTAGACTCCCAGGTCCTGGGTATGTTTTGATCACACCAATTTAGCAAAGAGAGGTAAAGGAAAACAACTGCCTTGGAGGCTGGCAGCCACACCTTTGTGTGTCCTCCTCTGGGAAATCTCAAATCTCTCTGGACTGACCAAACCACTGTATGGCTGAGAGAGCGGGAGTGCTGCTAGCAAACCTTGGTGTGAGTGGTCCAGTGAAGGACAGTGGTGGATTGGTTCCCACCAAAGGGTACTTGAAATACAGCAGGCCAAAACTCACCTCTGCTCAGACACTGAAATCTGTTATTCAAACATTTTTGCATCTCACAGCTGTGAGGAGAAAAGGTCTTTTCTTCCCCTGAAGCCTGGCTTTCCAACTTTCCTCATGTATGTCTGCATGGATTTACTGATGTCTCTCCGAATCAGAAATCACACCATTCTACTCTGCAGCTAGAGCTGTTCCAACAACCCCTCCTCCACAACAACGTGCGCTGCTCAAAAACACCCAACCCTTGCTATTAAATCTTTCCTGCATTTATCCCAGATTACTTCCCTCTCATCTTTTGTTGCCCTTGCCTCACACCAAGCTCTTCTTTCCCCCTCTCTATGCAATGATATGTATTAGCTCAGGAGCTGGCTCCTCTTCAGTTCCTGTTGCACATGACAGCCATGTTGCTAGCTCAGTTTAATTGCTGTTCCCATCTCATCTTGGACCTTGTCCTCCTCCTGCCTCTAGGCTGTTCATAGTCCCCTCTCCCTGTTGCTCTGCTCTTGGTCCTTTGACTGGAGGCTCTAACATACTCATTAATTCATGGTTGTGAATTGCTTTTCTCTGTAAGCTCTTGGGGTACAATTTGTGGGGAAAAAAATCAAATCCCTAAGAAAATAAAGTTGCGATACACAATATTTTGAGAGAAAGAGGGACAAGCAGGTCTCATGAGAACTGGGTATGAATTTACCTTGCACATCCCCGCAGGCACAGGCACAGAAAAGTGCAGTCTGATAAATCCCTTTTATTACCTGCACCAATGTCTGAAGGCAAGAGATTTTTAAAGTCTGGCTAGTCCCCAAAATGTCAAATCCAAGGGCAACATTTGAAATTCAGTGGTGACAGAGTAAGATACAGATAGAAAATGTTGACCATGTGTCATCATCCCAGAGTATGTGCCAATGCCAGAGACAACACATCAAAATATCTCATGGAGCTCCTGATATAATTAAAGAGTCACTAACATCTCGTGGAGCACTCTGGGAATAATAAAAAAAAAAAAAAAGGAAAAAAACGTGCTCGGCACAAATGGATGGCATGAATGCTGAGGCAGCAGCATGAAGCTTAGTTCCTCCCACACTGAGCAGAGCTCTGCATCCTCAAAATGTAGTTCTACTCAGAGAAGTGACTATGCAAGAATGCTGGCTTTTCTGCACACTCAATCTTTCCCCTGGGCTGCTGGGCTGCTCAAGGAAAGTACTGTTTACTTTCTTGACTAAAAAAGCATTTGCTGCTTCTTCCTTCTGACACTCCCTAAAGGAGCCAGCACAGCTGTAGAAGTGGGACGTGCTTTTTGAGCAGTAGTAAGTGCTAGGAATGTTCCACCTAAGTACAAGTTAGGTAGGCTGCAGCACCATTGTAAAGAGCCCAGCTTGCCTCATGGACTTAATTATTTTGCAACCTGACAGAACCCAAAATGAGGACTCCCAGAGCTGAGGTAAAGCCATGCTAAACCATGTACACTATGACAACACTCCATCACTCTGGCTGCCGTCACTCTCCCTTAACCAGTGATCCTTCAACCTGGTATCAGCACGTTCCATGTCACTCATTCTTTTCACTCATATGGACACTGCCACAAGATACTGAGAAGAATTTGCATCATTTCAAATCAGCTTCCCTTCAATGTCCAAGGAAAGAGAGTGAGGCCAAAGAGAGTGGGTGACCAAAGAGAAACTGGAGCCCAACTCCTGAATTGTGTTAATGGGCTGTGCTGTCTCAGAGCATGGAGAAAGGGTTGGGGAACAGTTCTAGAATCATAGAATCATTTCAGTAGAAAAAGACATTTAAGATCATCAAATCCAACCATTATCTAACTCTACCAAGTTTGGTGCTAAACCATGTCCCTCAGCACCTCATCTCTGCATATTTTAAACACCTCCAGGGATGGAGATTCAATCACCTCCCTGAGGAGCCTATTCCGGTCTTTGAGAACCCTCTCAGTGAAGAAGTTTCTTCTAATATCTAAATCTACTCTGGGGCAACTTGAAGCCATTACCTCTCATCCTAGAGGAGTCTCTCTCCTTCTTACTAAGGCAAGAAGCACCTTCTTTTTTTATTGCCCTACCACCTAGCCTACTTCCTTCTTCTTGAGCATTACCTTGTCTCCTTGGCTGATAACACAGATCTGTCCTTTATCAGCCAGTGAACCCAGCTGGACAGCAGAGAAAGAGCATTTCATTTCATGCTCTGGTAAGGGAAAAGAAAATCCTTGCTCTATCCAGAAGCACTTTCTCTTTCCTCAGGTGCACCAGCTACAACTGCAAATCAGGTAAAGCATCTTTATCTCCTCAAACAGATCTTTCTCCCTTTTTTTCTTTTTTTCTTTCACTTTTAGAAGACAGAGTATCTCAGAATATTGAACTCCAACATTAGCAACCTCCTTATTTTAGTGGGCAGATGCTTGTCCTGGTCAGGTGAAACACCCAGCTGTAGGAAAGGCATCATTATACTGCAGACTTGTTGCCTGCAGGGAGCATGAGAGGCTCATGGTCTGCAGGTCTCCTTCCTGGGAAGGTGAACTTGATTATCATAGCAGCAGTGGAGGATTTGCATTAAACACATATGGTGTGAGCAGGAACGACTAAGGAAATAGCTATGCCAGCATACCTCAACTTGAGTTTGTAAAACCGACTCCCAGTCTGATTCAGCCTAGCTACCCTTTACCACACCACCAGCTAGATACCTTCCACATTAACTTACCAGGGTCTGAGTCCCTGCAGTAGAAATTGTTTGCAGCATCTCTGCATTGTCACCCACTTTGGAAACATACCTTCACCGAAACCAGCATAGACCACGGAGCAACCTGTCTGGGCGGTAAGCAGCTAGGAGGAGACATTAGGAATTGCTTGCAGTGAAGCAAAACTGAAAATTATTTCCCAGTTCAATTCAATTCAAACTGCAATCGCCAAAACACACAAGATCGGAGCAATCCTATCCAAACAGGCACATGAGCACATACCCACACCATTCTGGCATAGTGATGTCTGCTTATGCCCTGCTGTTCTCCTACAAATACAGAAAAAAAACCCAAAACTGCTCCTGATGTCACATCTGAACAAGACCTGCCAGGATTTTGGCTGCAGTGACCCAGTTTCTTTTGCTGCTATTAGCTGGGATGTGAGGTAGCAGGATGGGAAACTGTCAGCAGACTCTGTTGATAACCTGTAGAAAGCCTTTCCACTGCTCCCATCTGACATGGTTTAATTTTTAATTCAGCAAAGCAGCAACAAGGACATAGGCTGCCAAGGCCAGTCACTAGCACAAATTGGCCAGGACAGGCTGAATTGATCCATAAGAAGGAAATAAAGACACAGCAGAAATTGGGCTATAGGTAGCGATGGGGCAGGCTGTGAAGAGGGAGTTGAAGGGGGAAGAAAGAGAAGCATGATGAGGGAAACAGAGAGAAACAGAGCAAGGACACTGCAGAAGGGAAATTATTGGCATTTTTACAGCTACAGAAGTTTAGAGCCCAGTAGCTTCTACCCAAAGAAAACCAGCTGACCCAGGCTGTATGGTACACGGACTCTGTGGATTTCATTGCTGACATCTGACCTCCACCATCCCTGTGCAAGAAGTTTCAGCACTGTAACACAGGCAGCTGCCCAAAGATGGCTTGTCACTGCACTTCAGTCATTCCACAGAGAGTAGCAGAGGATGCTCAACACCAGGCTCTGGCTTTTTCAGCTAGAGGAAGAAATGTCACCACCGATCCAATTCCCTGGCATGTTTCTATCCTTCCCAAGCCAAACCCAAGGAGTGAATGCACAGCTATGTTACTCAGATTTAATTGCAAACAGAATCATAGAATGAGCTGGCTTAGAAGTGACCTTTACAGGTCATCTAGTCCAATCTATCTGAAGTAAGATTAGTTGGAGAGGTTTTTTGTTACTAATGGTGTTAATGTTTAGGCTTAACACTTAAATTGAGAGGGAAATGAGGAAAGTGGTGCCAGCCTATTTGAATGCTCTCTCCTGATGCACACAGGCTGAGGGCCACAGTGAGAGTGTGCTTGCCCTACCAAGAAGCAGATTTTTCAAAATGTCAGTTTATATCTTGTAAAAAAAAGTGTTGTGAACAAATACGGAAAGTGCCCAAACACCTAACACAACCACTTGGGTCAGCTGCTGACAGCACTTAATGAGTATGCTGTCTGACACTTCAATTATTCAACAAGTAGTGCATTACTTAAGTGACATTTTTCAGTATAAATATAGCCTTTTCTGCCAATTCATGTCAGACAGACAAGAAACTTGAACACTGTACTACAGTGTCAAAAAAAATTTCAAAATGTGCCAAATACTTTCTAGAAAACCACTCTGGAGAACACTGAAAGTTTCCAAAACTGCAGAGAAAAAATACCACTTTAATATGGACATTTTGCCATTTGATCAGTTTTGCCTTGCATCAAAGATTAGCAGAATTTTGTTGGTGCCATAGAATCAGCATAGAAGCATAGAATGGCCCAGGTTGGAAGATACCTCAGAGATCATTTACTCCAACCTCCCTGCCATGGGTAGGGACACCCTGCAACCCGATTTGGTTACTCAAGGCCTCATACAGCCTGCCCTTGATCACCTCCAGGAAGGGGGCATCCACAACCTCTCTGGGGCAACCCATTCCAGAATCTCACCACCTTTGTACTGAAGAACGTCTTCCTAAGATCCAGTCTAAACCTATTCTCCCTCAGCTTAAAACCATTCCCTCTTGTTCTAATGGTAGACACACTTATGAGAAGTTCCTCTTCAGCTTTTCTGCAGGTTCTCTTCAGGTACTGGAAAGCAACTATAAGGTGCTCCCAGAGCCTTCTCCAGGCTGAACAACCCCAGCTCCTTCAGCCTATCCTCATAGCAGAGGTTCTTCAGCCCTTGGATCATCTTTGTGGCCCTCCTTTATACTTGTTCCCACAATTCCATGTCCTTCGTATGATGGGGACTCCAGAACTGGAATGTTTAATGCATGCAGAAAAAAAAAAAAAAAAGGCAAAAAAAAAAAAAGGCAAAAGCAAGCATAAGTTGAGCGTATTCAGTCATCTGTCTGTCACTGGGCTGAAACTGCTCAGATTCATTAGGAGGCTTTCAACAATTTTGAATGAATCTGATCCCCAGTTTGAAGCAGAAGGGTATCAATAACGCTGTTATGTTATGACTTGATGAAAATGTTTGCACAATCTGAGAATCAGAACATAATCATGTAATAAGCAGAATGCAATCCTCGAAAATGAATGCTGTCGAGCAAAGTGAAAGCAATACCACTTAGAAACAACAACAAAATCTATTAGTAAGACAGCAGCAAGACTGAAATAATTCAAAAATTGCGCTGGAAATGCCCTTTTCACTGTGTTTTGTGACAAGAAATAATAATACTCTGAAGACAAGGCAGTCGAATCTGTGCTGTTCTCCATGTCCAGTAATGAAAGGAGGCAGCAGTTATTGTACTCTACACTACAAGAAACAGTTCATTTTCCCACACGTGCCACTCTTAACAAAGAGGTGAAGCCTCCATTTGGAAAGTCAAGCATAAACTCTTATTGAGCTTTAGCAATACCCAAGCTCACTGTCATTCACCACAATAGACAACTAAACCCTCTCATCTACACAAATACACCACAGGACCATGTTTGTGAAGCACTGTGATATGTTTGGTCTCTTCTTTTTCTTGCTTGCCAAGCAGAATTCAAGGATTCACACAAAACACGCCACAATAGGAAACAGGACTACAATTTATTCAGCATGGCTACAAAGATATTAAAGTAGCTGGAGTCACTGCCAACAGCAGCACCCTTTTAGTGATGTCATGATGGCACAGGCTTCCATGGAAGTTAGCTGTTTTGGACATTTCAGTCTCATTCGCAGCCCATGCCAACACCTCCTGCACTGACATCTCACTGCTCTTGAGTAGTTTTGAAGTTAAAATTAGGTCAGATAGGACTACCCAGGCTTCAGTCACATATCTGCTTCCTCTACAGACAGAGCCTCCTTGATCACTTAGATGCTTTTGACAATTCCATTTCACCCACCATGTATCTGCTTTTGATATGCAAAACCGGTATGGGTAGAAACATTAGCAAAACACAAAACCATAGAATTATTATGGTTGGAAAAGACCTCTAAGATCATCAAGTCCAACCATCAACAGGACAGAGAGAAGGGTAGATTTAGGTTAGACATAAGGACAAAGTTCTTCTCAATGAGGATAGTGAAACAGTTTGCCCAGAGATGTGGTAGAGGTCCCATCCCTAGAGACATACAAGATCAAACTTGGTGGGGCCCTGAGCAACCTGATCTGGTTAAAGATGTCCCTGCTCACGTCAAGGGGGTTGGACAAAATGCTCTTTGAGGGTCCCTTCCAACCAGATGCATTCTATGGTTCTATTTTAGTACCACTATGCCCATTAAACCATGAACAACATCAGCAAAATTTCCCTCTCTATAATGGAAGCTAGAGCACAGTTTAGTCACGAGATAATACAAACTTCTCTTGAAGTCTAGAAATAAACCTGAAACCTTTGACTAGTTGTAGGATGCCTTCCTTACTGCTCCCTTACGGTAGGAAATGTATTAGGAAATATACGGAACATCACATTTGGGGTAATGAGACAGAGGATGAAGGCTCTAACTTGATGTTCAGTTACCCCGGTTGCTGTTAGTTCCATAACTCTGGTGCAGCTACATAAGGCTAAGACGGATTCAAGTGGCAGCTGAACCACATGCAAATGGACCCCATCCTCCAGCCCAGTTCTGCTAGCCTTCCCAAAACCCTTTTGTGCCTCATGGGGCCATAGTCTTTAAGGAAATGGCACACTCTGTGTCCACTCTGACATCCTTAGGAATTGAGGCTGTTCTGAACAACAGGGCCCTGCGTTATGTTTTGCTCCTGGAAGAGCTGTTTAAATATTTTCATTAGAGGCAGACTATTTTTCGATGATAAAGATAATTAAGTACTGAAAGTGTAGTAATCCATTTGACACCAAGAATAAGAGATATGAAGTATTTCTAATAAAAACAGAACCCCCAGTGGGATTTGAACTCCCTGTGTGTCATTACAATTTGAGACAAGTGCTGCATCCATGATGAGGCTGACACGGTCTCTTTGTTGGGTCTGCAATTTACTGCTCTTGTACTGCCTACTTTGGGTGTTCCCTGTTGTTCCCCAAATGCAAAAATTACATACTACTGAATGCTGCATGCAAACAGAAATTAATTTGTTTAAATTAACACGAGAGTTCTAAAGTTCAGAGAAACCTGTTTCCTAGTGGGTGCCAACATCTAAACCTGTTCCTGAATTCATTATCCCTGCTCTCAATTTCCTCTGTGTTTTGCTTCATCTGCTTCATCAGTGGGCTAAAAAAATAAAAATAAAAAAAAAATCCAGCTAGACAATCATCATGACGATGGTGGTGAAGAAAGCAGCTCCTGCTCTTCAGATGTCTGCTCCCCCATAAGCAATGTCAGAATCATTAGAGTGTCTGATGTGATGAGAGTGATTAGATCCGTGCAAACACACACAGAGGAGGAAAGAGGTTGGCTTTGACAAAGCACTCAATTACCCAGGTTCTCCCACCACGTCTGGTCCTATCACAATGGAAACAAAGCTCCTCCTTGTTCTCCTGGGAGGGAATCACTGCTGTGCCTTTCCACACCACCACTGTAAATCTTGCTGTACAGTTCTGTGCCACACAGCTATAATTTGACAAATACAAGAATGAGTCAAGGCAATAAATCTGCTGGGTTTTAATTATAAGTGTGCTTTTTCGTGGGGAAGGGGATGGGTTGTTTTTCAGCTTCTGCCAATACAAATAATGTACATCTGCTCTTTTGGCCCCATCTGTATTATTCTTTCTTAGGAAATTCTCCATTACTGCCTTACTACAAAGAGTGTCCTGGTACAGGGACAGCTGTCTTAGGAGCATTAATGCTTCATGAAAAAGTAAAGGTGTAAAAAACCCCACTTCCTAATGGTGGGTCAGAAAACCTTAACCTGAGTAGGGTTAGAAAACACAATGAAAGGAACATTGGTGTGAAGATTCCCTGGCCATCCCTCCTGTAATCTTAGTTTCCATTGATATTTTCTACATTTGTAATTTTATCAGTGCTCTCTGACTACATAGGTAGGGGTTTTTTTTCCCCAAAGGTCCCAGCTTCTAAGATTGGATTATTAAACAGAGACCTTTCAAGCTTTTCTTTCAAATACAAATGTTATGTTTCTAGCTGTAAATTTAAAGCTACTGAATACACACTAACAAAGCAGGAAGCAAAAAGATGAACCTCAGATATATTCTTCCTTTTAATACTCTAAAAAACACTTTTGCTGATCCTGTTCCTGCTTCTGAATAGTTGAGTAAAACTCTGCAGATTGCGTTAAGATTCTGCCCCTCTACTCTGCTCTTGTGAGGGCCCACCTGTAGTATTGCATTCAGCTCCGGAGCTCCCAACACAAAAGGACATGGATCTGTTTGAGAGAGTCCAGAGGAGGGCCATGAAGATGATCATAGAGATGGATCACAGGACAGACTGAGGTATTTTGGTCTGTTCAGACCAGAGAATAGAAGGCTCTGTGGAGACCTTATAGCAGCCTTGCAGTACCTGAAGGTTGTCTACAGGAAAGAGGGAGAGGGATTTTTTATAAGAGCCTATGATGATAGGACAAAGGGCAAGGATTTTAAATTGGAGCAGGGTAGAGTTAGATTGGACATTAAAAAGAAGTTTTTCACTATGAAGTTGGTGAGGCCCTGGAATGGGTTGCCTAGAGAAGTTGTGGACTGCTTATCCTTGGAAGCATTTAAGGCCAGGCTGGATGAGGCTTTGAGCAGCCTGGTCAATAGGAGGTGTTCCTGCTCATGGCAAGGGGGTTAGAACTAGGTGATCTTTAAGGTCCCTTCCAACTCAAGCCATTCTATGATTTGCTATTAGAAAAAGGGATGGAGATCCGTGCACGAAATGCAATGGGAAGAAAGAAAGAACGTAGCAGCCACACAGGCATCTTCATAAGGGGTCATCTGTGAGAAACTCCGTGTGAGAGAGCATACAGCAACAGCAGTAGTAGTGTAGAGCCTATGCAGCTCTGCACGCACATGGAGTGGTGCGTGTGTCAGCAAACACTTGGAGCTACAAAGAGACCAAGGGAATCTCTGTGTGTGAACATGCCTGTGCTCCCAAAGGTCAGTCTGCTCTCCTCAGATTTAATTCCCTTTCTCACTCCTACTGCTCAGAAGTAAATGTTCGGCTTTTATTAAAAATCAAAAGCAGAGGGGCTTGTAATCCTCCTGACTCTAGTTTTTCTCATTTAAATGGAAAGTTTAGCTTAAAGCAATAGCAGCTAAAATCAGACAGAAAGCAGCAGCTAATTCCCAGGAGATATGAAAAAGCTAAACACCATTTGAGGATTGTTTTGTTTGTATGTCTACATTTCTCATTAGCTAAAGACTTCATTCTTCTTATTATTCTTTTTTTTTTTTTTTAATGGAAAATTTGGTAAACCGTCACATGCTGTAGCACAATTTTTAGAAGTAATTTTTCAGCAATACAGCAAACCAGCTGTATTCTCCCTCTGCAAAACTGATTCTGTTCTAATCACTGCAAAGAGATGGCACTGCACTAATTTCACAGATCTCACTTATTAAATACCTTCCCTCCTTCCCTAGATTCCCAATACAGCCCCCCTCCCCCTACATCCCATTTTCACTGCTAATACTGAAAATCTTCCCTTTGAAGCGCTACCCTGGTTTTAATGATATTTCCCTTATTTCATGTAACATTCAGAGCAAGGCCCACACTGAGAAAAAATGTTATCAGCAGTACTGCCAGCTTGAACTACCCAGAAGATTAAGTGGAGAAGACGGGAAGAAAGAGCAGAATGAAACAAGAGGTTTCCAAGATTTTTTGGTTAGTTTTGGTGATCATTCCAGGTTTTCTTCTGCAAACATAGACCACAGAAATTTCAATGAGGAGATGAAGATTCCTTCCTAAGGGCATACTCCTCATGCTCAGATTACAATTAAAACATCAAATAAGATGCAGAATAATACTGACAGTGGGCAACACTCACTGTCCTCAATTCTGCACTCTTCCTCATTCCTTTTCACCCTTTTCCTTCCTGGTCTTATCAGGTCTAGTGTGGCCAGCAGGAGTAGGGAAGTGATCTTGCCTCTGTACTCAGCCCTGGTGAGACCACATCTTGAATACTGTGTTCAGTTTTGGGCCCTCACTACAAGAAGGACATTGAGGTGCTGGAGCATGTCCAGAAAAGGGCAACACAGCTGGCCTAGAGAACAAGTCTTAAAAGGAGTGATGGAGGAAATTGGGATTGTTTAGTCAGGAGAAGAGGGGAGACCTCATTGCGCTGTACAACTACCTGAGAGGAGATTGCAGTGAGGTATCAGGTAATAAGAAGAGAGGAAATGGCCTCAAGCTGCATCAGGGGAGGTTCAAATTGGATATTAGGAAAAATTTCTTTACTGGAAGAGTGATCAGGCATTGGAACAGGCTGCCCAGGGAGGTGGCAGAATCACTGTCGCCGGAGGCATTTGTGAAATGTGTGGGCATAATACTTCAGGACGTGGTTTGATGGCTATGGTGGTCTTAGGTTGACGGTCTCAATGACCTTAGTCATCTTTTCCAGCTGAAATAATTCCATGATTTTATGATTCTGTGTCTATGTCAGTTATGGCAGACTGAGACCCTGCCCCAGATTTCCATGGGTCAGCCAAACCCACGCAGCAATGCTCAATCTGTCTTAAAATATCAGGTTTGCAGTGTTCCTACTTTGGGGTCAAAATAGAGAGGAAGAAGTGTGCAGAGATGAGAGCACTTCTGAAGTTAGAGAAGTCCAGATGTGAGTCTGTAATGATAGCTGCCTGCCCCATCCTTGTATCAAGGATCTCCTGCAACTGGCAGCCAATTCCTGACTGTAATGAGATTAGTAGGGCAGAGCTGAGATGAGGCTGATGGCCTTCTGTCAGGGGCTCATGGGCATGGATGGGTAACATATTTGTTTCTTTCCACCCTACTCTTTAGACATCTGTCAGAGCTGTGTAAACACAGCATCTAAAGGAGGAATAAATGGTAAAGTGCCTTGAATATAACTTCCAGCATCGTCTGATTTTCAAGCAGACTTTGCAGCCATTCACACTTGGCTTGAGTGCCTGTTTCACCAGGTCTAAGCTAGTACAAGACAGCTTCTCCTTGAGGTTATGCCCTCTGTGCTTTGGGCCAGGAAATGGGCTTGGAAGCTTTGAGGTTCTACATCGACACCTCTCAGGGAAAGTGTGTAGATGCACAGACTTTGGCTCCTTTGGCCTGCACTGAGAAGGGATCAAAGTTACAGTGAGGATGTCTTTATCATCTCCATCTCTGTATAAAGCCTGAGGATGTAGACCTGAAAAGGTCTTCGCTCATCAAGGAGCTTCCCTTGAGGAAGCGATGAGTGGCAAACTGGGAGCAGACCTGGCTGGTTAGTGACCACAAAGGCTTCACTCAAACTTCTAAGCTGCTTCTTTTGCTCTTCCTGGAAAAACATTGGAAAGAGAGGCAGAGGCAATCCCAGGGCAGGTTCTGGATGATATTGCACACGTTTGAGTGTATTTGCCACTGTTCTTGAGGGGCGCTGGGCAGATGAGATTTTTCTATTCTGGAAACACCACTTAAAGAAGTAAAATTCACATTGTGGATCATGCAGCACTTTAATTGGAGTCATGACAAGGAGTTATCATTACCTCTCCATCATTACCCAGCTTAGAATCATAGAATTGCCTGGTTGAAAAAGACCTTAAAATCATTGAGTACAATCATAACCCAACATCTCCATGTACACAACTTTCAGACCACATCCCTAAGCTTCTCATCCTAATGTCTTTCAAATGCCTCCAGGAATGATGACACCACCACCCCCCTGGGCAGTCTGTTCCAATACTTAATAACCCTTTCTGTGAAGAAATTTTTCCTAATATACAATTTAAACCTCCCCTGGTACAATTTGAGGCCATCTCCTCTAGTCCTATCACTTGTTACCTGGGAGAAGAGTCCAGCCCCCACCTTGCTACAACCTCCTTTCAGGCAGTTGTAGAGAGCAGTGAGGTCTCCCCTCAGCCTCCTCTTCTCCAGGCTGTATGATCCCATCTCCCACAGCTGCTCATCATAGGATTTGTGTTCAAGACCCCTAACCAGCCTTGTTGCCCTACTCTGGACTTGCTTCAGCTCTTCAATGTCCTTCCTACCAGTAGGGGCCCAAAACTGAACACGGTACTTGTGGTGCATATTCACCAGTGCCGAGCATGGGGGTAAAATGAATTCCAGGGGTAAAATAATCCTACCTGTGCTATACCTTTTCCTCTGTGAATGAAGGCCAGAAAGCTCCCAGCTTGTAACTACATAATACACTAGATCATTTGTCTCCCCAGCTATCTACTCCAGAGGTACAGGGTTGCCTGTACCCCTTAGGATGCCCTTTTACCCTTATTATCCTAAAGTTCCTTCTTCTTTTTTCTCTCTGTCCGAGGCACCTGCAGATTTTGTGTGAAAAAGTCCTGTAAGACAAGCTGAACTGAACTCATTCCCTTTGCACCTGCCTGTCCTCTCCCTGAGCCAGTCTGGGAACAGTAACATGCCTTGGCATTATCTATACCATTTAGGATTTTACACTCAATTAAATCCCCTCTTAACAGCTTCTCCTTCTTCTCCATCTTCTTCTTAGCCTATAAAGACCTTGCTTTTATTTTTAGCCAGTCCCTTTAGCTCAGGTCTCTCAGCCTCTCACATCATATTTTCTGCCCTTCTTCTCTACACCTTTGAGTTTTCTGATATTAAGGGAGCCAAAAAGATAGAGTGGAGAGAATGACAATCAGCTGGTGAGGGAGCTATACTATGGTGTCCCTGTCACATTATGCTGATCTGCCTCAATTATCAACCATTAAAATTACAAATTGCTTTAGCACTTTTCCTATAGCCTCCTAAATTGTGAACCCCCTCTTGCTACCTGCTGACCTACCTGCCTGAGCAGAGTCAGTCTCTGGACATCATCTCTTCTGAAGGAGCTCTGCAGCAGCTACTTTATTCTGTGACCAGGAAAGGATGCTGCAATGGTGTTAATGAAAGAAGAGAGGTGAAGTATATAAAGAGGAATACTGCCTATATCAGCCTGGTAAATCAGCCTGGTAAATCAGCCTGCCATCTCTTGGAACAATCAGAATTTCCAAAAAAGAAGATGAATGAGAAGTGCTTGCAACCAGCCCCTTTTTCATATTATAGCTCAACAGGCTGAAAACTCATCAAGGTGAAAGGTCTAATTCTGTTTTGTCTGAGAAGGTTCACTTCATCCTCTTTCACTTCCCTGAAGAATGCCTATAATCTCTACTGGTGCTCACAAAATGCTTCCTCTTGAAGCTGATATGCACAAATTAAAAACAACCAGGTCAGAGAAAGGAAAGACCATGCACAGCCTGCTGATCAAGGCATTTCCATCTCTTTCCCCAAGCCTCTGCTCTAAAGTTGAGCAGCTAAGCTGCTGGGTTTTAGTAGGAGTGGGGTTCCTCTGGGCTTGGACAGAAATGCAGTGGTAAGCACATGGTTAGAAATGCTGGTGAACAACAGAAATATTCATATATTTCTCTATACAGAAATGGGCATCAATAAAGAAGTGGATCTGGATTTAAAAGCTAAGTTGGGCAGGATTTTGGTACCTGTATCCTTCTGAGAGTTTAACCATCAATTTCCCTGTTCCCCATCTGTGAAATAGAGTAATTTTACTTCCTTGCACGCCTGAGGTGCTCTGACAATGCATTAAAAAGATTGAGAGGTACTCATATACTAGGGCAATGAAGGCCACACATCTGTTTAAGATAGCTCACTGACTAAGAACTATCAGAAAAGAGATCCTTACAACTAGTGCATGGGACCACCAGCCTCACATCGCCTTCCTTGGAAAGTATAGACCAGGCCTGTCAGAGACCCCCCACCACCTAACACATCCTTTTCCTCTCAGCACAAGCATATCTGATCCAAGTTTAATTCAAGATGAGAATCACCCTAAGAAGAACAATGCTAATGTGCTGGTTCCTTTACTCAGTACAGTTGTTGGAAGAGAGCTGACTAGCCCCATTCCAAGTTTTTTGCCTCAGGGAAGAAAATCAAGAGGTTGTCATAGCTATCTTCAGTGATGCACAGCCACTCTTTCAGGATTAAGATACCCAGCATCCACAGCCTGTGTAACTGAGGACTAATTAGCACCACAACAGGTCACTCTGTATTGACAATTATCCTAAGTGCCCATAAATGACTGAGATCAAGCTCTTAGAAACTTCCAACAAAATTATATAATGTCATAATGAACACATACTGGTGGAGAGAGGCATCACCTCACTTCCAGCTCACATCAGGAGCATTTTCCCATCAACTCTTTTAAGAGTTGGGCCCTAAAGCAGGTTATCACAAAGTACAAGAATATCACTGATTTTCTATATGTGAATGAGCAGTGCTCCTCAGCCTGTTAGCCACAGACATGGTGAGAATTGAATTTTATTCACTTACTCTTCACAAGATGCTACAACAGGATTCAGCCACTGGCCCTTGTGGCATCAGCCCATTAACTCATCCTTACAGTTCTCGGCATCCATAATGGCACTGCTCACCAGTCCCTAACCATCTGCCTGCCTTTACTAGTGTTTATGACAAATTTCAGGACTTGCCTGTCTGCTGCTGCATACAGAAACCTGATGGATTTAAGCATGAACTAGATCTAACAAGACCAATGTGCTGTTTGGCAGGTGCAGCAGTCGGTTTTATGGATGGAAGTTAAGCATGAGGGCCTGAAAACATCTTGTCACTAAAGGTTCTGCAAGAATATTTGAAAGAGCTGAGAATATTTGAAAGAGCTGATGTCTCAGCTGCTGGTGCCCAGCTGCTTTACAGAACCACTGAATGGTAGGAGTTGGAAGGGACGTCTGGAGACAACCTAGTCTAACCCCTCTGTGCCAAAGAATTTTCACCTCGGGCAGGCCACACAGGAGCATGACCAGACAGGTTGGCAAGGGTCCAGAGAAGGAGACTCCACAACCTCTCTGGGCAGCCTGTTCCAGTGCTCCATCACCTGCCCAGGAAAGAAGTTTTTCCTTATGTTGAGGTGGAAGTTTCTGTGTTCCAGTTTGTGTTCATTGCCCCTTGTCCTATTGCTGGGCATCACTGAAAAGAGACTGGCCCCATCTTCTTGACACCTACCCTTAAGGTACTTGTAAACATTGGTCAGATCTCCTCTCAGCCTTCTCTTTCTCCAGGCTAAACAGACCCATGTCTCTCAGCCTTTCCTCACAAGAGAGATGGTTTATTTGCTGAATCATTCTCGTAGCCTTCTGTTGGACATTCTCTGATAGTTCCCTGTCTCTCCTGAACTGGGGAACCCAGAATTGGACACAACACTCCATATGTGGTCTCACTAGATCAGAGGAGAGGGGCTGGAGAACTTCCCTTTACCTGCGGATCACACTCTTCCTAATGCACCCCAATGTGGCCCTCTTGGCCACAAAGGCATCATGGTAAATTTACTGTCTGCTGTGGCACTGAGCTCCTTCTCTGTGGAGCTGCTTTCCAGCAGGTCAACCCCTAACCTGTACTGGTTCATGGGCTTCCAGCAGTATAACCACACTCTGCCGCAAGGAGCTCGCCCCTTCCCTTATAGGGAAGTAGTCATGCATATGCTGCTCCCGTGTAAGGTAATTGTCTGACCTGAAACAGCTGGCCCTTTCTGCTCCAGCTGTGAGGCTGGACAGTTTATCAATCCTTGCATTGTCTTTAAAAAGCAGAGTGTTAGTGCACATTTATCAGGCAATCAGTGATACACAGTTTCTTCAAGGAGGAAGGATTCTGTCCACCCACTCCACCAGCTAAATTAGTTTAGCTCCGGCTTAATAGCATTTGTGTAGTATATTTCCTGTATGTGTAAGCAAGAAAGGTGTCACTTAAGGGTGCTGAGGGACTCAATTATGTGTAACAAGACAGCTTTCTCTCGGCTTCGCTCACTCGCTTCCTCAGAGGCTTGTCTTTGTGTGGGGTTTTCTTTTGGAAGGTATTCTTACAGACAGGTTCTGTGTTCCTCTGTTGTGCCAGGAGCTGTCCACACAGAGATCAACACTTAATTTGAAGGGACAACCACTGAAAGGAGAAGAGTGTGTGCCTGTGTGCATACGTGCATTGGAGTATGTGTTTGAGGAAGACAATGCAGAGGAGGAGGAATGAAAAACTGGAGAAAGCCAAAAGGGAGATGACTTTTCATCTCATTTTGGAAGTCTCTTCTCCAGCATTTCTTTCTTTTTTTTTTTACCAATGCTGCAGTGCATGACCTGCACAAAGATGATGAGGGTGGAATAGGTCACAAGAGAAATGCAAGCCAGAGGGCCACCTCATTCCACGTCCTCAGGATGTGCTCCTGTCTCCATCTGTCATAACTGATGTACAGTATCTGGCTACATCCTTCTAAGAGCTGCAACTCAGGCTCATGTATGACTTTGGAAAATACATTTTGTTCTTCTGAAGCCCTCAAGGACAATAATAAATAGAATGAAAACAAAACCACCCTGACAGCTCTTTAGTGAGTGTCCTTCACAGGCAAAGGAGTGTCAGCTGCCCTGGGATTTCACCTTCACCTGAAGAGGGGGCTGTTTAATCACGGGACACTAAAGCAGAAGGGAAAAAAATGTTGAGGGAACAAAGGCCAGCTTGCCCCTATCCTCACGATTTTGCCAAGCATGATGGCAAATAACGTGCTGCTTGAAATCTGCCATGTGCTAGAACATCACTGTGACAACACTCCTTGAGGCCTGGAATTAGTGTAAAACAATAACTGATAATAATTCCCTTTGCCCTTTACTGCTGTGGAGATCTACAGAATGATAATTAATATGGACTTCTTCTGGGAAGAGAAAAAGTCAGTGGGTCTGCTGGACTGCTGGAGTATGTAAGGTTCAGCTAAGGTCCTCACAGAAGAGCTGCCCAGGTTGCTCTGTTTTGGTTTCATGGTCGTCATCACAGGGGTTTTTAGAGCTGTTTACACTTCAGATGAGCCCCATCTTTAAAAGTTCTGTATAAACTGGTTTATTTTCATTCCTTTTTGTGTGTTTTTCATTTCTGAGTTATATCCCCAAGCAAAAGATGGGCACACATGCATATTCTCATCAACTGTCTTTCAAGAAGTCTTTGACTGGGTATTTCATTACCAAAAAAAAAAAAAAAATTGTAAAATCAACAGAGTACTGAATTGGAGACATAAAGTTATCTCATGGAGAACATGTCTCTACAAGACAAAAAGCAGAAAAGAAAAAATAATGGATCTTCTCCTAATATGGTAAAAACTTAACAGCAGGGGTGCTGCTGAGAGTTTTGCTATGACCTGCATATGCAGCACATCAGCTAATGCATTGAGAAGGAGAATGAAATTGTGAGAGACCAACATCTATTGATAATGCAAAATGATCAAGTCTAGACTATGAGCACCAGAGAATCCTCAGAGAGCTAAACTGATACACAGCAGCCCAACAGACCACAGAAAAAGTTCAACCTTGACACAGGTAATACGTGTTGGGAAAAATAAACTATACTCCTCGGTTATCTTACTGGATTGTAAAATTAAGTATGGCCAGACAAGGAAAAACCTACAGTCACTGTAGGCAGATCGATGAAGACTTTGTGAGAGGTACCTCAATAATAGGCCAAAAAGTAAAGGGAACGTTAAGATGTAAAAATAACACTCGGTGAAAAATAACTCCTGTGAAGAGGCTCAGTGTGAGGCCAAAGCTCCAGAAAAATCTCATCTAAGCCAACAAAACACAGCTTACGTTGGATTTAAGTGGTGCCTAGACCTTGTGTGAGTCATTTCTCTCAGAGGTGGGTGAATCTCACCCACTGAGAATAGCATTAATGCCACTGCATATGCCAAGGCATACCTTCAGGTAGAATGCTGTGGCTGATCAACTCTGGAGCTTTTCTTAAAAATAAGAATGAGAGAAGCTTACATACAAACCACAAATTGTTAGATTCCTGGAGAGGATTCAGGAAGGCAAAGATCTTAGAAAACAGTAATCAGAAACAATGAAACTTGGCTTTCTGTGTACATGCATGTTGAAAAGGGACGCCTGTGTATATTCTGTGCTGGCTCATAAACAAATGGCAATGGATTATATTAAAGGCCATTAATCAGCTGTGTTTTTTGTAGAAGAATTTGAGATATTAATTGATCCCATAATTCTGACTTTACAGGATAGAAGCTACATTGTAAAAAATACGTCTAGCCTGTAAAGTCAGAATTGGACAAGGCTAAGCAGTGTCCTAGCACTAAGCCTTAACTCCAGAACCATGGCTTCTTCATGAAGCACAGCCACTTGACCACATTGATAAAATCAGGCATGAGAATAGTGGAGTGGGAGACCTGCTCTCTCAAACCTGAACCTAGCTAGCACACGGCCTAACACTCACATCTGAGGGACATCAGCAGCAAACATGCTGCAAAGAGAGGCAATCCGTGGTCCTGTCTTCCAGCAACTTCTAGAAGATCCTTTGAATCTGCAATAAGAGTACTCAGTGAAACATTCTCCACAACTTTCACAGCTTTGTAAATGTTTATCATATCCTTCATCTTACTCTCTCTTTTCAAAGCCATGGAGTTTAGCTTATTCCATCTCTCCCTCTTGGGAGACCCAAAACTAAAGGAAGCAACATGTCAAAATTCTACGCACATAGATAGAAACAGTTAAATTATGGGAGAGGATGAGCAGCAGACAGAAGTCTGTTTGTAATCTCTCATCCTGCAAGGCTTATAATTCATAGATTCATAGAATACCAGGTTGGAAGGGACCATGCAGATCATCTAGTCCAAATTTTCAGGGTAAGAATAAAGTTTAAATCAGATGGCTCAGCACCCTGTCAAGTTGGGCATTGAAACTGTCTAATGCAGGGGAATCCACTACCTCTCTTTGGAATTTATTCCAATGTTTAACAGTTCAAATGGTGAAAAAAAAAACTTTCTGGCACCCAGTCCAAATCTCCTCAGTAGCAATTTGTATCCATTAGCCCTTGTCTTTGTAAAAAGGGAGTCTCCCACCTCATGATAGCTGTCCTTTATGTACATAATTGTGAGGTCTCCCCTCAGCTTTCTCTTCTCTAGACTGAACAAACCTAGTTCTCTCAGCCTTCCTTCATATGACAGGTCTTCCAGTCATGTGATCATTCTTGTGGCCCTTCTCTGGACCCTTTCCAGCCTGTCCATGTCCTTCTTGTGTAAAGGGGACTGAAAGTGTACATAGTACTCAAGGTGTGGCCTGACCAGTGCTGAGCACAGTGGGAGAATGACATCTTTATCCCCGCTTGTGATACCCTTATTAATGCAACTCAGCATCCTGTTGGAAACACATTTCTGAGGGAAAAGCCATGCTGATGCCATTGTTGGCCAGTATATCTAAATGGGTACCAAGGGGAGCAGGAGTGTGGGATAGGCACGGAGACTGATCAGCAAACAGATGAAACATACAGCTATGCCCTCTAGTTTATGCATTTCAGTACTAAATTTAAGATGCCTAATCTTATAGCAGAGTATTTTTCTTATTTTTCTAGAAGAGTATTTTTCTATTTGTTGTGCTTTGTTTATATATATATATATATATATATATATATATATATATATATAGTTATTTGAGTCACTGGCACAGTAGGAACACAGGTACTTGTTTGCCTTCATTCTGGAAACATGGAGGGAACACAGTTCAGTAAGCCAACAACTTCTAAAAGGGTTAGGACAAAGCACAGAGGGCTTCACAGGGGTGAAACACAGGCAATATCTCTATCTCTTTCCTGGAAAAAATAATCAAATGTGTCCCTGGGCCAGATGTGAGCTGAGTGATACCAAAATAAATGAGTCAGCTCTGGGTTGCTTGCACAAGGAATGCCTTTTAGAAATGGACATGCTGACTGTTCCCACTGTGCATTCAAGCAGGATTTATCCAAATCTCAGTAGATTCACATTATGCATTTGCTTCTAAAGTATAAAAGCATCCACACTTTATAAAAGTGAGACAGTTATTAAACATAGGAAAACTGAACATCAGAGTAAGTCATTTTTAAGACCAAGGCTAGGTTGGAGGAGGGAAACAAAACAAAACAAAATGAAAAACATGGTTGTAAATGTTAAACGTTATCAACACCTTCTCCAAGTCTCTAGGGGATGGCAAAGTTGTTGTTGTGGAAGCAAATGTAGAAAACCAGCGATGCCATCCCTCGGAACAGGAGATGTGCAGCAGGGACAGAGACCTAACCTGACACAAAGCCTTGTTCTATTTCCTCATTAGAGACGAGTGGCACCTTTTGGGATTCCACATGGTGAAGGAGATGAGAATTGGCTTTGTGTCATCTTTTTAGAGAGCACATGATTGTGAGAAGTGGTGCTTTTCAGACTGGATGCAGACAAGGGCCCTGGCCTATCCTCAGGAAAGCCCATAGAAGTCACCAAGCATAAGTCAGGCTCCCTTCAGCTCAGTACTGGCTGCACCCTTAGCCTGCTGAGCTGAGGTCCATTGTATCCCACTACAGAAAGGATATTCAAACACCATCCTAAACTTCCACTGTACAGGAATGTCACCGCAAGAGTGGTGACTTTGTTCCACGTCAGACTTGGCCATGTTTCAACGGTGATCTAAGTGGTTTGGGATCCTCCTGGATGACACTGAAAAGTGTCATATAAATGTCAGCTATGAGTAAAAAGCTCCTCTATAACTGTACAGCCATTCTATAGACATATGCTCCTCTTGAGTGTTCCCAGTGACTGGGCTTTCCCTTTAGAAAACCTACATAAACACATGCAAGCCCACGCTGCCTTTACATAATACAATAGGGTGTGTCATTCATTAATATGCAAATAGGTCGCTCTCCGCTTGCCCTCCCACTCACTTCCTCTCCAGCGAGCTGCAAGGTTATGTAGCAAGAGCTCAAATGTAAGCCACCAATATTCCTGATGTAGCACAGCAAGGCAAAGACATGACTTCCAAAGGCAAGAGAGATGAGCAGAGCACAGAGTATTCTTTCCTCTTTCTAAGCTCCACCTAAAGCTACATTAAGGAAAAACCTAACCCCAAGTCAACAACAGGATCAATGGTCCAACACCACCCTTTAACTCCAGAGAATTTTGAGAGTGTAAGCACATTTGTGAGATTTACATAAACCCCAGCAAGGCTGCAGCACATTAGACCTAAATTACGCACTGAGAATTTCAGATTAATGCAGCATAGATTTCAGACTTAGGTGCACCAAGCAATGGTGGACTGCAGATCAAAGTCAAGGATAGGGAACAGCATGTGCCCAGAGGCAATGCTGAAGTTAAAGAAAATGGGGGAGGGACTGCATTGAGGATTCTGAAGTCTCAACCATGACCTCTCAAGTGTTTTAAGATCATAGAACACCAATGATCCTCAGCCACATCAGAAAAGCAAGGAAAAAAAACAACAACACAGAAGCAAAGAAGGAATAGCAAAGAACACCGAATTAGCACTTTGCATGTTCAAAGTGTTGTACAAACATTAACTAATCAATCAGCTAATCACCTAATTAAAAGAGCGACCAGGAAAGGGAGATATCAGAAGAGAAGCAGGAAGATGTGGGAAGAGCAGAAGGGTGCTGGGACACAGGTAGCAAATACGTGCTCCTATTCACCCAGGCCACATTATCCCAGGCAAACCTGTGCCAAATTGCCATGACAATAATTATCCAGAGTTCCCTGACAGATCATTATGGGAACATTAACAGGGCATTAGCAAGAATTACCCATTTTTCACACATTGATTAGGTGCCATTGCTGGTTCATTAGAGTATTGGCTTTTAATAGCCCCACTCCAACTAGCAGCAGCCTTTCCTTCCCTCCTCAGCCCCTCAGCACAGATCCAAACCTCCTTAGCTCTGAGCAGGCAGTAGACCTGGCCTGTGCTGAAGCACACAAGCACATGGCCAAATGCCTCCTAGAGGAAGCACCTCATTAATCTGGCTGGGTTAGGTAGAGCGAAGCAGTGGCTCTGCACCACAGGCAGCCTTTAATCTTCCTCCTCAATCTATACTACTAGTTGAGGGCAGCACAGGGAATATCCCACTCCCTGCCCAGAACCCTTGCTCTCCTGTGCCAAGAGGGGCCAGCTCTGACTCTGTTCTCCTCTAGGTCCTCCTGAAGCCCCGTGCCACAAGAGATGTTTCCCTATCTGTCATTCCCCAAACCTTTCTGCTACATCCACTTGACAACTCTCTTAATTAATTCAAAGGCTGAGGTTCCTGATAGATTGTTGCTACTCATAAGCAAGGATATGCAACAGGGAAAGTTGTCCAAAACATGCCTCTTTTTCTGTTCAGTTACGTTTGGACTCCAATGATCTTAAGGTGTTTTCCAAACAGGCAATTCTATGATTCTATGCTCTGGAGTGGCCACAGCAAAAGGCTGGGTCAGGAGAATTATTTCTACTGCAAAAGTCAGGTGTTAAGTGATGTTTCTGGCAAAAAGAACAAGACTCAAAAAAAAAAAAATCCCACCAACCAAAAGGTGTCTTATGAAAAGAATTTCTCCTCTCCCCTCCCTTTCCTCTTGGGACACATCACCTGTCCACCTACATACAAAATACACTTCAGTTGACTCATGCTTGGAAAGATACAGCAATCCTCTTAGTGCTATTATATAACTGATTAGGTGTTCCTAATCCAGGCAAGTCCAGCACAGATACCCCTACCCAGACCAGGAGCCCTCCCCCAGCTTTTTTTCTGAGGCTATGTGTCAAAACAAGGCAAGCCACAGTGTGCAGGATGGGTTACTGAAGCATCGGGAGCTAAACTTTTTGCAGGGATGGCTGGATTACTGGACAGCTGAGTGGGTGTATAAGACACTGAGTGCAGCCCAGCAAAGCTGCAGGCAAAGCAAGCACCCCTGGATGCCAAAAGAAATGGATGAGATAAGGCAGAGAGCAAAGAGGGCAGGAAGGTTCAATCAACTAACACTGAGAAAGTGAAGGAGAAAATAAACACTTTAGAGGGTCAGAGAGATAGAAAAAATAGAGAGAAAGACCAGATACAGAAGGGGGTTGTGTTGCTAAAAGTAACTGTGAAGTACTGCTGGGAGATGATTGGGACAAAGCAGTTTACAGAACGGTAAGAAACTGGAGGAATGTGAAAGCTGGATTAGAAACACCAGCAGGACTGTATAAGGAGGACTGTATAAGGTCATGAAGGCAAGGACAAAGAACTTCAAGCCCAAAGGGGATCAGACGCAGCATTGCAAACAGAAAGACAATGTGTTCTTCATGGCAGAGGAAAAGAGGCATTTTTACCATGTGCATTTCTCTGGCTGGAGAAAGGGAGCTGGCTTTCAAGCAAGTATGAGAGGCAGAGGATGTTACAATAATCAAGACTAAGGAGGGCTAAGACATGAACAGGGAGTCTAAGTGTTGAGAAAGAGAAGAAGAGATGGATTTTCTATACTCAGCAGAGGAAAAAACAAGTTGGGGAGAATACAAGGGAGAAAATAACTAACTTCCATACTACAAGAGTACATGACTGGGAGTATTTTTTTGTCATTAGGGGTGATAAAAAGACCAAAGTGAAGAGAGTTCAATGGAAAAGACAAGCAGCTTTTTAACACTATTCCTCCCTGAGCTAGGAGCATTTGTTGACTGAGAGTTGTAGAGACAGTGTGTGACAGATCAGAGTGCATTAACTCTAGAAGTTGATTTAGGTAGTTGAACTTGGATTTGGCAATGTGAAACAGACATCAAGGACAAAGCTTTTTGAGATCTACAGTTCTCATGAGGACAAGGCACTGATGGATAGAACACAATGTGTGTCTCAAAGTTGGGAGAAGAAAGCAGAACAAGGGAATATGCTACATTACAATGGGAGCACCAAGAGAGTCCTACCATTTGCCACAAATAAGCTGATTGAGGCACAGCCCTGCCCATAAAACAGAGGAAATTAAAGAAAGTCTGAGGTGGAACAAGTGAAGAGAAGAATCAAGTAGCAATTGACTGCACAATCAGCTCAGAAATAAAGGTAAGGTGGAAACTGATCCACTGGGCTCCCACTGAATCTCAAAAGCACAGTTCCGTGGTTCATGTGAATCTGTACTGTCAAACTTGGGGTGTCAGGATAAGACAACTTGGAGCTCAGAGGAAGGAAGCAGCATGCTAAACATGAGTAGCCCATTGCTGGGGAGTCTTACACTCACTCTCTTAATGAGACATATGGCCCAAGTTAGCCGCAGGAGCCACTGAACAAGTGACTGCATGCTCTCCTGAGGCCGAAGGTAGACCTGCCACTTGCTGTTTCTCTCCTCAAATATTCATCAGGAATTCACCTGCTCTTCATCAGGATCCACTAGATACTACTGGACCCTGGTAAACAAAAGCACTGGCTCCACTTTTTTGTATGCAACATGGCTATGGCTGTGGAGTACAACAGTGCAGCACATTCTTCTCAGCTTCTGCCACTTAGGCAAAATGTTGCAGGGGTAGGATGGACATGGTAGATCCAAGTAACCCTTCAACAAGCCAGCCACAAAACAGTTAGCATAGCAGGATCCAAATGTCCCTTGGAAGTCACCAAAGAGCTCTGCCAAGCAGGGCTGATGGATGCTGAGGCTGGTGTGCTGACAGGTCCAAGCACAGTGTGCTGCTGAAGGTAAATCAAGGCTGACAGCTAGTACATTTACCTTCTCCTCCCTTTCCCTGGCCTTCAAACTGGGCTAAATAGAGTGCACACAAGAGGACAAAGGACAGGTGGACAGGTGGGAGTGAGAAGGTGACTGTGGTGTAGGAGGGAGGACCTGAGCATCCCCCCATGGTAGCAGGTGGGAGTTTCAGGGAAAGCAGCAGACGAGCTGTAAATCCACAGGAGGCAGGCAGGGCACCAGGGCTGTGATCCTGACCTTGGGCCAAGGCAATCTGCTTTTTAACTGGCAGCAACTGTAATCCAGTCTGTGAACAGATGGTACAGAAAGGAAAAAATACAGGATACAAACACTGGCTCTCCGATATCTGTTCCAAAACCAGCCAACCTTCAGCAGAAAGGTGATTAAAGAAGCAAAGAAGGAAGGAAAGAATGGGCTGACTTCCTCTGTTCAGAATGACTGGGGAAGTCGGATATCACAGTCCTGGTCCCAAAGGACTTGATGGCTTGGGGCTCTTCAGCTGAAACACAAAAGCTGTCTCTTGGCCACTCACTGTTTCCAAGGGATGACAAACAGGGAGGGTTTGGTTGTTGTTCTGGCCAATCTTCAGCTCCTGTACTGGTATTTCTAAACTCTACTCACACTGCTGCTTCCTATCCTTAGGCATTGTCAAGAATCTTTTGCTATAACATTTTCACACATAAAGACATCAAATATCAAGCAGGGAAGAGACAGTGTGCAGAACAAAATTTGCAAGGTACCGGTACACTCTAAGCAGCTAAAGATGTGAGAAATCCTGGTTCAGGTACTCAGAAATGTGCTGGAAAAGTTCAGACCTGGCTCTGAATTTTGCTGTGAATCCCCTTCTGGTAGGAGATGAATTGATACAAACCTTTTGGTTTCTGCTTTCTCACTAACTTACTCACCCAGAGTCACCACTTCTGATATCTCTGCTTACTGGCCTAGGTCATGTAGCCATGGATGGGGACCCTTGATCATAAGACTGAGCCAAAAGTTGCTGTAACTCAAACTGCTTCATGGTTTTGGCACAGATTTCAGTCCTAGAATCCATGGTTTTGACAGTGTGAGATGTATTTCTGAAACAAATAATCAAGTAATGAAAGATGGATGTGAACTATTGCAGTTGCTGATATTAGAACACTGACACTGCTATACATTTGGGGACCATTACCAAGTACCAGCAGGACACATGTAAAAACTGCCTACTATAAACAGTTTCTACATCATCTATTCCCAACACTGCTGTGATATAGGAAGCCCCAAAAACATGCTTCTTTATAACAGTGATGGACCTACTGGTATTTAATGGGTTTACCTGATGTCCTTCCACATTCACTTCATCCAACATGCTCTGCAGGTTCATGCTGACAGGCTATGAGTTCTTAAGCAAGGTGTTTTTTTGGTAGCTTTCTGAATAAATGATGCTTCAGCTCTTGAGACAAACTGGGATGAAAAATGTAAATATATTTTCCTCTGTAGCTTCATGACCTGAGGTCATGCAAAGTTCTTCAGCAAGTTCATCACCTTTCCACACTGCTTGGAGGAGGCTTAGTTTTCGATGACAACAATCCACTCCCTGACCTGGTGGGTAAGTGTACCTCCAGTAGAAGTAGCATCACTCAAAGTACAGAAACTTGTTGTAAAGGTAGTGCTTTGCTTTTTCTGCAATGTTGGTGTTAACATGCATGCCCATGAATGAGCCTTTCTGTGAAATGGAGAAGCCCTGCTGCATACATGTGGGGAAAATAAAGCAGGGACAAAGCACATGGATGTTAATCTGAGGACTTGGAGGGCAACACTGACAGTTAATCTCTGTTGTAACTCCGGGCAGGAACAAAAGCTCTCCAAGAGAGCTGTCTCCACACTGCAGACAAGGGTGGCAGAGTATCACCATTTCAGGCTTGGAAATAAACCAGAATTGGCATCTCTCATAAAGCAAAAATATTGGTACATATGAATGCTTAGGAATAATAACAACTCAAGGGGCAGAACATATGTGGTATTCTTCAACATAACCTTGCCACTGCCCTCGTTCTGCCCCGCAGAACCTCTCTTCTCACAGCCCTAGGCTTCCCAAATCCAGCCCTGCCAAAATCCCTCATTCCTGCCCTGTGGTTCCTGGACATGCCAGTCTTGGGTTGCCACTAGGAAGCTCTGCCAGCACAAGACTGGGCAGTGAGCTGACAATGTTCCCTCATGAAAAATGACATCCCCAAAACAAATGCTTCAGCCTAATGGATGTCAGGCTGGCTTTAATTTTGACTCATTAAACTTGCAACTCTGACAAACACTCTCAGTATGTTCTTACTAATTACCAGGGCCAAGCAGATTTAGCAGAGCAAATACAACAGTCTCTCCCATTCCTTACTATAGGCTGACTTCTTGTTATTTTCTTTTTCTTCCCTGTACTCTCTCCCTAGCTCTGTTTATTTATTGCACTAGCGTGTGCTGTTTTGCCTTGTAAATCCTTTTGCACAGACACATCCTCTCTCACACAGAGTTTTAACAGAAAAATTCTTCTTCCCCCATTCCTTACTCTTTCCCTGCTCGTTAGCTTTGCTAAGCCCCCTTTGGCTGTGAATGTACAGCAGCATTTGTACTGACTGACAGTGACCTAGCAAGAGGACATTGACATTACTGCCTCTCGACTTGTTGGGATCTAGATGTCTATCGTTTTGCTTGATACCTGCTGATTTTTCTGTCTTAATTCCCTTTAACTTTATTGCAACGTATTTGTGATTTGAGTCTCTCATCCTTATCTGTATTTTCTTCCTCTCTGTCTGCTTTTATTTTCTCCTCTTCATCCTTCACCTCTCTTCAGCCTTGTCCTTCAGACCCTTCAAAGATGTCTCCTCAAAGATGCTATTATTTGGCAACTGACTTTGCTGGTAAGTTGAAGCAAACAGACATCCTCTTGAAGACTGTTGGAGTAAAGACCATCATTTATTCTCTCTTTAAAGTGCCTACCCCAGTGGGGTCACATTAGACCGCTCCTCAAAACACAACAGTGGAGGGACCACCAAGACCAATGCTTCTAGTTGTATGCTTAAATGTTTCTAGTTTTTAAAAATAGGGTGAATTTAGGTTACACATAAGGAGGTAGTTCTTCACAATGAGGGTGGTGAAATACTGGAACAGGCTGCTTAGAGATGTGGTTGAGGTCCCATCCCTGGAGACATTCAAGGTCTAACTTGATAGGCCCCTGAGCAAGCTGATCTAGTTGGAGATGTCCCTTCTCACTGCAGGGCAGTTGGACAAGATGACCTTCAATTGCCCCTTCCAACACAATGCATTCTATGATTGTATGTGATAAGAAGCAAAACCTTGTCAAGGACAATGCCTTTACAATTAACCATTAGGCATTTGCTCACCACTTATTCCTCATTCTTGCTCATTTCCAACATGCTTTTTATTTTAATATTCCCCTTTTGTCTTCTTTTCTTCAGCCTCTTTCTTCTCCTCTTGCTTTGTTCTCTTTCTCTTGGAATCTACCTTTTTACCCCTTGGCCAAGCATACATTGAATTTCACTGTCAGAAAATAAAATGTAGACCTCAAGGGCTATGAATTATCTGTCCTATTTTAATAATTAAAGATGAATACACAGAGCCAAGGCAGCTTAGGCATTCGTCTCAACAATCACATTATATCAGAAATGTCTTAGGTGGCCCCCAGTGAAATACATCAAAGAAATTCCCACGCCTGTATATCCAGCAGTTGTCTTAGTCCTGCCCTGGGACCATTCGGCAGCCAGTCAACCTGGATTTGATTGGGGACTATATATTGAGTTTCAATGGATAGGGATTGATGTTTTTTTGATAATTTGCAACTTACAGCTAAAGAAAAGCAGCTTATTAAATGCAAATAAAATGAAATTAAGTCCAGCTGCCTGGATACAGATAGAAATTACATAAGACCCATAAGGCCCTCTGGAGATCTTAACTTGTCAAGAGAAAGTGGTCTGAGAAAGCAAAATCTCCTGTTTTGGAGGAGGTGTGGCCAGCAGTATCTCAAAAAATTGACATACAGTAGGGTGACTTTTGGAAGCAAGGGCACAAATGATGAAAGGAGTGGAAGAGCTGAGAGATAGCTAGGAAGGGATGGTCAAAAGGTTTGTAATGTGAAGAAAAGAGCTGACTCATTTTTAATAGCATCCCAAATTTGGTTGGCAACAGGCATCTTGCCCTGCTCCAAAGAATTGGCTGAGTTATGTCAAAAATGTAGCTGTCTTCAGCTTCTCAAAAAGTGAATACACTGGGAAGAAAAGAAGAAAAAACAGTTATAATGAAGTTTCACTCCTTAAGGGAAGATAGGGAAGCAATGACTACATGCCCTCACAAGAGCAGAAGTTGGTTCAGAAAAAAGAAACACAATGAAGAGGAGAAAGATTCCCTTGCATCCTCCCAATTACACATGGACTGGCTAGAATCTAATTTTATCCATGGAAAGGCCCTAAGGAGACCTTCACAACTCTGCTCTTCAGGCACAGATAAGTGTCACATATCCAGTTGTGCCAAACAATGGTGTATCTAATGACTGTAAGGGCTACAGGCTGAAGCCTATCATGAAGTGCACTGAGACTAAAGCAGAGGAAGTGGTGCATCCCTTTCTCCAAATCCCTGTCTCCAGTAAGGCATGCATGCCTCCTACAAAACTCATTCTAACACAGAAAGAGAGTCTGTGCATCAGACCATACACCAGACCTCATGGACTGCTTGGGAAAACATGTGGATACAGAATCAGAATCACAGAATCACAGAATCAATAAGGTTGGAAAAGACCTCAAGGATCATCAAAGTCCAACCTGTCACCCTACACCTCATGACCACTAAACCATGTCACCAAGTGCCACGTCCAATCTCCTCTTGAACACCTCCAGGGATGGTGACTCCATCATCTCCCTGGGCAGCACATTCCAACGTCTAACAACTCTCTCTGTGAAGAACTTTCTCCTCACCTCGAGCCCAAACCTCCCCTGGCACAGCCCGAGACCGAAATCATGCTCAGCATCCCCCCTGCTTCCTCTATCCATTCCCCTCTTTGACAACTGCTCAGAAGCCAAGTCACAGCCTCTATACTTTTCTATTATGTGACATGTAGTGAGAGTCAGAATGTTTATGTTTCACTAGCATTGCCAGAGGTGGGACTTCAGACATACAGATGAATTCATGCTGAGTGAGAGAGGCTTCCATTTCGCCCTGACTGCAAACAGGTTCATTCCCAAGCCTTGATGCTGTATTTCTGTGTTAGATTTTCTGGTCTCACTATTTTTCAGAGCAAAAGCAGCAGATCAGGCATTTGACCCCTATGGTTTAATTAACCCAAATATATTAAATGCGTGCAACAGTCTGGGTCACTTACTTCTCAGTCCAAACATGCTTTACATGTGCTTTTACCCATTCTATTCTTGTGAATCCACAAACCAAAGGCAGGACTGTAGCTGTCCTGACATTCAAGGACCTGCCTCACAATCTACTCTCTGCAGTCCACACAGAGGAGTTCAACGCAACAGGCACTTGGCCCTCATTCTCTCTTTTGTCACTCTTAGCAGGGGTTAGTCACAAAGTGGAGCACCAAGCACTAGGACCAGAAGAGAGTGGGTGAGGTTGTCAGTGCTGAGCTACAACTTTCCCACCACCAGCTCCTCTTCATGTGTGGCTGTGGTGGTTCTCACATTCCTCCTGACAGACTCAGCCGCCGCATTTCCCACCCTCCATACCTTCCCATCCAAGTGGGACTGTCAGGGTAATGAAGTGTTTGTGCATCCCTCTGCTCAGCCCTCATAGACCCCATCTCTAGACTGCTGAAAGAAAAAAAAGTTTTTGTGGAGTGACACAGAACAAATGAATTTTTGTTCAATATATCATTTTAGAGAGACTATTGACTCTAAGACCTTAGAATGCATCGACCCATTCATAAAAGTCTCATCTTCTCTGGTAACCTGTACACTTGCCTTCCTTTCCACTGTCACAACCACTACATTTAATTTTCTTTTCCTTTCTTTTGCTGCTTTTTTCTCTCCTTTTTTCCCCCTATTTTGACCCCGTAATCCTATCTTAACCTTCTAATCCTCTCTGCAGTTCCCTCTTCTTTCCCTGATCTCAGCTCCATATCATTCACAGGCTGCCACACTGACAGGAGAGAAAGAACAGCAGATATTTACCAAAGTATTACCATAAAGATTAAAGCTAGCGAATACCACTGCTCGCTTCTTCCCTCCAGCCTCTGGCCTCATGAAAACACTCTGCACTTTTCCTCTTTTCTTGGAGACAAAACGACAAAGCCCTATAATCTCTAAGGTGGAAGAAAAAGGCAACCCAAAAGTGATTAAAGGGATAGAAAAGAGAGCAGAAAGAGAAATAGAAGTTGGAATAATATTATTTAGCACTTCTGTAGGAAGTGACTGCCAATATTATGCTGACCTGCAGTATCTTGTGCTTTCCATGTGCTTGCTTTCTGCTTGTGCTCACCTCCTATTCCCAATGCTCAAAGTGTAAGCTTCCTGAAGGAATATTCTCCTTTTTGTTCTCTATGTGCTCAGAAGGGATCTGGATGCACAGCCATGGCTCACAGGCATGGCCACAGCAGAAATAAGTGAACTTCAAGGAGCTTGACAACAGACATAGCTGTCACCAAGCTCAGGCTGTGAGAAGGACACCTAAAGCCCAATGAGATGGAGTAACTCATGCATGGACATGGTTAGGGAAGTGGCACTACTAGGATGAGAGCTCAGACAAACTGATTGCTGTTTGTCTGGCGGCCTTGCTGCAGACAGGACATGAACAGGTGTAGATGAGGGGACACCACTGGAGTGAGAGAGGAAAAGTAAACAGAGATGGAACTGAGAATGAAAAAGAAAATGAGAAAGAGTGAGAAAAACTAGAAAAGAAGGAGCTGATCTGTGTAGGGTGAGATAGTAAGGAAAGGCTTCTTATGCACATGAAAACCAACTGCTTGGAGCAGAGCAAAACAAGGATTTTTGTGACAGCAGGAATGAAATGCATTGCCCTCTTTGAGGGTCAGCCTTTGCAAAATAGAACTCTGACACTGTAGCAGTATAAACAGGTCTAGACAGGGGAGATGTACACGTGGAGCTCAGAATTCTTTCTCACTTAGACATATTTGTCTTCCGCTTGCTTCACCATTCATCCACACATGCAAAGACAAGAGTTACCATGCTTAAGGGCATAGGATTTATTGGTGAAGCACTTGATGCACTTGAGCCCCGCTATGCACAGAGCTTTATTACAGAGGTGAAATTAGAAGGACTTCACAGAAGACAACTCTGCACACAAAAGCTCAACTCTGACCAACTCACAACAACAGATCCTGGCCAGTTTGGAAAACCAGTCTCTTCAGTGTATCAGGCTGACAACCATGAACAAGCAGCCCTCACTTCAAAAAACCTCAAACAAAACCAAAACTCCAACCCCGATCTGCCTGTCTTTTCCACAGATCTAGCCAATTCAAACAAATAGAAAGAGAAGCTTGACATAATTACAACTTTGTCTTTCTTCACATGTAAAGTCTGCAACATATTTTTTTTCTTTGCTGCTGGACTCCTCTATCCAAAGAAAGGGGCTATTCACTGCAGATAAAGCTGATCAGTACATGGGTGGATGCCACCCTCTCACTATGCAGTGAGAATCATGCACTTGCCTGGACTGCTTCCATCAAAAGATCTCAAAGCACTTGATGAATAGTTCATTAAAGCCTGGCAGCACCTTTGGGAGATAGGGAAAGAACAATGAATGATCACTTCAGTCATCACATAAGGGCATCTCCCTTTGGATTTGAAAAGCAGATCTTGTTAGCAGTGCACAGATGCACCATAAGACAATCTGAGGAAGCTCTGAAGACCACCTCTTCCATCTGAAAGTACAGAGATAACTAAGCAGCTAACCAAAGTAAAACTTGGCCAGAAGACAAGAAAGCAACCCTGCTTTTCCCTAGCACTATTTAACATCTTTCATTCACAGAGCTCAATACACTTTTTGAAGGAGTGTTTTTATCCCACTGTATTACTTTATGGTGAGATGAGGAAAGGGAAATCTAGGAAGGGGAAACGATGTGGCCAAAAGCCACACACACTGAGTCAGCAGGAGGGCAGAGAACAAACCCTGGGTTTCCCAGGCTTGACATCTCACATGCTGTGCCATCTCCTACATTATGTCTGTGTTCACTGCATCTGGACACACCTGTACTTAAAAGTTTTCACTGAGGAAGTAAGACTCAAGTGTACAGCTAGGCAATATCCATCCCAGATTATAGATTGACACATCTTTCAGCATGTGCTCACTGCAAATCCTGTACTCCCCCACCAATCATCATCTTCCTCTGTATCTTCACATCAGGCACAGTATATGCTTAATAAACACCTGTTACCAACATGCATTTCTGCTCACAAAGCTCTTGGCTGAAGGATATTGTAAGGAGCAGAACCTGAGACAAGGATTGTTTAGGCTCTGCTCCTCAGGTTGCTCTGAGGCACACTGCAGAGGTGTTCAGGGGCAACAGCACAAAACAACTTTTTCAACTCATAAAGCTTTGGGTTTTGGGAACAGAGTGGGAGCACTGCTAGGATGTACTCCTTTTCCAGAGACAAGGAGGATCCCAAATGGCTTTGTATTTTAAGGGTAGTGACACAGAGGGGGTCCTGCTACAGAAGTCTCTTTTGGACAAAACTGGAGCTTGGGGTCATCAAAACTTGTTTTTCCATGATACCCACATTGGATAGTCAAATGAAAAAAAGACTGCCTGGCAGAGCTGCACTGTTTGTTAGATAGACTTGGCTGGGCAGGCTCCAAAGTGCTTCTCCTGACTATTTAATTACTGTGAACAGAGGTTTTAACAGAGAGAGATGCTATTTGAGACAAGGCTTGGTTAGAGAGATAGCCAGGTCCTTGGAGTTAGTAATTAATTATCAGGCATTCTCAGTCCTACAACATTAACTGCTTACCCTTTTAAATAGTAGTAAATTGGAGATACGTGTCTAATTAGAGAGTTGTAAAACCTTTTGGAGGATTGAACAGAGAGGGGGAACTTACAGAGATGGAGTGGGAGGTGAACCGCTTGCTGGGAGGAAAGAAGATGTGGGAAGGAGATGATGTTGTTACTATGAAAGGCTGTTTTATTTTGTAACGTACTGGAGTTTTGGCTATCTGAAAGGACTTCCTGCTCTGCCTGTCTCCACATCTGCATGTTCCCAGAAGAGGGGAAGCAGGTAGCATACTGGACATACACAGGATTGATTTCTTCCTAGAAAGTCAAAGACAGAGCTCAAAGTCTGCCACCATTATCAATCCAGTTCCAGGAGATTTTATATTTCACATTCTAACGGCAGGCATATCCCCATTCACTCCAAAGATTTTGGGAAGTATATACCAAGAGGCTGTGTGAAATACACATTAGGTTGGAGATCAAACACACTAAGGGGTGTTACCACAGTCATACCTGAATTTTCTGTTCTTCACAAACACAGAATTAGAATAACAGGTTTGGATTTGGTTTTGGTTGGTTGGTTGGGTTTTTTGTTGTTGTTGTTGTTTGTTTTGTTTTGCTTTGAATTTTACCTAATAAGGGGAAATAATAACAACTGAACTATTCATTGCTGCATTTCTGTGGAGTATTATTGTGATGGTTTGGCCCTAGCTGGGGGCCAAATGCCAACCAAAGGCACTTCTTAGATGGGCAGGAGAGAGTGGAAAATATCACAAAAGCCAGTTATAAGATAGAAGCAATTTAATAATAATGATAAGCACAAAAAATGGACTGTGAGGAAATAAAAGCAGAGAGATGTTAATCTCTACTTCCTGTCAGCAGACAGTGGTCAGTCTCAGGAAGCAGAGCTCTCTACGCTTGGTGGTTCCCCTGGAGGACAATTGCCATGGATGAATATCCCACCCTTCCTTCTTTCCCTTCATTCTTATATCTGTGCTGACATCATATGGCATGGAATACCCCTTTGGCCAGTTTGGGTCAGGTGGCTCAGCTATGTCCCCTCCCAAGATCTTGCCTACCCCTCAGTGTACTCTCAAGGCAGGGAAATGTTGGAAAAGCACAGCCTGGGTGCTTGTTCAGCAGCAGCCAAAACACTGGTGTGTTATCAGTTACAGTACTGCAAACCACAGCACTAGAAGGATGCTTTGAGAATTAACTCCAGCTCATCCAAACTCAATACAATTATGTGATCTCAGCCTATTGTACCAGCAACATTTTAAGAGAGTATTTCAGGTTGAAATGACACCAAGCAGTTTTCCTGTATTTTGTGCAAATGTTTTTCATTTGTGCATTTGTACTCTCCAGCAATCTGTCTTGGGAATTGAAGATAGTGTCATGGTTTAAGTAGTTTGTTTTAAGACAAAGAGATTTTTTTGTTCCATATGAAATGGTGTATCTTGAATGAAGTTCAGCTGAAATAATCACAATGATCTAGTAAGTAGCCAAGTAACAGACAAACCCAAAAGTGTCTGTTCTAATAGAGTGCATATTAAATATTTTTGCTTTTCCAGCTTTGATTTCTATGGCTATGTCTCTTTCACGAGTCTTCACGCCTATTTTTCTGATCTGAATATTTTTTTTCTCTCCTATTTTCTCATATGTCTAAAACAATCTAATGGCTGTTGAAATATACTGAAGAGAGTTTCATTCAAACGGTCTGCAAAATGGCTGAGTTCTGGGGATGCTGCCATGTTCTGGTGCAGCAGGAGGATGGTTTTCACAAAGGTTTTTGTCAGGTGGCTTTGGGTTTCCTGTACTACAAGGTACAACTTAGTACTTTCTGTCTTCATGGGACTAAATACTGGAGATAGTATGTTCCTTGGGCAACATCTTTTGCATGATAAGATTATAAATGAAAAGAGCACTTATAATCAAAGATTGCTTGATGCTTTTCAAAGGCATTGGGTGCAAAGACAGTAGTCCTGTCTGAATTCCAATTAGTTTAATTACAATCTGCCATCCCAAACTCTCCTTGCAATTCCAACTGGATTATTTCTTCCTCTTTTCTTCTTCTCTTAAACTTGTTGCCATGAGCCATTTAATAATTGCAGGGTTCTGCCTCAGCGGTTACTGTGCCTGAGTGATGAGCAGAGCATGGAGACCTCTCTATGGGTGTGTTCTTACACCATTACCAGAGGTGAAATCTCACCTCAAAGATTCCAGGGAAGGCAGTAAGACTGCTTTAAGAAAAAATGAATTTCAAGAAAAGAAAAAAACATAGTCAACTAGAATATAACTACATAAAACCAGAGTGCAGATGAGCAGTACTTCACCTGAGTTGGCAAACAACCCAGAAAAAAAGCCTTCTGCTGGGCTATACTCTGTCTTAAGCAGGAGCACACAAGCAGCACACAATGCTGGGTGATGCACATTCTAGAAAGATTTATCTGAGGTACATTGTTGTCTTCTAGATTAACTGTAAACATTTAGAACTGAAGAGTTATAGAATGATAGAATTGTTGAGGTTGGAAGAGACCTCTGAAATCATCAAGTCCGGCTGCTAACCTAGAGCCTGCAATGCCACCACTACTGCTAAGCTACTACCACAAAACCATGGTCCTAAGCACCATGTCCATGCATCTTTTAAATACCTCCACTGATGATGACTCTACCACCTCCCTGGGCAGCCTGTTCCAATGCCTGATAACCCTTTCTGAGAGGGAATTGTTCCTAATATCCAGCCTTAACCTCCCTTGGCACAACTTGGCACAACTTGAAGCTGTTTCTTCTTGTCCTGTCACTTGTTGCATGTGAGGAAAGACTGATCCCTGCCTTGCTCCAACCTCCTTGGAGGTAGTTGTAGAGGGTGATGAGGTCTCTCCTCAGCCTCCTCTTCTCCAGACTAAACAATTTCAGTTCCCTCAGCCATTCCTCATCAGACTTGCGTTCAAGGCCCTTTGCCAGCTTTCTTGTTTTTCTTTGGACAAGCTTTAGCATTTCAATGTCCTTCTTGGAGTGAGGGGCCCATAACTGAACACAGTACTTGAGCTGTGGCCATCCCTAGACCTGCAGGCCACACTGTTCCTGATACAAGCCAGGATGCTATCGGCCTTCTTGGCCACCTGAGCACACTGCCAGCTCATGTACAGCAAATTCAATAAAACCTTCTGCTTGGAATGGGCAAAACTCCAAACACAACAACAGAGAGATGAAGAAAAAAAATCAAGGTCAAGTGCCACACTGCACCGCGATGCAATTTCCCATATCAGGTCATCCTATCTGCAAAAATGCAATAGAAATAAAAGGGGTTCAGGGACAGGTGACAGCAATGAGTTAGAGGCCTTGCAAAATTTCTCTGAGGAGATTGGAAACATTGGGGCTTTTTGCTTCAAAGAGGAAACAATTAGGCTGGCCAGGTAGGGATATATAAAATTATGAAGAGTATAGCAAAGGCAAACAGCCTGATGGAGCATCCCATACCACTGAAATGCCAACCATTCGAGGCTGTATAGGTTTATGCTGCTCTCCTACTGTATGCAATAACATGCAGAGCTCACTGTCACAAGATAATATCCAGACTGAACAGTAACCCTTAAAGGGGTAAAATATAGTTATGTGAACTGCAAGAATACCCATGGTCACTTTACACACAAGGTGGGGAGGGGAGGAAATCTTTTGCCACAACCCCCTCCCCCAACATTAGGGATACCAATCCTCTTGCTTCAGATTACAAGCAGGAAACAATCTGTCCAGAACACAAATTTCTCCTATCAGCAAGTTCTTTCTATGCTTCTACGATTTTGCATATTTGCCCACTTAGAAGGGTTTTATATTTTCTTATATAATGCAAATTTTAAAATGCAAGATACTGATGTAAAAAGGTTCTGCTATCATCTGCTGTTTCTTAAATTCTTCTGTTTGGGAGGAAATTCGTACATTCTAAACAAGAGTCTGTTTGAAAAGCACTCTCTCTTAAGGATTTTTAAGTGTTCAGGCAAATGAGAAAAATTATTATCCTACCCATTTTCATGAGCTCAAAAGAAATTTCTGGTTTAGATGGCTGGTGTCCCAGCAGCTAGAAATTCCCTCCACCCCATATCATTTCACCCCTAATGACTCTGAGTGATCTCCACAAAATGCTGGATCTGGCATTGACCCATCAGGGAATGCATTCATTCTTGGTAAACTTTTAGGGAACTGACAGCTTCTTTCAATAGATTTACAATATTAGGCCTTGAAAAGACCTGCCACAGACACAGCTCCAAGATTTACAGGTCTGTCATTTCCTGTGACCCCATCTAGATCTTCCCAACAGAGTCTAGTGAGCTGTTACTTTGTAATCTCCTATTTGGCTATCTTGCTTTACTCCTTCCCAGAAAAGCAAGCCTGTACATTAAAACCCACGAAAACGCTTCGCACTGCTATCTGTAGGTTTCTCCTCTTGGCTTCCTTGCCTCCTTTATAGAGATGCATGGATGTAGGTTGCTTATTTACCCAGATGTTCATTCTCTGGGCCAGAATCTCCATTTCATGGATAGGTGCACTAAGGTAAAAGCACTGGTCACTGATTTTCCTGTTAACACCAAAGAAGTTGAGCATTCCCTGTACACAGCTTCATTTCTACTGAACTGGAACTGCCATCTCTGGCCTTTCTGACCACAACTGAGCAGAAACAATCTCCTGCTTTTGCATTATGTTACAATCACAGAATTATTTTGGTTGGAAAAGACCTCTAAGACCATCAAGTCCAGCCATCAACCCAACACCACCACGACCATCAAACCATATCACAAAGTGTCATGTCTACACGTTTTTGAACACCTCTAGGGATGGTGACCCCACCACCATCCTGTGCAGCCTGTTGCAATGCCTGACCACTCTTTCCGTAAAGAAAGGTTTCCTAATATCCAATCTAAACCTCCTCTGGCACAATTTCAGGATATTTCCTCTCATTCTGTCACTTGATACTAGGGAGAAGAAACCAGGCTCCACCTCACTCCCACCTCCTTTGAGGTAGTTGTGGAGAGCAATGAGGTCCCTCAGCCTCCTCTTCTCCAGACTAAATAACTCCAGTTCCCTCAGCTGCTCCTCACAAAACCTGTTCTCCAGACCCATCACCAGCTTCATTGTGCACTGAACGTTAGGAGACATTCATCTGACATCCTGCTCCAGTAGCCAGTTAGGAAGCACAGCTTCAAACTATAATTAGGATTACAGCCTTCAAAGATTTTGGTCACCTGTGTCTGGCAACTAATTTACTGAGACAAACCTTTCTGAGCCTCAGTTTCCCACGTCGCAAAATGAGGAGACTAATAATGACTTGTCTCAAAAGGGGAATGAGGGAGACTCAGGAATGGCTGTGACTAGTGAGATAATTAATCTCAAAGTACTTCCATGTGTTCTGGCATAGACCTGACAACAACTTTTCTACATATGCTTTTAATAAAGTTTAATATTTTCATTTACTCCGAGGATATTTTAGATTCCATCACATTAAAGCAAAGCACCACAAAGCAAAATACACAATCATTAATTTCTGCAAAGCAGCCTTGGTGTCTGTGAAAACACTCCAGGTAACTCAATAAATTAAAATAATAAACACAAAGGAAACCAGAGAACAAGCAAGGACAAGGCAGAAACCACAAACAGAGGCCAACAGCACAACATACAGTACCACAACAGTCCAAACTGGGCCTCCAGTGAGGCAGTGGGGAGCTGCTGAAGTCTTAGTACTGTTCCCTGCTACTGCATGAATCTCATATGAGCAATTTTAATTTAAATATCACTGTGCATATGCCACCAGGGCCTCTCCCTGCAATGCCTGCAGGGAGATCTTCAGCTGGCAAGTACAGCACAGCCCCTGTAGCCACAAACTCTCCACGGAGGAACATTTGCTGATGCAAACACAAGCCCCGGCAGCAGCAAGCAGTGCCTAGGGCTGAAATGGTGCTGAAGCAGAGAAGGTCCAGCTGCTGTCAGCAGGACAGAGCTTGGTGTCAGCTAGGGAGACGGAAAGAGCTTCATCTGCCCACAGGTGTTGCAGCTACTCTTTGCCTAAGGGCAGGGAGCAGGGGAGAGGGAGGATGAACAACTGTGCCTCTGAACAGGTTGCTTTTCGCTCCTTTATGCACTATGTATTCCTGAGGAAGCTAATGAACCCCAGAGGGAAGCAGAAGGAACCTTTGGTGCTGAAAAACCTTCTTGCAGGAATGTTTACTTGCTCCTAACGTGCCTGTCTTATGTGAGAGAAATGGCATGCCCTCCCAGTCCCCCAAATTTTCCCAACCTGGGCACCCCCACACTATCTCTGCCCTTGCACCCCTAAACTGCTTCTGCTGCTCCAGACCTCTCTCTTTCCTCAGCACATCAGGCTTAGGAGTCTTAAGCACTTACTTTTGCAGCTTCTCTTATTTCAGTCCCAAGCCTCTTATGAACAGAAAGCATCATTCACATAGAAATGATGAGGACAGGCAGAAAAAAAATTAGGTTATGAGGAAAGATTCAGCAAACTCGTTCCATTTTCTGCCTGGATCAAGACCTGAACCCACAGGAAGCCTCCAGAGGTACCACCGGTTGCAAACGTACTGTGACATTTAAGAGACCTCCCGGCGAGTCCTGGGAGTAGAGGGACAGACTTCTAGGGGAAACTTTTCTCTTTGCTATGCAAGGAATTGATTCTATTTATAACAATTCCTGCTGTCCCCAACTGAGCATGAAGACAATCAGCATCTGTCCAGGCCCTTGGGGAGACTGCAGAACCAGAGATGTTGTATGTGTGTCTGTTCAGAGCCCGCTGCTACGGCATAAAAGGAGTAGGGTGGGTAGAGAGAAGCTGTGAAGGACTTAACCAGGGCTAGGGAAAGGGGCTGAGGGGAAGGGGATGAGTTTTGCATGTGAGTGTCTGTTACTTGAGACGATACAGATGGTTTCTCTTTAGCTGCGGTTTTGAAAAGCCCCCTGCTACTCTGCTGGAGGCCCTGTCCTGTGAGAGCCAAACCTAGAGATCCCAAATGCAGAAGAGCTCAAAGGTCTGTGAAAACAGAGTGCATTATGCTGGGGAGATGGGAAATGGGACTCTATACACACATCTTTGTCTGCTTGTCCTGTCAGGGCAAAGTCCAGGAGCAGCATTCTGACCTGGTCTTGCTGCCTGACAACTGGTTCCCCTGCAGTCTGCCTCCACCACCTCTGTCTTCAAGCAGCCCCTCTTCCTCCTACCCTGTCCTATGTGGTAATTCCCTGGCTGCAACTCCTCTGACTCGAAGAGTGGCCCTGCATGTCTCCTCCAACCGCTGGTGCTCTCTCCCTTTTCATGAAGAAGTTTCTTGTCCCTTGCTTCCCCCTCTGACACATTCAGGTTTCCCACAAGGGAAACCTCCATGCTGCCCTGGGGCATCAGTCTCCTGCTCCTCTTTCCTGCCCCTGCAGTGGTACAGACAATTGTTTTCTTGCTCCATTAAGCCAGAAAATGAGGCTGGCTTAGCTCAGCACCATAAGCCAAAGCTCTGAGCCCAGGATATGTCTCGGCACAAGAAGCGACACCCATGTGAACACAGGAGGGAGGGAGGGATTTGTGAGCTTGCCACCATGCTCTTCTACCCCCAGACACTGAGGAAAGCAGCTTCTTGAGACCAAATTAAACAAGCTAATGTAGCCTGCAAATATTCTGGGGTTTGGCCAGGTGACCATGCTGCCTTTTTTGAGGCCATCCACCCTGCACCAGCAGAAGATAAATCAATGCAAGGCAACATCTGCCAAGATATTGACTTTGGCTCTGCTCACAGACTGCCTGCACTTCAGAGATGGGTAATATTCAGCTTGATTATCTCACACCGCCAAGAGGAAGTTTCTCTCTACGCTTAAAATCACTGGGATGAGCCAAGGAGAAATCGATCTGTGGGAGAGAAATGCTGACAAGAAAACACGAGTCGGAGAGAGAATGAGAGCGGACGATGGGTGAGCAATGGAGACAGCCTCTGGCAGCTTGCCTGGCCAGGTTAGCAATGGCCTGCGTCACTACAGCCATGGAAAGATTAAGACCAAACATATTCATCCCAACTTTACATCAGGCCTCTGTACACTCTTTCCCTCCTTCCCTAACAAGCTTTTTCTCTCTCAACTTGCTCCTCACCCTCTTAAAACATCATTTCTCTACTCTCCCCTACATCCTCACTGCACTGGAGTTTTCTGGTTGTTTCCTGTGTGACCCAATCTACTGATTAAGGCATGAGACTCAATAGTTGCAAGGTTTGCTGCCTCATCTGCTTTTTGTCTTATGCCACATGCCATGTCACCGGTGGTGCAAAGCACCACCAGCAGTCATAACTGTACCACATCGATCCCTCAGGTAGACCCTGAGTCTCATGGGCTCACATCCCAATGCAGAAGGTGATGTCACACCAGGGAAAGGTGACATTTCATTAGCAGAACATGCTGACAAAGCCTCATGAGGTGAACATTCAGCAATATCATCAAACTTTCCCAGGATAAAACACTGAACCTTCAACTTGTCTTTCACACTTGTGGTGAAACATCCTCAAGGTCCTGTGGCGCTCCAAGGGCAGCAGAGGAGAAAGAAGATCTGAGTCTCTCTGTAATAAAATTGAAGATCTGAGTCTCTCTGTAATAAAATTGGTCTTAGGAATAGTGTGGACACTGATTCCTACTTCTGTTTGCCAGATAGGTTAAGTGTCACACGCTTGGACTAGAGTAGCACTGACTACAGACACCTTGGAGCACGTCACGCTCCTAGGGCGGAAGGGAGAAGGGCAGCCACGGCAGAAGAAATGTCAAAGGACCTCCTGGCCAGGCCCACTTAGCTTCTTTCCGAGGCACTTTTCTGAACCTTTTGACTGTGTTTCTGCCCATGCTCCCACCATTCTCTGAGCCTGAAGGACACACAGAATCAAGCAGTAGAGGCAGAACCATCTAGCCTGTTCTTCTCCACGAAGGATGGATCAGCTCCATTTCATTATTTGTGGCATCTGTCACTCCTTGTACACTTTAGTCAGGCCTTAAAGCCCTCCAGTGACGGAGCCACAGAGCCTCCCTAGGCAATTCAGTTCAATGTTTTTCTATCTTTACTGTTGCAGACTTTTTACTAAATTCAGCCTCCTCATCTTCTCCTGCAGAAGTCATTATTCCTTCCTTTTGTATCCTATGTATCTCCATGCTATTATTCCTCTCATGCTTAGTCCTCTCTTCTTTAAGTCTAACAGCCTTTTCCATCCATCTTTTCTCCCTGATTATGTTGTCTAGACTCCTGATCATTCCCACTTCTCTCTTCTGGACTACATCAAAGTGGTTCACATCTTCCTAGAAACATGAAGTAGCCCAAATAGTTGCTTCAGTGTATGCAGTGATCAGCAAGCAGTCAACACCATCCCTGAAACAGGGACACAGCTACAGCAGAACACAACATGGCATCCAACACATAGATGTTGTGCTGACAGACATGGTTTAGCACCAGACATAATGTAACATAATAGTTACATAATGGTTGGGCTCAAGGTCTTGTCCAACTGAAATGATTTTATGCTCCTATGCTCCAGTAAGAGATTGAATGGTGATGTAAAATATGCTTCATGTCCTTCCTTTTCTTCTCTCTGGGAGCTAAATGTTGCTCCTACTTTGAGCTCCACATGGACAAAACAACAGGATATTTGAAAGGCTAACTGATAGGACTGCATCCAAGGTCCTTGACCCACCTGGCTTGCATTTAAGCACCACTTCTTCCCAACTTGGATAAGAAGAAAGCTGCATGTGTTCCTCCACCTTGGGACACACTTTTCAAATGGATGGACTTGCATGCCTCTGACTCATCTCCAGTACTGGAGACCAGCCAGGAGAATAGGAAGGGAAGAAATGCCACTCTAAAGGCCAATGAATACGCATTAAGCGTGTTATGCAAGAACCCCTGTGGACCCCCTTGTCCAGGTAAAAGTCCTACAGATGGCCCATCACTAAGCACAGTTGATGCAGTAGGGAGGATGTGTGGGTGGACAGATAATTTGATATTTAGCTGAAAGAACTAAAATGGGTTTATTGCAGTGCTAGGAAGACAGATTGCCTGCAGCACCTTCTGCTCCTGATTATGGATGCCAATCTCAGGTTTCCTTCAGGTGTCAAAGCAGCCAGAATACATGCATTTTCACAAAGACTTCACAGTCTCAAATGCACAAAACCCAAGTACTGCCAGGGTGACCAGCAATGAGGAATGTTCCTGCTATGGCACCAGCAGCTGGCTTTATTGTTCTCTAACATCTTATGGTTCCATGACAAACATATGGGACTATCTTCAGAGTTCCTGGAAAGGCTTGCCTGCAGTGGACAAATCTGGCTAAAATGATCCTAAGCCACAAGCTAAACATATCTTGCTTCTCTTTAAGGTCAGAGAGAACTGGCACTTTGCACACCAAGGACGTTCCACAACATTGAACCACCCCTGTTCATTTAAACACATATGCCTTCTTTGACACCTGCTCAATAAAACCTCAAGTCTTTACCCCAGAACTGATCTGTGCCATCCCATGTCAGCATCATACAAGAATGGCAAGCTTTTCACCTAAGAAACAGGGAGGGGAAAGCCCCCAGCTGCTCCCTTCCAACTTCCATCTGTAAAATCACAAGACACCAAAGAAGCACTGCTGCGTGTTCCTCTGCTGACAGAGGCAAGGTGGCTTTTGCACAAGCCTTCAGCCTGTCAACCACCTCATGAATGAGTAGGCTCTCCTTCCACTCTATTTCCAACTTGGGCTGCAAACAAAAACAGGAGAAGCAGACCACTGGGATGCAACAGGTATCCAACTGCGTTCCTGCTAGGAAGAGCAAAAGCTTTACTGGTGACACAGCCCCCAGTTCTAACTATCCTTCCCACACACAACCCTTCCTGTGAGCTCTCAGGACAAAGAGGCGCTGGACACTCTGCGTAGGAACAGAAAATAAATACACTGAGAATACTCTAAAGGCCCATCCTGAATACAAAGCACTGATTGAGTGACTGCACCCAACAAGAGAGCTCAGAGCCTGCTCTATCATCTGCAGCAGAGTAGCAAGGGCACTGCAGTCACTATGGTGCTGCCCTATCTTGCTCTGTTTTTACCCCATCACCAATTCTTGCTTCCAGGTCCAGAAGGGAAGGAAATTCAAAGATCAGAATTGAGCAAAGAGAGCAAAAGAAAAGGAAGAGGGTGAAGAGGCTGGAGTCAGGAATAAGGACATGTGTTGAGGAGGGGTGCAGGGTAAGGAGGAGATGGATTCAAACAAAGAGAAAAAGCAAAGAAGGGAGGGGGGAGATGGAGATGGCAAGGGAGAGATGTGACAGACAACTTTATTGAGCAAGGTGGCAGGCTGGATGAAGGAGTGTGCCAAGCAGAAAGAGCTGGGTGCAATTTGCAAGAGGGGAGACAGGAGAGAGATTTCAGCTCTGTGTTGCTGATGAACATATCCATCCTTTCTCTCTCAATGGACAAATCTCTGCAAACACACTCTCCTCACTAGCAAGAAATAGTCATGGATGGCAGCCATGGGATGGCAGACAAGGTACAAATGTGTACAACTCAAAGGCTTTAGTCACATTCCAAGCCTCAGCAGTAGGTATAACAACAACAAGCCCTGAGGAGTGGGTCTAGGTGGTGAATGAGGCAACTCCTTTTCTGTTCCTCATTAGGATAGGATCTCCTATGACTGCTGCCCACATTTAGCACTCCTGAACAGGTATTGGCCCCATATGCTTCCCTGAACTGTTTATTGCCACAAACTGTGGCTACGTGAAGTAGCATACAGGTGAGAAAGGCAATCTGACCATACATACTTCTTTATGCTTTCTGTCTCGTTTGGCGTTTTCATTTAATTTCATTTGTTTAAAATAATCAGGAGGCCAGTACTACCCAGAGCTTCCTCTACTCATACTTCCCATCGACAACTGATCCATTTCAGGCAACAGTAATTAGCTGGAAAGTCACTACGAGAGGGTTCCATTTGCTTGGCTTCTTATCACAACATCCACCATGACTGACAGTACCGGAAGTCAGATATACAGAAGGTACTCACATGCATAAGGCCTGCTCAAGCACACAGCTGGCACTCCCACCTCAGCCCTGACCCAGCACTAATGTCAATTAAGTGGCAGTGTAACCCAAGACACAACGATGCCTGTGCAGGTATGGTAAGAGTGTGCCAAAAACTGTGCAGATGTATGTGTCATTTTTCAGTGCCACCTCAGAGAATCAGAGAATTGTTGAGGTTCAAAGAGACCTTTAGGATCATCAAGTCCAACCACTCACCTAGAGCTCACAATCCCACCACTACTACTAAGCTGCTACTAGTAAGCCACATGCCAAAGCACTATATTCAAGAGTCTTTTAAACATCTCCAGGGATGGTGATTCCACCACCTCCCTGGGCAGCCTGTTCCAATTCTTGATAACCCTTTCTGTGAAGAAATTTTCCCTAATTCCAACCTGAACCTCCCTTGGCACAACTTGAGGATGTTTCTTCTTGTGCATCATGGTGTGACTGGGTGGTGACAATGGTGACTGGCTAAGATAAGCTAGCCAATGTATCCAAAATTGATTACTCTAAAAAGAAGAGGAGTGATCTGCTGTGGCTGGGGTTGAGCACTAAGATTGTGAGGTCCCTGCAGGTTCTGCTGCTCAGGGAGTACAGAGGTGGTGGTGGTGGCAGATGTTCCCATGGCAGAAGAAAAGGGTGTAGGTGCCCAGTAAGCTGTGAGGGTTCAAGGTCCTTACACCTGTCAGGAACAAGGGTCCTTATAAGTGAAGGCAGCCAGAATAGTTCTGAGAGGCCAGCTCAGGGAGCTGGAGCCATGGAACAGAGTCTGCCTGAGAAATGGCAGGGGGCTGTGGAAGGAGCCTGTTAAACCAGAGGGCTAGAGGCGAAAAGTGGGGCAGATGGGACAAGAAGGATAGTGGGCTGCAGCAGTCTCTTCTGAATTCTTCCACCAGCTTAAAAGCTCCCCAGTCCTTTGACTTGAGTGGATTGTTAATAAACAATCCCAGATCCCACTGAATCCCAGCTCACACATGCCCCTGCTCATAAAGGGAGGGGGGCCCAAATGCCCATCCTCCCCACAAAATCCCAATAAATAACTGCCTCAGCTGGCATAGGCTCCCTGCCCTATAACTGCAGGCAGGGAGACTACAGATCATACCATATTGGATTTGGCAGAGAGAGGATGATATTTTTTCAGAGTGTAATCGCTCCCTGAATTCTTTTTCTGCAAGCTCAGAGGACATCCCAGAAGAGATGGGGGTTTCCTAACAACCTTGTGCTACCTGCAGCACTCAGAAGGGTTGCTGCCTTGTAGTTTTCTTTGCCCTTGAGCATTTTCCAGTTTCAGCATGCTTATTTATGCTTGCTCTTCTCTGGCACATGCTTTCTACCTCCCCGTTCCCTGACAAGATGAACATGAGGCCTGACCATGGACAAATTCCTGCTGATTCCTGTTGGGAATCAGGGATGTGGATAGGAATAAGGTTCACTACAAAGGAGTTCCTGTGAAGATGTCAGCTAGGATTTGTCACGGTGGCTCCTCTCCTCCAAAGGCAAAGAAAGAGATAATGATGTTAGAACATGTTAACCTTTCTTTTTCTGAGCTTGATAGGCTTGGCCCGAGGCACCATTCCTAGCAAAAACAGGCTGCTCTGAGATTGATTGGTTGGGTGCAGAGTTTAGAGGTAATTTTCTTTTGTCACATGCATGTGAATTATTGTGTCTTAATCTGTGATCAGCTCCACATCTCACTTGTTTGACTGCTTTTATGCCTGGGCTCTCATGAGGGGTTGTAAGAACCATGTGCAGTGCTGTCCAAGTGGCATCCTATGTAAATGTGTATCAAGAGCACCATGGGCAATCACACAAAGTTAGTGGCTGGGGGAGGAAAGGGTGCATGCCTGCAAATCTGTACAGCCAGCAACTTCCAGCTGCAGAAGTTGCAGCTAGAGCCTTGTATGCTCATCTATGAACCTGTTTAAAATGTTCTGTCCATGAAGACTGGGGAAAGGAAAACTCATTCGCTCAGATTATTCACCAGGGGGAGAGAAAAAAAAGATGCACATGCACCACACAAAGGAAGCACAGCTGCAGCCAAAACGAATTCATTTTTAACATTCATGAAAATATTCACAGAACACTTCAGTGTTGTTTGTCTAAATTTTGCTGTTTGGAGTAAACACTTGAGCCAGCACAGCCTGTATGTTCTAGGCACTACACTGCACAGGGAATTAGGGGCAGCTCTTGTCTCTGAGTCACAAATTCAGACTATATCCCCAAGTAGATGTGGCCCCCTTACTTTAATCACACACTGCTGCTGCTGCTGCATAGGTCCTGACTCGAGGTCATTGCAAAAAAACTTTACAAGTACCCACAGCCACTGTGTTCCCCACCCATTGCAGCCTTATTCAACAAAGGCACACATGGTCTGCCAGATTTACACACAAAACCAATGGCAAACAATGACAGCTCTGGCCCATTCCTGGTCTGAAGGCGCAGACCCCTTTCCCTCCTTCTCTGCTTTCCACTCCCTCTCCTCAATTTGTCCCCTTCATTGGTTTCCTTCCTTGAGCATCCTAAGCAGCACACACAAGCTAAAATGCTCCAGCACACAAGGGAGAGTCAGCTGAAGCCCTGAAGACAAGAGCTGTGTGCGTTGTCTCTTCCTCCTCCATAAATACAGCTGAGACGACGACTGGGTAATTGGCTAAGTGCCTGCCAGCTTAATAACAGAGAGAGAGACACAAAGAGAGGGAGAGATTTGTATTTACTATTCAAAGTCATGGATGCTGCCTGCCGGTGGATTTCAACTTGGGTTTTGTTTGCCTGGAGAGGTGTGAAATGTGAATGACTGTGCAGCTCAGAGCCATGGTTGCCTTTGTCCAACTTCAGGTTGGGTGGAAAACTAGCCTGGAATGGAGGGAGTAAGGAAGCAGAACACTGAGGTAGTTGCAATACAAGTACCAGGTTTGGGTTACTGGTTAAAGTATCCCTGGATTCCTGTGCTGGAAAAGCACAATCACCACCCCGATGAGGCAGTGTTGTCACTGGTACGTTACATCACATCATGTTAGGGGCAATGACAGAGATGCATCTCCAACATGGTTACACTGCTGTCCCTGAGAGGAGTGGGTGCAGTGGTACTCTAAGTGGCAGCTGCACAGCTGAGTGACCACCTCTATTTCATTTTACAAATGCACAGCACAAGGGCCAGCCATTGGTTGGAAATCCATTGTTCTTCTAGGGACCCATCTCAGAAGAGCACCTGTGGTAAGAAACCATTCAAGCATACCTTGCCTTTCACAGGAGAGTGGGAAGATGTGTGCAGGAGACAAGCCTCCTTGCCTTTAGTGAGATTTCACTCTTTCTTTCTGCCACAGACGTGCACGTTTCAGTGGTGAGAATGATTCAGGTTGCTACTGGAAAGGGACAGTATTGACCACATCTATCACGGTGTTAACCACTGAGCCTCAGAAGAGGAAGATGCAATATTCTGTTAGCATGTTGCTTTTTTCCTTAACAGCTGTATCAGCTGAGGCACCCTTAAGCAAAAGGGACCCTTCCAGCATTAGTGACAGTTTCCGAGGCGTAAGAGTTGAAAAAAGCCACACAGATCTCCAAGCTAACAGACTGTTTATCCTGTCCATCAGGCAGTGCTGTCTCTCACCTATGCAATGCTTGCAACTTTAGGAAGGATGTGACAAAAGTACAGCAACACACAAGAAAACAATTTCCATTAAACAGGAGCAGAAGTAGGGAAACATACACTTGTTTGTGCACAGGCACACGCAGACACGCACCCTTCAGACCTCACGCAGATGTGCTATTGCAAAGCGTCTGCTGAACCACAGCCCAGTTTGAGTGGGCTCAAGTCCATCGTGTTAGCTCTGACCAAAAAGCCCAGCCCCAGTGAAATCAATAGCTGTGGCACAGGCTATTTCTCCTCTCTTTGTACAGGGCCAAGCACAGTGGGGGCACTCTGGGGTCACAGCCAAGCTCTCCCACACAGCTGAGCTGCTCCTAATAAAAATCTGCAGAAGCACACATGCACAGGGGGAGATTGGCTGATCAGATTATTTTGAAATAGCTGTTTTCTAGGAAGAAGTGAAACTCATCGTTATTAGTTCCCATTACTTACCATAAAACCAGGCACGTTAGATGTGCCTGAAGCCTGAAGCAAATGCTTTGGTGTCAGATTCAGCTGAAAATCACATTCATTTCTTCTTCAGCCAGAGAAGAGTAAAAAAAAAAAAAAAACCTCAGTAAATTCCTGACTTCACCTTTGTGCCCTCCATTGCACTTATACCAGCAGAGCATGAGTTCACACAAGCCAGAGTGAATTTTGATGGACAACAAAACTAGGTACCTTCAGAGAGAATGGCTACATTCAGCCTTGCAGTAAGCCTGTTAAAGCCCCACCACTGCATCAGTGGCAAGCTGTGGCCCCTGCAGCTCTCTCAGAATCAGATGCCCATGGGTATGGATATTAAGGGCAGCTACATGCAATATGTATTTTGAAAACACACAGTTATGAGATGGCAAATTCCAGTAACTATGAGCTATTTTAAGACTAGTTTTTATCTCATGACCTGCTGGAGAGGCAAGCAAAGTGGAAGAGGTACCTACTCCACGACGCTCCAGGTAACACATACTAAGATATAAATTTTAATGCCAACTAAGTGGGAAAACATATGGTACTTAGCTGCAAACTGAAGTGTGTGTGCAGACTCAGAGGAGGAGGTTAAAGCCATATAGACTGATACTGTCTCTCCTTCTCCAGCTTTCTGAATGCAAATTATACATACAGCGTTATTAAACATACATGATTTCACTAAAAGAAAGAGCCCTTTCTAATTTCCTTTCCACCTTTGCTTGAGGTGGGTTAGTCCCACTGTGCAGAAAACACAGAATTACAAGGGACTTGCTCACCACTGACCTCACCATAAAGAAGTATGGGGAGGGAAGGGGGGTAAGAAGAGATGCTAATAACCAGCCTCTGATCATATATATATTGCTACTTCTTATATCATATGTATGCACACACATTCACATATCTATGCATGCATGTGTGCCTTCACATAATGGCACCATCTGCTGCCAGACCTGGAAGTTTTGCAACATCATCTGTTACTACATTTATACCCTTTTTTTTTTTTTTCTTTTTTTTTTTTTTCTGGTTTGGTTTGGTTTCAAAAGGAAGTATCAGGAGAGTACAGCCCCTTTTGCACAGATCCCAACACACCCCCTTGCAACACACATATAGGCTAGATTTGATAATGAAACCTTAGTGTATACTGGATAAAGAGAATCATGAAATGGTTTGGGTTGGAAGGGACCTTAAAGATCATCTAGTTCCAACCCCCACTGCCATGGGCAGGGACATCTTCCACTAGACCAGGTTGCTCAAGGCCTTATCCGACCTGGCCTTGAACATCTCCAGGGAGGCAGCATCCATGACATCCTTGGGCAATCTGTTCTAGTGTCTCACCACCCTTACTGTAAAGAATTTCCTTCTAACATCCAGACTAAATCCACCTTCCTCAAGCTTAAATCCATTACCTCTCATCCTATCACAAGCTCTTGTAAAAAGTCCCTGCCCAGCTTTCTTGTAGGCCTTCTTCATGTACTGAAAGGCTGATACAAGGTCTCCCTGGAGCCTTCTATTCTGCAGTCTCAACAGCTTTAAGTGTGTTTGGGACATGTAGTTAATACCAGTGCAGATGAGGACGTAATAGCAAA